>NC_133477.1:11358284-11551629 GCF_025370935.1 Choristoneura fumiferana
TTTTTTATAAAAAAAATATTTAAATTCTCCGCGCCGTAGTCACGCCGAAAACACTCCGCCGCCGCCGATTTTTGACCGGCGCCCGCCGCCGTAGATTTTAGCAATCGGTGCACACGTCTTTCAGACTGGTAGAAAATGATTTTCATGGTTTTTGTAGGTAGTCTGTTTCTATTTTTGTGTAATATTTTTTTATAGCAGCCCGGATAACATTGCTTCACAAATGATCTTTGCTGTTGGATTTTTGCCAGGTGTTTTACACTTTTCGATCATTATCCTCGATGTTTGTATAAATTGCTTATTATGCTTTTGATTCATGACTATTATACAGTACTTTAAGGTGACGCATCGCTAAACAATTAATCGAAAACAGAGCGTTTGTACCCCGCAACCCGCTCACACCCCTCTACTTTTTACGCGGCTTGCGTGTCACAGTCGACCGTATGTTACACTGACAGCGCCTAGACAGCGCGCTAAAACAGACAGAGACGTCTTAGAGTTGCCCTTACAACTTTTTTTAGTATTTTTGCAAATAGCAGTAGGTAATGAAATCACGAGTATTTTTAACTGACTTCAAGAAAAGGAGGAGGTTATCAATTCGGTTGTATTTTCTTTTTTTATGTTTGTTACCTCAGAACTCTGTCAGTCGTCTAGTAATGCTTTCAATTAGGTCCCATATGCACCAAATCAGGACCTGATGATCGGATCCTAAGGAAATCGAGGGAAGTCTTCAAATATTGTAGGGACACCTATGGTAATTTCGATATCTTTAGTAGTAACTTGTGCATTTGCTCTTGAAAATCTTCATTTCGTGAAGTGGAACTGATGATGAAGACCACATTTGACCAACCGAGCTACTACTCGATAACAAGTACCTCACGGGTTGAATTTCAATGAAGTTAATCGTAATGCATATGGTGAAATGGAACGGGTGACGATGCACCAGGACTCCTCAATAATGATAGTCTCTACATCGGAAAAAGCAATTTTTTGTAAAAGGTGACGAGCAGTTGACATTAAACTATTGTATCTTAGATCTTTTACACTGAAAGGCGTGAAAAAAAAAATATAACGGAAAATTGAACTGACTACAAAAAAACCATGAAAATAATTTTCTACCATTCTGAAGTCGGTGCCTCAGCACGAGCCAGCAGGAGTAATTAAAGCCCAATATACGCGTATAGTATGTAGGTCAGGTAGACGACTATATAGGTCCACTCCTGCTGGCTCGTGCTGAGGCACCGATTTCTGAATGGTAGAAAATTATTTTCATGGTTTTTTGTAGTCGGTTCAATTTTTTATTCTTATGGAACTATTTTACAAAATTTTATTAACTTGCAATATTTGTATTGTGTGTTGTTGTTGTTGTGTTGTTGTTTGTAAAATATTACGAGTGAATTTTGACTCATTTCTAGTGGTCTGATTGACGTAAAATTTGGCATAGATACTTATGTGGGGTGGATGACAGTGCAAGTACAATCCACAAAAAGCACAGTCGACAAGAGCTTGTATTAAAAATTAAATTTATAGATTTCGCCTGCCACCATATATTGTCCATTTGATAGTAAGTAGGTTGATTGAGACCCATTAGACATAAGAAATCTCGGGCCGTAAATGTAGGCAAGTACTGCAGAGCAAAAAGTAAATAATACAAACATACGATTTTACAGGTAGTTTTTAATATTTATCTTTTTTAATATAATATTTTACTTATTTACACTTAACACAGTTATTTACTAATTTACATAGGTATTCATATTTTACATTTTACTTATTTATATTAAAAATATTATTTACACAAACATTATTAAAAGACAACAACAATCATTTATAGCCGTTTTGTTAAATTTATTCAATTAGATCTAGAAGATCTGCCAATGGCTGTATTTAACCAATAAGTTCTATAAACAGCCCGAAGAGGGCGTTGTTAAACTAGTATATAAGGAGATAACTCTTAGAAATAAAGGCCTTTTTTCCGTCATCACCGCCGGCAACGGTCGGCACCAAACAATTAATCTGTATTTTATTCTTCCCAGAATTAAGATTGGTTTTTGGAGTCTTTTTGTATTTTTTTATTTCAACTCCAAATTTTGTTACTTTTACGATCATCCCGTAAAATCCACATCGAAAATACAAACTGAAACATAGATCAGAAAAATCAGAAAAGCGCTGATCTCTTTTCTGGTTCTTCCGTGCATCTATGTTTGTTTGTATTTTCCCAGAATTACCCAAATTGAACACCGTATTATTCGGAAACTGACATAACATAATTTGAGATGTCAACGTTAGTTACACACCGAAAACTCAGATTGCAAGCCTACTCATACTTGATTTTTAGAAACTAATTTCATTATAGCTAATCTGCAATCAAAAACACTTATGCTGAGAAAGTTTTACAAGTTCCATTATAAAATTATTAAAATCAATTATTCGGTGCCCCAAATCTTGATTTTTGGTCTCAATCTGAAACAAACGTTTATTTTACTCTAGATATTGTAAGGGTCAACTTTTTATTTAAGGTTCAACTGTGTTATTTTTAGTACAATACAAATATTCGTAACACCATAGATCAGTACGGTCAGCATCAAAAGTAGCTGCGTATTTTTAAACTTTGTCGTTATACAACAACGTACTTACACCATACAAATTCGGCAATATCCTAATACGACAAAGTAAAAAAATGATCCGCTACTTTGGGTGCTGACTATACAGTGAAATCACAGTAAAAAAAGGCAAAGTAGAAAAAAGCTGTCTTATATCTTTAAAATGAACCTCTTTAGAACTTAAGTACAAAACAATACAATACTCTGACTCTTTATTGTACACCAAAGTATAAGTACATTCGTTTACTGGCTTTAAGTTAATACAAAACTTACTGATACTTCAGATGCGCATTCTAATACTATGTTGAGAGATGAGTTATTTTTCTCACATTATATTTCTATCTGAAATTAAAAAAAAAACATTTTTACAAGTTTCAAACCAAAAAATATGATCTTTATTTTGCTCACGTAAAAATTGGCAATAAAAGAAATACTTACAGTAGCTGTAGACCTACATGGTTACTTCAAGAAGGTCCTTATTATTCTTATCTGCAGTCCTTAAATAAATTTTCTTATTTATAAACTTTAATTTGTTATTAATTATACTATAATTACTATGTAGGTAGGTAGGCGTTTTAAAAAAAAAGTGTACCTTTTCTTTCAAAATGAATTTAATTTTTTCATATAAACTTTATGAGTCAGTTTTGTGACGCCCATACCGTGTATGAAAAAAAAAAACGTTACAAAACTGTCATTTTTGATAGGGACTTTTTTTTAAACCATCGGAATCGATTGTACTTTTGATTCTGAGAAGGAAAAAACTATATTTTTTTCAAAATAGAAAAAAAGAATGAATACGCTTTTTTGTGAAAACGCCCAGGTAGGCACTAAAATCTTACGAGATTAATACATTTTGTAACTGCATACATTGGCGAATTTTCTCGTTTTCTAAAGAAACGAAATTAAAATGAAGCGATATTAACTTCAATCAAGAGTTGATATTCAAAGTAAGTAAATCTTTAAAATTAATATGGATACATACCACTACATACCCCTTGCATAAAATCGATTGAGATTGTTTTATTTCCACCTAAATTCGAAGACGGCTCCATGACTTTATTCTCAGAACTTTGTTCTAATGATTGCTTCCTGAAAGATAATAATGTATTTTTATTATTTGTGTTACTGCTTATTGAAATGTGAATAGTTTTGTAAGTATAGTCAATGGCTTTTTGTACAAACACTGAATTGCAATAATTAAAGGAATAAAATCGATTTTCTACAGTACCTTTAGATTTCTAAAGTTTAGAAGTTAATGTTTTCGCGTACTTAGGTACTTGCAGTTCACTATTGGTTCACACACATACTTTAGAATATTTTTAACTATTCATTACCTTACCTCATCATTAGCCCTCATGTTCTGAGAGGAGGCCTGTGGGATGATGATGATGATGATTACCTTACCTACCTACCTACTTACTTACCTATCTAAAAAGTAGGTAAGTACTTAGGTATTACCTATTATACTCGTATAAAACTAGAAGCAGATAGGGAATATTACTGCAATGTTCTGCCGTCAGAATGCAGCACTAGCACAAACCGTAATCGAATGCCTTTTAAATGTCCTTAAGATGCAAAAATATCACATTATATCAATAAAATTTTTGGAAATATAGCTCTATTGTTACTTTCGATGTAAATATCATATTATTTTGTTAGTATGTCATATGTCATGAACCGTCATGGCGACAAACTAAGAACTGACGTTGTCATGGCGATTTGTTTACGTTTTGTGCCAGTGAACTGTAGAAATATAATGATTACTCACCTTTTCTTAATCATAACCATACATTCATGAATTAAACAACCTTTCTTTTTCCTTTTTGAAGATCCGACATTTTTTTCCCATTTATTGCTCGGTATTATTTTATATGCGATCGATGGCGCGTGGCAGTTCGACTAGCATAGGTCCGTCGCTGACAACGCCGGCGGCGGTCTGAGGCATGCGCTGAGAGGGGACTGGTTTCATAGAGTTTCATACAAAACACGAGCGCGCGCTAGCTTATATTAAAATGTCGTAAGCGACAAAACGGTTTTTGTCGTTTCAACTACAAATTACAATTTAATAAAATAAAATCCAACTTGAATGTTGAAGTATGGGTTAAAACTAATTTAATATGAAAATTTGGAATCTTAATTTGATCTGGGTTGCCTGTAACAAGCAAATCCCTGTCTTACAAGAGGTATCTTTGATATTTTTTTCTGTGCTATAAAATTTTACGAATCGTGTTTCGGCAACTTGGAAAACAAAGTCATTGAAATGAAGAATCAGGTTTTCAAATATCACTTGATATGTTTTGTAATTGTTGAGATAAAACTAGATGTTTTCACCAAAATGCCCAATTCGTCGTCTTAATATGCATAAGACAATTATGCTAATTGAATAATATGATTTGAGAAATTCGGCATTTTGTTTATATGCATATTGTTTTTATACGTTCTCAATATTTCGACAGATTTAAATTCTGATATTTGTGTTATGAGAAATGAAAGTTCGCAAATCGTTCTTATGACAAACATTACACACCCATACAACAAACTTGATTTTTTTGCCGTTTAGTGCTTGATATTTATAAAGGCAACAGGTAGACGCTTGAAATATTCACAGAATATTTAGTTGTTATAATCACGTTAAAAATAAATAAATAAAATAAAATAGATATTTAAGGGGGACTCCCATACAACAAACGGGATTTTTTCCGTTTTTTGCTAATGTCTCATGTTGTGTAGATAATGGTACGGAACCCTTCATGCGCGAGTCCGACTCGCACTTGGCCGGATTTTTATTTACTGTTTATTCTGTTTAAGGCCTAGTTGATCCGGCATCAGAAGTATCTCGGTCGTGGTCAGCGTTTTATCTGCTCTGGTACGCTTACTTGTCGACCCTGGTGGTCCGCTGCAAGTACTACCACGCGTGGCTGCTGTCCGAAGCCATCTGCAACAACTGCGGGATGGGCTTCAACGGCTACGACAACAATGGGACGCCTAAATGGGACAAAATGTCGAACATTGACGTCTTCGGGTTTGAGGTATGTAATAATGTACGCAGAACTCTATAATTCTGGCTTTTTATTAAATATTTATCTCATCTTGCTTATACCGTATTATGAATAATGCTGACTTCAAATCTATCCGCTCGACATAAATCCTGTTTGTCAGTCTACTTTAAATGATTCTCTAACATTTCCAAATTACCGAAGCATACTTTTCTCAATCTTATTAGATATTGCTTTAAGATTGGCTTTTTGGAATCTTTTTGTATTTTTTATTTCAATTCCAAATTTTTACTTTTACGGTCATCCCTTAAAACCTAAATTGAAAATACAAACTGAAATATAGATGCACAGAAAAAACAGAAAAATAAGACCATCACTGGGAATCGAACCCAGGTCCTCGGTAATCCGTACCGCGTGCTATACCGCTACACCACTGATGGTCAATCACTGATGGTTGACCATCAGTGGTGTAGCGGTATAGCACGCGGTACGGATTACCGAGGACCTGGGTTCGATTCCCAGTGATGGTCTTATTTTTCTGTTTTTTCTGTGCATCTATATTTCAGTTTGTATTTTCAATTTAGATATTGCTTTGTTTAATTATATGTTTATAAATGCGTGTTGGTGTTATGAACCAAAATTGTTTAGAGATGTATTTTATACCTAAGCGGATCTCAATGCGAATGAAACATGTTTGGAAAAATCAGGCTGCGTATCGCTGTTAACGTAACCCCGTGAGTTTGACGTCAGTTTTTGTAACTTTTGATCTTTTGAGTTGCTGAATACAAAGCTTTATTTTCAATTTTCTCCTCTTTGGTTATCATCAGTCTCTCAATGTTCATCAGAAATTAATGATAAAACTTGAATATTTGGCTCATAGCTAAATTTCCAGCGGAAAAATATAAATTGGAAAATGGAACCGCTTTCGACAAGTGAATAGAGTACCTACAATACTATAGTCATTTTTACCCGACTATCCGAAGGAGGGTTATGTTTTTACTTATTATTATTACTTAGAATAATATTTGTATATATTTCGCCTCGTGTACTATTATGTTGTTAGTGTTATGTATTGGTTATTGTAGTGGGTCTTGGCTGGTTCAGAGAGGTTTTATCGCTATCCAGCGGGATAACTAAGCTCGTTATCTTCATTGAACTACAAAATATACACAGTCATTAGTCGTCATACATATATTTACCTACGTCCATTGCGTAAAACTTCGGTTAGTACTCCGAACCATTTGATTCCTGATCCCCCATAAAAAAATCTCAAGTGTCTATCATAATGAATTCACTTGATAAGCAATGTGATGTCACTACGACTTTCTACGAGCAATGGGTCACGATTCAGTTGTTTCGATAGTCCATGTTTTTTAACGAGCATTTATACCTGCTGAGCTGGCAACGTTTCATTTTTTTAGTTTTTCTCGATTATTCCATAAAAATTTAATGAAAATTAAAAATGTGGTCTGATAAGAACTGTTCATAATATACTTTTTCTCAAACATGCTCGGAAATGTATGCGTTAATGTCACGAAATGGAGACATGTTCTCATTTATGGCTCACTGCCACCTCCCTACATAACTTCTTGGCCTAGGCCAAGCCTATGAAAATCCATTATTGTCCGCTGCTCTAACTTTTTAAATTTTCTTACTAACATTAAACTGACAAAGGAAAAATTACGAACAGCCAACCACCACTACTCTGTAAGCATTTGCGATACTGCGATGCGATGCGATGCGATGCGATGTGATATATGGATGTATGGATGGATGGATGGATGGATGGATGGATGGATGGATGGATGGATGGATGGATGGATGGATGGATGGGATGGACGGACGGACGGACGGACGGACGGATGGATTGATGGATGGATGTATGGACGGACGGATGGATGGACGGATGGATGGATGGACGGATGGATGGACGGACGGATGGATGGACGGACGGACGGATGGATGGACGGACGGACGGATGGATGGACGGACGGATGGATGGACGGACGGATAGATGGATGGACGGACGGATGGATGGACGGATGGATGGACGGACAGATGGATGGACGGATGGATGGATGGACGGATGGATGGACGGACGGACGGATGGATGGACGGACGGACGGATGGATGGATGGACGGATGGATGGATGGATGGGACGGACGGACGGATGGATGGATGGATGAATGGATGAAATATTTCCTCACATTGTTTGAGAAAAGCACTATACAAACCTCGGCCAGAACAGGGATTTCTGGACTCGTTTTATCCCGTCTACCCCGAACTCGTCCATCAATCCCTTACTTCATGGCCTCTGCAGTAATGTACTAATAAGTTAATGTGTCTACTCCAATAATTATTTAATTAATGGAATAATCGAGAAACAAACTAACAAATTTGCAACGTTGCCAGCTCAGCAGGTATAAAGTCTCCTAAACCTTAGTTTTGACACAAAACACAGATAGTTCAGAATTCAATCTCCTGTACCTATGTGCTTCACTTTTCATACCTACGCTCGGCGGTCGCTCTAAGGTTGTCAACTATGGCTTATGCACCAAAAAACTATCGTGGTAGTGGCACTCGTATCTAGTTGTTTGATTTATTGTTGAGAATGAAACGGGAATGGAAATATAAATTAAAAACTAAAATATTTTAATTTTAATATCATTGCTATATTATAAATTTGTTACAGAAAATATATTGCGACGATTTCGTTATTGGCGAAATTCACAATTATTTAATTTAAACAACCGTCCACTGAACAGTTATAATAACTTTTTTTTGTTACTCCATTATTGCACAAAAAAGTTCACAGACGCGTGTCTCAAGCGGATGCCACTCGCGCTCGCACTGGTCCCAACCGGTCCGAGATATCGTGTCTATCAGTGTCTATGTGTGCGTCGAGCATTGTCTATGTGTGCGTTGCTCGAGCGCACTTGTATGGAGATTGATTTCTGAACTATCTGTGTTTTGTGGTTTTGACGAAGCTCCATACTTGATCAGGCCCTATACTAGGAAGTGCATATTTCGAACTTCGTATCTTGCCGTCCCGCTAACCCTTATTTATATTATTTAATACGAAAGTGAGAGGAACGGTACGATACGAACTTCGAATTTCGTAGTAGCCCCCCTGCCGTCTAACGGTAGATATATATTCCAGTTTGCCCAGAACTTCCGTTCTGCCGTGACGAGCTGGAACAAGAACACGAACGCGTGGCTGCGCTATGTGGCGTACGAGCGTGGTGGCGCCGCGTGGCGCACGGCGCGAGTCTACGCGCTATCCGCCATCTGGCACGGCTTCCACCCCGGATACTACCTCACCTTCCTCGCCGGGGGCTTGTTCACCGTCGCCGCTAGAAAGGTAACAGTGCTAAATTCGAACTTCGTATCTTGCCGGCCGTCCCGCTGACGCTTATTTTATTTAATACGAGAGTGAGAGGGAGGGTACGATACGAACTTCGATTTGCGAATTTCGTAGTAGCCCCCAGTTTTATCACAAGCCACAGAGATGTAGCGTTTGAGCTCGAGCAGGCGTGGGCGTGGCGCAATGGTTTGTAGTTAAGTAAGACAAGTAGGCGCGTCTATATTTTACAATAGCTTGAATAAAAAATTAATAAGTAGGTAGGTCAAAATGTCGTAAGAATTTCGAAAATAATCGAGTAGTGACATAGGTAGGTGTACCGTGTACAATACAGTGAATATCGTGGAAAAAGTCAAAAACCTATATTGTATTTATTATCATTGTCAAGGTTAATAAACAATAGGACGTAATAGTAATTACGAACGACAGTCTATTAGAAGCCCGAAGTCGAAAACAGAGGGCTTTAATGAGTCGATGTTCGTAATTCTAGTACCGCCCGTGCGACATACAATGTTTTTCATCACATTTGCGAGTAAAATTTTATATTTCTAAAAGAAAAAATATAATTCTTCCAAATATTGGCGATACCTTAGGCTGCGCTCTTGGTAGCGCCGCTCTCCCCCTTCCCCTCTCGCAGCATGCGCCGCAGCGTGCGTGTGCATGTGGTCCTGCAGCAGCGCGCGCAGCACCATCAGTAGGTACGCGCAATGACTCATTTACCGACCTTGGGCTTCATGACAAGAAAATTAGTACGCGCAATGACTCATTTACCGACCACGGGCTTCATGATAAGAAAATTAGTACGCGCAATGACTCATTTACCGACCACGGGCTTCATGATAAGAAAATTAGTGCGCGCAATGACTCATTTACCGACCACGGGCTTCATGACAAGAAAATTAGTACGCGCAATGACTCATTTACCGACCACGGGCTTCATGACAAGCACATTAAGGTCGATGGTTTTATTTGGGGGGTTGCAAGCAAGGTAGCTTGCATGTTTCGACACTGTTTACGAGCAAGTGTGATGAGAAGTACATAATAGTGCACTCCGTGAGCTCTTAAAAAACTTTCGGATTTTAGAAGTATGCTTCGGGTATTGACGATGAGATGACACGCGGTCGTGATATGATATGCCATTCTGTTCTGTTATAAACTTGCAAAAGTTTTCAAAGTTACAGTAAAAATGTATGTAAAGAATAACCATCAGTACCTACAAAATAAACTTACTCGTAATAATAATATTACGCTTCTTTATCTTTTTAACCCCCGACGAAAAAGAGGGGTGTTATAAGTTTGACCGCTATGTCTGTGTGTCTGTCTGTGGCACCGTAGCTCTTAAACGGGTGGACCGATTTGAATGCGGTTTTTTTTATTTGAAAGCTGGTTTTCTAGCGATGGATCTTAGACATGATTTTTCTAATTTTAATACAATATGACTTTTTGTCATGATACAAATAAAACAAAATCAGCATTTTAGAATTCTTCCATCGTTATTTTTTTTATTCTACTGGATGGCAAACGAGCAAGTGGGTCTCCTGATGGTAAGAGATCACCACCGCCCATAAACATCTGCAACACCAGGGGTATTGCAGATGCGTTGCCAACCTAGAGGCCTAAGATGGAATACCTCAAGTGCCAGTAATTTCACCGGCTGTCTTACTCTCCACGCCGAAACACAACGGTGCAAGGACTGCTGCTTCGCGGCAGGATTAGCGAGCAAGATGGTGGTAGAAATCCAGGCGGACCTTGCACAGCACAAGGTCCTACCACCTGCAAAATTTAAATTGATAACACCCCGCCTTAACACACTACTTTTATTTGGAAGTATATAGAGCTGTTGTTATACTGTATCTACTACTTCTCTTGGGTATTTCAAATGAATTTTTTTGGTCTGCTTTCGTTTAATATTTTTTTAATGTACTCTAGAAATCCCCGTTGCTTCTATAACTCGGTCTTGAACCTTATTAAAATGTTTACGATCAACACTTTTCTTAAAACTTTCAGCTTCTTTACAAAATATTTATATACATTATAAACAATTTCCTGTGATTGGATTTCCGAAAAATAACAAACTAAATAAATATGTAAGTGGTGGTTTTAACTGCTCTATATAAATCATTGAAAACACGAGTGCACTCTTCGCGTGATGAATTGCTTACTCACGACTAACAAACGACCACGGCCTCTGCAATGTGGTCGAAACTGATTACTAGCAGTAGTTCCATTAGTTCCTTTCTTCTCATACTAATATAAATAATTCTCCCTTTTTTTACTGCTAAAGGAACTGTACTGCGAATGATCCATCGAAACGAAGGAATTTCAACAATAAATATACCTAGTAGTCGTGATTGAATTATCCATGCTTAGGGGCTGTTTCACCATCCATTGATTAGTGTTAACTGGCGGTTAGGTGTGATGCCGTCTTTATTTGTTTTGTTCGAATAGACGGAGACGGCATCACATTTAACCGTCGTTTAACGCTAATCAATGGATGGTGAAACAGCCTCTTAATATTATAAATGCGAAAGTGTGTTTGTATGTATGTTTGTCCGTCTTTCACGTGGAAACGGAGCGAGGGATCGACCTGATTTTTGGTATAGAGGTAGTTTATGGGCCAGAGAGTGACATAGGCTACTTTTTACCCCGAAAAATGCACCGTTCCCGAGGGAACAGCGCGCGATAACCGAATTCCACGCGGGCGAAGCCGCGGGCAAAAGCTAGTATTAGTTATACATTTAAGGGCTACCTAGTATAATTTGGGGCTAACTAAACAAAGTCAGCGTAGCTATAGCGTCGCAAATTGCTATTATTTTGCAGATTCGAGGCGTGGCGCGTCCCTTGTTCTTAGGGAGCCGGCCAAGGAAACTCTTCTACGACTTCCTGACGTTCGTGACCACGCGAGTGGCGATGACGTATGCCACCGTGCCCTTCGTACTTCTGCACTTGGCCCCGAGCTTAGCGTTCTACGGGTTTGTATGCATATGCAGCAGTTGCGAAAGTGGGAGCGTTTCATCTGGATGGTCACATTTTTTTATGAATAGGCGGGATGACATTTTTGATTACTTTTAAGACGTCCAGTACTTCTACTAGACCTGGAAACTAACAATCTTCCATGTCAACAGACATGTGCCCTTGTAAATGAAACTGCATAAACACTCGAATAATGACCCGAAAACGGGGCAGAAGAGGGAGAATGATTATTTGTTTGTCCTTGATTTGTTATTTCTGCATGCCCATCACTCCAAATGGCACTTTAGATTCCGTGCTGTGCGAATGGCCACAGTTTATGCACTATATACCTATCTATATTTTAAAAACGCCTTTGACGCTGTTCCGATAGCGGCAGTAAAGCTAGGAACTTCTTTTAAGTAGTTTAGTTAGTTTTCAAAATAAGAAAGAACTTTTAAGTAACTGATTTTAAAATAAACTTTTTTGTTACTGATGTCTTCAAAACTTTGCGAAAATGCGAATGTTTTTAAGTCTGTTTGCTTGTTTGTATGTTACCTCTTCACGTCTAAACCGCTAAAACGATTATGATGAATTATGGTAGGTATACAGAAAGTTTGAGTCCCGGGAAAGGACATAGGATAGTTTTTATCCCGGAAAATTGCATAGTTCCCGCGGGAAAGCGATAAATGAATTTTACGCGGACGGAATCGCTAGTATTCAATAATATATAAAACAAGTGCGGCGCGTGATGAGATTAGTTGCTTGGAACCTTGGAAATAATTAATGTGGTTTCCGAAAAATGCATACTAATATTATAAATGCGAAAGTATGTGTTAGTGTGTATGTTTGTCCGTCTTTTATATCGTAACGGAGCGACGGATCGACGTGATTTTTGGCATAGAGATAGTTTATAGGCCCGAGAGTGACATAGGCTACTTTTTATCCCGGAAAAATGCACAGTTCCCGAGGGAACAGCGCAGGATAACCGAATACCACGCGGGCGGCGCAGCGGGCAAAAGCTAATGTTATTATAAAAGGAATTTTGTCATCAATCTTAGTGTAAGACTGTATTTTCTGCTCAGGAAACTATACTACTCTCTGCACTTCATCGCTATCGGCGCACTGCTGATTCCTGAACGACGAAGGTTTACTTCCAGTACTTCTGTGATCACCGAGCTTCCGCAAAAATCTTCCAGCGTCAATAAGGACAATTTACCTGTACATGAAACTAACGGGAAACTAAAAACTTCTTAAATCACTTTACAGTATATTATTCCGAAAATACTATTTTTATAATGATATTGAAGTGTTTTTAAAAATATGCGAATATATCTTAGTAAACGCTATATTCAAATTGTATGTTTGTTAGTTAGTGTATTTTTTAAATTGTTTATTTGACACTTTATTGCACAAATTAATATTGCATTTATTCTGATAGAGTATAGAAAATTGTTTTGAACAAACAGAAGTCAAGTACCTACCATGATACAGACATGGCCTTTATTGAACACCTATTTATCAGTATTTCTTTCATTTAACTTTTAACAGAGATAAGAAAATTTTACTAACTGATTGTCAAAACAAATCTTAGTCGTACAAAGAAATAAAGGTAGCTTAGTTTTTATTTAACAAAACAATTAATATTAATTATAATCAATAATCTCGCACAGTTCTATACATATGTAATTATTTTTCGTTGTGGAAACCTGATACCTGTCAGGAATAAAAGATTATGAAAGAACATTGAGTTAGAGCTTGTCTAATATAAAATGACGCGTCCCTCACTCAACTAAATCAGTTCCTTATGACTAGTTAGTCAGCAAATTTTACAATTATCGTCTGAGTCTAACGGGGATTTAGCTCCCTCAGGCGGTTTATTGTAAGATTTGCTGTCTAACTAGTCATAATAACTGATTTAGTCGTGTGAGGGACGCCTCATTTTAAATTAGACAAGCTCTAACAAGAATCAAAATATTTTTTAAGAATGACCAAGACCAACACTAGGTCGCTAACAGCAAAACATTTACATGTCTGCTTACCCACTGGCCATATTGCATACAGTAGAACCCCGATTGTAGAAGCTCGCATTATCCGAGTTGCGTGGGTAGTTCGGTTTCAACGTCCAATGCTCGCGCGGCGAGGCGTCTGTCCAATCGACTACTGTTAAGGTACATATCTACATATGTATGTATTATGTACATATATGTATGTACTTACATATTAAGTTACTCATTACGTAAATAAAACTCAATTTGATTACAAATATAATTTTATTTCGGAGTAAATAAAGTCCGTAATATCAGAGTTTTTGATTATCCGAGGTCGGCTTGGTCCACAACAGCTTGGATAATCGAGGTTCTACTGTAGATAAGTCCTATCCTGTAGTTACAAATGTTTTTTTTAGATTAAGTTTTCCTGTTAATTGTAAAGCTAGGACTAGAATGCCGCGAAGCTTTATTTATACGGTGAAATTTTCCGTCTGCTCTCGAATAAGTTATTTCAAATTACTTTTTGAAATACATTTTATCACTACGTTGAAAAAACCTCGTGTCTCAAATAAATACGTTAACAAAATTTACCTTTGAAATAATGTTTTTATAAAATTCACTTAGAGAAGTATCAATTTTGAGGAACGAGCTTTTTTCAAAGTAGTGACTATAATATCTATTACATGTTACCAGATAACCTAGGCAATCGTTGAACATGGTTATGTTACGTATGTTCGTTTCATAAAAAACTAATTTTAGGTTTGTTTAAAACGTGTTTATGTTTTGGTGACAAGACCAATTAATTGTATTTTTTTCATCACACTTGCTCGTCAATGATGTTATTCCATGCCTGTATAATACTAAAGGACAATGGCCTCAATTGTTCCCGCGGGCATTATGGATTTACGTATAGTTTTTCTTCTCATGGGAGTTGTGACTTTAGTTTTAAAAAGTAAGTAGGTACGTCATTTCAGACTCTTTAGTCTGAAGCCAACCAAAGCTCAAGTCAGCCAACGTTTTATAAAACGTTTGTATGTCTTTAAAACTTAGCTATAACCCAATTTGTATTGTTAGGTATCCGGCTCGACTCACTTTATCTCTAGTATTGTAAAGCTATAGCTTGTCTCAAATAATGGCCAGTTGTCCTTTGTACCTAAAGCATTTCTGTCATACATGTGAAAGTACGAGCATGTCAAATGAATATGTCGACTGGTATTGTATAATTAAATTACCCTTTGCATGTCAAATTCTATGAAAAAAATATTACTTGAGATGCTTTTCGGGAGCGTTCGTTAAATAAAACTTTATTTGAACGCAGCTAGATTTAAACCACAGCGTCTTTATTTCGCGCTTGTGGTAAGTATAGGTATACATGTAAAGTTGACTTTCCATAAGTTTCTCTAAAATGTTGGCTATCATTAAAATTTAGATTTAGTTCATATAAATTTATTCCGCCTGGCAGGTATATAATCTGTTCATAAAATTTACTGTTAAGTAACTGAAGCGGAAATGAATCGTCTGTCTAAATTATTTGTATCGTAATAATATATTTTTTATTCGACTGGATGGCAAACGAGCAAGTGGGTCTCCTGATGGTAAGAGATCACCACCGCCCATAAACATCTGCAACGCCAGGGGTATTGCAGACGCGTTGCCAACCTAGAGGCCTAAGATGGAATACCTCACGTGCCAGTAATTTTACCGGCTGTCTTACTCTCCACGCCGAAACAACAGTGCAAGCTATAACGGCAAGATTAGCGAGCAAGATGGTGGTAGCAATCCGGGCGGACCTTGTACAAGGTCCTACCACCTGCAAACACACGCGCATAGCGCGTTTTACAGCTCATAGTAATTTAACTTGATAATACATGATGAAAAATAAATAATCAGTTTCACAAATTTGATCGTAAACATTATTATACTTCATTTGGCACTTAATTATCGTTTTTAGGGTTCCGTAGCCAAAGTGGCAAAAACGGAAACCTTATAGTTTCGCCATGTCTGTTTGTCTGTCCGTCCGCCCGCGGCTTTGCTCAGGGACTACAATGCTAGAAATCTGTAATTTGGCACGAATATATATATATAAACTAAACTATGCCGACAAAATGGTATACAATATTTAAAAAAAAAAAGGAACTAAAAGAATTAATTTCCTTGCTCACCCGCGACCTTACGATAGCTAAGCTTATGCAAAATATGCGTGTTCATGCAGTTCCTCCACCTCCACACTGTAAGAACACACACAAATCACACAAACCCATCTATCACCACCACCACACTACACTGACGCGTTTCGAACTCAACCAGAGCTCATCTTCAGAGTGACACAACCGATAAAACATGCCTTGACAGTAAATAAATAAAAATAAAGGTCGTTTTGAAGGACGGTTAAAAAAAAATATTAATAATTTGTGGGTAGTTTTGTTTTGTTTCATAAAACATATGTGGGTACTTTGGGAGTTACAGTGACAAATTAAAACGGTGGTTGTGGTTCGTTAGTCTAACAACTGGTAGCATGGTGTACGGTTGTGTCACTCTGAAGATGAGCTCTGGTTGAGTTCGAAACGCGTCAGTGTAGTGTGGTGGTGGTGATAGATGGGTTTGTGTGATTTGTGTGTGTTCTTACAGTGTGGAGGTGGAGGAACTGCATAAACACGCATATTTTGCATAAGCTTAGCTATCGTAAGGTTGCGGGTGAGCAAGGAAATTCTTTTAGTTCATTGATATGGACCTCCGCAAAGTAACGCCTGATTCAATAAATTATTTAAAAAACAAGTTTTTTTTAGAGTACCTCCCATAGACGTAAAGTGGGGGTGATTTTGTTTTTCTCATCCAATCTTGTAGTGTGGGGTATCGTTGGATAGGTCTTATAGGGAACTGCTAAAACGATTTTTCGATTCAGTGATTTGTTTGCAATATTCAGCTTTAAAGTGCAAATTTTCATTAAATCGAGCGTTCCCCCCCCCCCATCTATGAAATCAAAAATTCAGGATGGTAGTAGGTATATCAAACTTACAAGGAAAACTATAAAGGTTAAGTTTACCTGACAATTATTAGTAGGTAGTTTAAGAGTAAATAGCAGCCTAAGGTATAAAATATACCTAAACTTGGAATATTCCGTACAAAATACGAAATGTAATGGCTACGGAACCCTATTTCGGGCGTGTCCGACACGCTCTTGGCCGGTTTTTTATTATTTACATATTTAATGTGTGATATTATGCATTTGTTCTGGACATCACATAACTTGGACTTCCTTGTTACATAAATAAATGTTGAATATAATCTTACGAGATAATCTTATTCTAGTTATTGTTCTTTTATCAACAAACAACACCTTGTTCTTCTAGAGGCGAAATAGTTCAGCTCATTCACAGTCCGTTACGTACTTAGTGACTTAGCGACCAGCGATTGCCTTCAAAATTACCCTTTTAATTTGCCAAAGCTGGTATTTATGATTCAATTAATACATGACCTAGATATAAGACTTCCCTTACTCTGATGAGTCTTCAAAAGCTTCCATTTTTTCTTAACAGCATATTATACAGTTGCAGTTTTACTTCTCAGTTTAGATAATAAAAGATATTTCAACACACATGTCATTAAAATAAGTACATTTGTTATAGGTAGATAACAAAAAGAACTTCATAAAAATAAGACTTGACATGATGGACTGTAATCAGATTTTTTATAAATTTATCATGGAGACTAAAGATAGACGTCATGTAAAATGATACAATATCTAAATGGCAGCAGCTATTTCATTGTTTTATTTAGAAGACCACTGTGCAGTTTATTCACATTTTTACCTACTTATAACGGGTTTTAATTGAACAGATGTGTTTTAATTAAATCTAGAATAGTATATTTTATAGTTATGAGTATTACAAGTTAACAATATATTTTATTTATTTTCTTTTTGCCTTTCATTGTCTGTTACCCAGTAATAATGCCCCCCAGGTACATCCCCTGCCAACTGTCACATTGAGACTTCAGGTGCCATAATGTACAGTCAAGGTCACAAATACTTATATGTATATTACCAAAACAAACAGAACGCCTGTATTCCCAAATGGGGTAGGTAGAGCACACGAAACGTTACTTTGGAGCCACTTTTAGCAATTTTTGGTTTTAACCCTTCTTTGCATGGTGATGGAAATTTCCATTATAACATTGTCCTTTTAATTAAAGGTAAGTAGTTTATTATTTTTTAAGACTGTCAAGTTTCAACAACAGTACAGTATGAAATTGAACATAGTTGTGGAAAAATAAAGAAACAGAATTTCGACATTTCAAATTTGAATACGCGGGCTCGCCGTTTCGCGCCATTTACGAAAACTGTTGACCTTCTAGCTGTAATCTGGAGGATATTACTGCAAAAATATTAATTTATGCGGAACAATAAATGTGTAATAGGTATGTAATTTGATGTTATGTTACTTTTTGTGCATACATTTTCGAAATTCGAAAATAAAGTAACTCGAAAGTATGGGTTGGAAATTTAAATCATTATGCAACGACTTCGCTCGTAAAGTATGGCATCATGCAATAAATGACTAATTGACCGAATCTTCGTTTCAGCTCGGACAATTTTTTTTTTTATATTAAAACTGTTTTCTGAAACACGTCTATTAAATATTTTGTACCTGTTGTATTTATTTAGTACTACGCTTAAGATCAGAGTTTGCATGATAGATATATTCCGTTAATCTTATCTTATATATATTTTTACATTTTTACCTTAATGTAGCGGTCAACTAACATTATCCTGATTTAATTCACAAGTAAAAAAAAAACATGCAAAGGGTTAAGTTTGACCAAAACGGTAGGTACAATAGTGACAGGTTGCTAGCCTGTCGCCTACGGCGGTATACCCTCGTGCGGCCCAATATGCAATAGAATGTACACAATAAATTCAAGGGAATTAGGAATCTATGACAATGTAACAAAGTAAAAATTCTTTTGTTTTTCTATTGTTTTACTCCATGACAGTTTGACTTTATTCACGAAACAATTAGATTCTAATTGCTTTGTCAATTTTTTTCAAAATATTTATGGTGGGCTTCAAGAGGCTATCTAAACCTATGACATTATATATTCTGTGCCTATGACACGGCGGCCACGCCATACAAAATACGCGTTCTTGCATCTACATAGGCACGACGACGTCTGTACACGCGTCAAATGTGTGCGTAAGACACACAGGGCCGACTATCGCAAAACCCTAGTACTATAGGGTATGTAGGTATGGCTTAGATGTGTAATTAAATGTAATCGTTAATCATATTATTATATTTTTATTTAAACCTACTTAAAATGTGTGTCTATGTATTTAAGCATTATTATTTCAAATTACAATAAATATATGACTACAAACTTGAACGAATTATTCGGTACCTAAATAATTAGTTATTTCATGTATTAATCGCGATACTTTTAGAAAGCATTATTATTTACATTAGGAAATCGAAAAAAACTCCTTTTCTTATCTTTGGCTGTTGGCAAACACCCATACAATGCACAGTATATCACCATTTCGTTCGCAAAATTATTGCTCCCGAACTTAGTGCCGTGCGACGACGGTGCGACCGACACACATCGCGTTGCGCGCCCGACTGCTTTCCTGTAATCTGCGCTTGAGGGGTGGGGTAACTCGAACCGGTGCGGGGCGGAGCGTGGCCATTCTGTACGTTAGTACTATTATTATATTCTGTGCCTATGACCAAGATGGCAAAAATATGTACACACCTTCATGCCACTTATAGGTAGTGCCACGAGAGTTGAAGTGAATGATTACACACACAGCTACATGATGTGTAATGGCAGCAGGATTTTGTCATTTAGGGGCTGTTTCATATCCATTGATTAGTGTTAACAGACGGTTAAATGTGATGCCGTCTCCGTCTATTCGTTCGAACAAAACAAATAGAGACGGCATCACACCTAACCGCCAGTTAACACTAAACAAAGTTAACACAAAGTATCCAGACAAAGTTTCAAATAGTCCAGCTGTTAAGGAGGAGTTAAATGACAAACACACATACAGAAGAAGTATATAATAAATGTATACTATAAATATATCTGTGCGTGTATGTATATATATCTATGTATCTTCTGTATGTGTGTTATCATTCATCTTGACCTACGAATTTATTCGTAGATCTTGACATAAAATTTTGTTGCTTTAAAAGTGAAAAAAGCATCAAATAATATCAACAAATATCTATGAAATCACATGAAATAATAAATAAAAATATGATTTGCCTCATTCTAACAATTTTAATCCTTTTATTAGTGACACATGCAATCTTCCTAGTACTTATATCTTGGACAAATGAATTAACTTAAAAAACTTCTTCATTTGCTTTTTTTATTTTTCAGGAATGCTTGTCTTATAAAACAAAGAGCTCCAGGCACATCATTTGTTATTTGTAGTTTCTGTTGCACTTCCTTAAAAATATCCAGGCTTGGGTTTATCTGTAACACTAAACACATTCCCATATAAATAAAAATTGGTACATGTATGAAAGATCATTTCTCATCCAGGGTTACCAGATGAAAAATTTAAAAGTCTTAATTGTGATCACCAGGGGTCGGACAAAAAGTGCGGATGACATAAAAATGACGTAATCTTGCACACAAAATGATGAGAGAGCGTAAAATCCATTAAATTCCTGGATATAATAATAGATTCCCATAATAATTGGCATGGCCACTCGGAACATTTAATGACGAAATTGAGCAGATATGTGTATGTCTTGAGACGACTCAGGGGAGTGTCATCGGAAAGTACAGCTCTTCTTGCTTTTCACTCGTACGTCTTGTCAAATTTGCGCTACGGAGTTATTTTGTGGGGAAATGTTAGCAATAAAGACCAAATATTTAGACTCCAAAAGAGATGTCTTCGGGCAATATATGGTTTAAAACAAACTGACTCGTGCAGACCATTGTTCTCTGATAAGAAGATTCTCACTTATCCTGCTCTGTACATATATGAGCTCTGTCTTTTTGTAAGGAATAATATAAGTAGACATGTTTAGGGGTAGAAATCCAAGAGCAAGACTTCAACCGAAATATGGCTATGATGTGGTTGGACCAAAGTCAAAGTCTGCGTTTTTCTCCAATAATGTAATGTGCATGAGTGCAAAAGTGTATAACAAGTTACCAATTGATCTGAAACAATTGTCTTCTCCAGTCTTTAAAAGAAAGCTTTTTAACTGGTTAGTAGACAAATGTGTTTACTTATAGCATGAGTGATTGATTACCTACACCTAGACATGTAAGTGAAATTTAGCCTATAACATATAATATTTAAATTGTTTCCAAATGATTATTAAAATTTACAATATTAGTTTCACTTTGTTAATTTATCTTATTGAATATTTAATGTAATAAAATATTGACATTTGGTTTAGCATGCATACCTTGAGTTAGATTAATAATATTGTACGCCTCTCGGCAGGACATGACATGAAGTACTGGATATACTAAACAATAATTAACACCTATGTAAACATGACCATACAATAAATTATTTGATATTTGATGTTTTTATTTAAACTTCCGTGTGACATGTAGTAACAAAGTAGCATTAATGAAGTAACAAAATAATCGTAAATAAATCAATGGAATTCAGTGAATAAAATAAACTTCATATCGTTTAATAAATAGGTTAATAAATGATGTGATAATTGTTTATGAAAATCAAAAATACTATTTGAAATCATCCTGTAAGTAGTTTGACGTCATCGGCACTTTTTATCCGACCCCTGGTGATCACGGTTTATTTTATTCCTGCAATTAATATTACGTTTTTTTTTAGTAAGTCTATTTTTAGAAAGAAGATTATATTTTGACTTCGTTACTTTTTGATAAAAAGATGTAGATGTGTGCGATTCTATTTAATTGAGAATTTTAAAAATCCTGAGATATCCCTAGTTTTTCAAAATCCAGCTGAAATCCTGAGAAGGGTCTCAAAATCCTGAAATATGGTAACCCTATACCAACCTCAAAAAAAAAAATGCTGACAAAAATATTACAAAATATTGTCATAATTGTGATATACACACCTTCATAACGTTTTGTGTTGGTATCCTTAAGTAATTGAACTGAATATTCTTTAGATTCCTTCTTAACTTCTGTGAAGAACTGCAAAAATATCTGTTGTTTCCCATCTTTTCTAGCTTCAACAGTGAAGTATATTTTTAAATATTTCTTGTAATATTTTTTTGCCATGAGAAATGCTTCATGAGTATCTTTAATTTCTTTGGCTAGAAGCTTTTGGTCTGAAACATTTCAATGCTGATAAGACATTTAAAAAACCGGCCAAAAGCATGTCAGACACGCCCGAAAAATAAGGTTCCGTAGCCATTAGGAAAAAATCTATAAGTACATATAATAAATTAAGTAATATTTTTCTAAGGATTGCGTATTTTGTACGTAATATTCCAAGTTTAGGTGTATTTTATACCTTAGGCTGCTATTTACTCTTAAACTACCTACTAATAATTGTCAGGTAAACTTAACCTTTATAGTTTTCCTTGTAAGTTTGATATACCTACTACCATCCTGAATACTAATAATTCTCAAGAAAACTTAACCACTATATAGTTTTCCTTGTAAGTTTGATTATACTTAGGTACTACAATCCTGATTTTTTTTCAAATTTCTTCACCCACCTGTATAGATTTTAGAGGGGCGCTCGATTTTAATGAAAATTTGCAATGAATATTTTGCAAAAAATCACTGAATCGAAAAATAATTTAGGAACCCCCTAATGGTTTTAAAAGACCTATCCAACGATACCCCATACTACAAGGTTGGATGAGGAAAAAAAAACACCACTACGTCTATGGGGGGGGGTTGTACCATTTTGTCGGCATAGTTTAGGTACATATATATATTCGTGCAAAATTACAGCTTTGTAGCATTGATAGTCCCTGAGCAAAGCCGCGGACGGACAGACAGACCGACAGACATGGCGAAACTATAAGGGTTCCGTTTTTGCCATTTTGTCTACGGAACCCTAAAAAGGAATACACTGCTCAATAAAAGTCCAGATACACATGTCCCAAATATAACGCAATAGTGAAAATGAATGAGATAGACCAGCATAAGATGCACCAAACGTTATGCCTATCCAATGAGGGCTATCGCGAATGAATTCGTCGCTAGAGGCGCTAGTGTAGCGTGAGGTCTCCGAAATGTCAAATCTCATAGTTTTTGGGTGAGCTACGCGGGTTTATTTATAATTAGAATAATTTTGTGATTATTTTGCAATATCTGAAATTAATTATGGCAAATATGCGTTCCGGGGCAATGAATGTCTATGTTTTGAGACAGTTTTGTCTTTCGGAAACCTTTGATCTCCCTTTTTTTCGAACAAAACAGGGACTATGCAACACTGTGGCATGCTCGATATTTATATGGTACGGTTTTATGGTGTATTAAATATGATTCTAATCTAAACTTTGTTAAAACCATACTTAAAAACCTCACGCAACAGTGCGCCATCTAGTGAGACAAAAAACGATAGCCCTCATTTATTAAGTGTAAACAAACCGATTTCATCAAAATTCTTGTATATAATAAACACCCACTGGATCGAATCAATAACACATTTATCCACAATTCGTGTCTTTTAACTAGATGTCTAACACTTTTTTCACCAAAATTAACTTGATTTCCGTTAGAAATGGAACACAATTTTAGTTATTTTCCTCGCCGCACGCTCAGTGGCGCCTCTCTCTGCTTTGTCGCTCGCGAGTCGCAGTGACGTGACTCCCGCAACAGCGTTCGGCCGAAAAGGATTATTTTTTTCTCTTTTCAAACTGTTGGCGTTCTGCAGAATCAACCGCAACCCTGTCATCGCAACTGACATTGGCCCAAGCCTTAAGGCCGCCATTGAGGGAATAATAATAAAAAACCTTGGCAGACATATATTGCGGAATTAATTAATTTCGGGTTAATTTCGATCCCTGGTTTACTGACCAAAAACATTGCAAATTAGCTCTAGAATAAGCCCTTTCAAGGAATAAGTCGATTACCCAGTCACCCTATAGGTATATGTGGCATAAATGTACTATTATCATGTAGAACATGACTCTTTTAACTTTTATAATCGTGATATCTCGGGAATTTTAAGATCTATAATTTTTGCCTCGGCTACTTATTGACAACTTACCGTTTATATTAAATATAATGACCCGGATAACTCACGTCTTAAATCGAGTTTACCTCGACATGTTTCGGGCTAATCCGTAGCCCTTCGTCTTTGGAGCAACGCGACTCAGCGGCTGCTGCAACACGCGCACTGCGCGCCGCCGCTCTGCTCGCGCGACTACCCGACGAAACTGACACCGGCACACAACTACCCGCGTTTTCAGACGTGAGACGTGATTTAAGACGTGAGTTATCCGGGTCATTATATTTAATATGAGTGAGTCTCACGGTAGTTTCATGTTCAGAACTTACCGTTTTCGAAAAAAAAAAAAATTACTCAAATTTTGAACTTTGACCCCGAATAACTTTTTGCACACATGGAATCAATGGGGACTTTTGACACTATTCCTAATGGTCTCCACCAAAATTCGGCTTTGTCGGAATTTATGGAAATTGAAATGTGTATACTGAGCGGAGTAGAGGTTGCTCACATAATCTCGTATGTCAAGGTGTTTCGGCAGAATACCCCGCACTGCCCTTGGCCCTATAATACTACGAAGTGTATGAAATTAGAACTTCGTATCTTGCCATCCTGCCGATACCTACCGACTGGAATTGTTTTCATGCTGGTAAACAACAATGGTAGCAACAATGTAAAAAAGAATAATTACAAAAACTTTGAACTAGCAAATCTCTGGATATTTGGGACACCTGTATAACTATAATAGTTGTTTATATGGCTGATACATAATGAAAGCATTAAAATATGAGTGAGGTTTTATACAAGGAGTGATAGCGAGTTGTATAATAATATCTTACAAGTGTTTTAATGCCTAATTATGTAGTCGCATACATAATTTTATCTTCATGCATATCATGTTTCCTACAATATGTTCAAATATACCTGCATTTTCAATAATAATAACCTCAGGCAACACTTTCCCGGCCCGGGTAATACCGACCCTGTTTTTTGTGTACACGCCCATAGAAACGGACATGAGCTTCTATGGGCATGTACACGAAAAACGGTCGGTATTTTCATGTTGGTATTATCCGGGCCGGGGAAGAGTCACCCATAACCTCAGTCTCAATTTGAGACTCAATAAAATCCGTAAAAAAAAAGTCAATATCATCTGTGTGCCGTCCATAACGTGTTATTTGTTTTAGGTCTCCTAACTGTTCCTTCCCCAAGATCAAAATTTCATAAACCGACCGAACATTCTCCTCATGTGCATAATGTTGCAACATGGACATTGGCAAAATACATCTTGCTAAAAACAGCAAGTGAAAGCCAAAAAAAAAATAAAGAAAATTACTAACAGATAGTTTTTATAATTCATAAACAATCTAGACGAGTCTATTTTGATTCTAAATCAACAGTAATATTCACGATTGAAAACATGTATGGAACAATAATTTTACTACAGAATGAAATTACAAATCAACTAATTTGAGTATCGCAACCAAACATGATTTTTATTTTTTTAAGATGTTCAGAATTTAAATGTAAGTAAGTATAGCTTACAGGTAATTTAATGTAAACATTAAGATGCAACCACAGAAGTTTCTTAACATAGGTTATTTGCTTATTGTCTCTGAACATATTATAGGGAAGTTCTGATATGGATGTAGATAAAAATAGTAGTTCTATTCGGATACTTCTTGTCAGACCACAACAGACATGTCTGACTTGCCAATAGGCAATGCACGGCTTGAGACTATATATGCATTTTTTATATTTCAAAGAGGGCGAAGACGCGGGGATAAGCTTAATGATGGAGTAAATAATTTAGTACCTGATTTGAACTTCCCGTATTGAATCTGCTGCCTTTCGTATTCTTCAACTTTAGTTTTTATTTCATGCACCAGTTGTTTATTTCTTTCTGTAATGATTTTCAGTTCGTCGTCACTGTTCCGGCATGCGTTACCGGAGTAGTTAAAATTCTGAACTTGAAATTCTTCTAGCTGGTTAGAGATTTGTTTTGATAAGTGACAAACGTTTGCTTTGAAATCACAAAGCATCTTACTTTCCGATTCCATTAAGTCTAATCTAAAGTCCCAGGCTTCATCGAATACACTCATAATTATGTTTTATGTAATGAACCTAATTACACGGAATTTATAATTCTTCTATTAATTTTATTGAAATACACAATAAAAAAACATTCACTGCAGAGCCCAACCAACAAACAACCAACTGACAGTAACTGACTTTCATTCAAATTATTGTTTTTTATTTACTGCCCGAGCAAGACAAGGGAATGAGGGCTATCGCGTATGAATTCGCCACTAGAGGCGCTAGTGTAGCGTCAGGTCTCCGAAATGTCAAATCTCATAGTTTTTGGGTGAGCTACGCGGGTTTTTTTATAATTAGAATAATTTTGTGAATATTTTGCATTACCTGAAATTAATTATGGCAATTATGCGTTACGGAGCAATGAATGTCTGTGTTTTGAGACAGTTTTGTATTTCGGAAACCTTTGGCCTCCCTTTTTTCCGAACAAAACGGGGACTATGCAACACTGTGGCATGCTTGATATTTTTATGGTACGGTTTTAAGGTATTAAATATGATTTTAATCTAAACTTTGTATTCACACCCGTAATAACAGACTTTGAAAGCCATACTTAAAAACCTCACGCAACAGTGCGCCATCTAGTGAGACATTTCGCGTCGGTATGGTATGGCGGGCTGTAAGCCACTAGAGGTGAGACGTACTAGGCAAAACGCGCACTGAGTCTTGCGAGAGTCCACATAAAGACTTCCAAAGACTACTACTTGCGAGAGTCCACAAAAAGACTTCCAAAAAAGAGATCATACATAAGACTTGGTCCACGAGTATCTACGAGTACTTAACTCAATTGACTCATTGTATAAACATAATGATTCCCGTAAATGCGCTCCCGTAATTGCGTATACATCGTAATAGTTTTAGTAGTTTTACGAATATCGAACTACCGAATTCCACGTCACAGTTCAGTCTTCACACTTCATATTTTTTTAAATTTTAACTTATATTAAATACCGACTAAAAACATTCCTTCATACTTAATACAAGCTTAGGACTGTCAGCAATTTATATGAAATTTACATTTAAAAAGTGTACATAAATGCTAGTTTTCAAGTTGGCGGAACGTTGTCAGCCGCCGTACTCCTAAATACTCGTACGGTAAAAGAATCGCGGGCGGGAACGCGTACTCACGCGTCCAAGCCAAAACCTATTCCAGTAAATACGTCTCACCTCTACATAAGCCACACCGGAGAAGTATGGCATTACGCTACCGCCTAAGTACATCTTTTTTTATCGACTATCGGAAAATACAATCATTTATGTGGAACAAATCGTTCGACACTCGTTATTTATACGACATGTTCGATTAACGCCCACGCGATTGGGCCGCCGGTACCAGCGCTATCACCATCATTTTCTTTTTTGTCATTCCGTAATTGGACCCCTGAAGAACCGCCTTACTGGTACAAATCATCTAATATTTTGTGTCACCATGTCCTGGTCTAAAACACATGCATGTTCAGAGGAGGCACTTCTTTTTGCGAGTGTTTGATGCAAGACGCAAATAATTTAGTAGCGAAGTGTGTCCTCACCCTCAGATAAAAATGTGGCTGACATGATGACAAAGCCGCTCTACAAACCAACTTCTTGTCAAAAGCTGACAGACAATGACCAAGCTAGTTTACAAATTCACCATAATAGTCAAGGCAAAATCGAACATAATAATTGATACTAGGTGCAAACTTAACCGGGCCCGGCCAAGTGACCTAAACTAAAAGTGAATTAAAATTGGACAAGTGAAAGTTTGCACGGAACCCGCGGTGCGCGAGTCAGACACGCACTTGGCCGGTTTTTTTAAGGCTTGTTTATGCACCAGCATAGTTTGTCAATAAATATTGTACTGCGTACTCAAACTTGAATTTGCGTACTATTTTTAAGAGCTGCGCGTAACGGAACGTAAAACCCATCTGGCAACACTGACGTATGCATCATATATTTTTCTGATGGTCTATCTATATGTATGATATGATATGAATCTAGTTGGTGAAATGAAATAAAGCTGTAAAGTAAAATGAAGAAAAGGATCACCATCCCGTACAAGAAAAATACTGGAATGATTTAAAATTACGATACGACGGGTAAGCGTTCTGTTAATGACCACAATTTTCGTTAAAAATGATGTACCTATTGAATTGATAGTTCAATCAAATTTATAATAGAAATAGTTGTTTGAGGGGTCTGCTTTTAATTTCAGGTTTTTGACGACAATATTTCACGGGACTGATTGTCATTATGTTTAATAGCATTCATGCAACATTTCATAAGTGTACTTGGACTGTTCGTCAAATCAATGATAGTTTTATGTCTATGAAGACTCAGAAATTGTCCAATGGGCCATTGTCTCAGCTGTTTCGAAAATCAAGCTAATGCTGATATTACGGCTACCCATAGGAGTAAGGATGGTGAGTACATGCAATATCCTTTCCGGAACTATGTTATTGCTTGAACCTAAACACATTTTGCTAGCCAACAAGTCAGTTAATGCTCACAATAATAGATGAACGTTCCCAACATCCGCACCTTCGGTACAAGGGCATAATTTAACTTTTTTCAAAATTTTTTGATCTTTAAACATTTAGCCCTTGCATTACCGAAAGTACGATATGAACTAATTTTTTGATTATTAGACAATTATGCCCTTGTACTACCGAAGGTGCCATACATACATAGCAATCACAATGTCTTTGACATTACTCAAGCAGATATAAAATTACATTAATATGAAATCAGTGCATACTGGTTATTGTGTTAAGTTTACCATACTATTTGGGATTCGGAAATATAATATGTTGGGTTTTATCTAACTGTTGAATATATTAACATCATCATATTATTTTCTCAAAAAATAGATTTTATTTCAGTCTGTTTATTTTAGAAATAATAACATTAATATTTATTTAATTTCAGAAATTACAGATATTGTGACCAACCAGGTGCCAGCTGTCATTGTGTCAGACTACCTACAGGAAGAGCCCCTGCTCCCTGACAATGAGAATACAATGAACACCTGCAGACAGACTAACAATGTACAGAATGACAATGCCCTGAATAGTTTTGGAGAAACTTGTTCTGCAGAAATGGCAAACTCGCAAAGGGCCTTTATCAACTCTGAAAAGGTAGTAAAACCTTTTTATCAAAAGTTGCCATCAATTCCACGGACAATGTCATCTCTGGGATCAAGTGAGCCCCGTATTTCAGAATCAAAGATCAATCAACTGTTCGACCAGTATAAGGACTCATTGGAGGATGCTATTCTAGCAGAAGGCATTGAAAACTTGTGCAATGATCTACAGTTGAATCCTGATGATTTTAAAGTTCTTGTTCTTGCTTGGAAATTGAATGCTAGTCAAATGTGTAGATTTACAAAAATAGAGTTTATACAAGGCTTAAAGAATATGAAAACAGATTCCATTAAAGGCATACAGTATAAATTAAATGAAATAATCAGTGTATTAAATAGAGAATCAGAGCAATTTAAAGACTTGTATAGATTTACTTTTAAATTTGGATTGGATGTAAGCACTGGTCAACGCATACTGCCTTCTGACATAGCTATAGTGTTGTGGAGGCTAGTTTTTACCAACAATGAGCCCCCTATACTTGACCGATGGCTTGGCTACCTAGAAAAGAATGCTCACATCAGAGGAATACCTAAGGATACATGGTACATGTTTTTAAATTTTTGTGAATTTGTTGGAGATGATCTCAGCAGTTATGATGACACAGAGGCTTGGCCAAGTCTTTTTGATGACTTTGTAGAACACGAAAATGATCAAGTGAATCAAAATGTCACAAAGAATGACATGAATATACAGGATTGAATTCCTACTTTTGCCAAAATGTAGTATAGGTACTTAATGAAAGATTATTGATATTGAAGAGACTGATATATCTTGTATTGGTTAAACATAAAATTTTGTGAATTAATGCAGTTTATGATCTGTTGTAAATCACTGATGTATTTTCAAAAGGGCCTGTTTCATATTCAAAGCCATGTTTTGGAGATCCATCGTATGAACATATTTTAATTACAAATAACATGCAAAATTCAAATAAAATATTACAATATATGATTTTAAAATATCATGGTTTATGATTTTTTTTTTATGATTGGTTTTTGTTGATCTAACATGTTGTTTGTGCAGTTTGAAAATTTGCTAATACAAAAATAAAGACAATTATCAGATGGAATGAAATAACTATCTTCAAATCATGTGAACGAAGATGAATTAAACTGCTGCTCCTATGAAAATGCCTTGTTAAAGCATTATTTGATAATTATATCAGTTCTTATCACTTTCAGCTAATGTCATCAGCATAAGTAAGATACATAATATACTTATCATTTGCATGTAAATGGGTACCCTGGGTTAGTAACTGGCTTTAGAAAACATTATTTGTAAATACAGTTTATTTAAAATAATTTTTGATAGTTAATTATCATGTAGATTAGACTAAGGCTTGTTAAAAAATATGACATTCCAAGTTTGGAATTTTATTATTTGATATAATTAGGCCAAAATCTGTAAATATATTAATTTCCCTAAGTCTGTTGCTTCAAGGCCCCAGTTTGTCCCTAGAACTAGTCTGTCTTTGTAATATATAATAAAATTATTATGATAGTTTCATGTGATTGTAATTTTACTTATTGGTCACTTATTCAGATTTGTCAATAAGACTGAAACAAATCGTACTTTGAAGTTGAGTACAATACCCTTGAAAATATTTTTTCATCACACTTGCTCGTAAACAATGTCGTAACATGCAGGCTACCTTGGTTGCAACCCCCCAAATAAATTCCTCGACCTTAATGTGCTTGTCATGAAACCCGTGGTCGGTAAATGAGTCATTGCCCGTACTAATTTTGCTGTCATGAAGCCCAAGGTCGGTAAATGAGTTTGTTACTGCATGGTGTACTGCAGCACCTGCACGTCGGGCACATGCTGCGGGGTTGGGGGCAAGAGCGCAGTCAGCGGTATCGGCAATTTTTGAAACAATATCAGTTTTTCTTTTACAAATATACAATTTTACTCGCAAATGTGATGAAAAACATTTTATGTCGCACGGGCAGTAGTAGAATGACGAACATCGACTCATTAAAGCCCTCAGTCTTCGACTTCGGGCTTCTAATAGACTCTCGTTCGTAATTCCTTATTTACCGCCCTTAAGACACAATGTACTATTCTAGGTACCTACTAGCTCGAAGTCGGCTCAGCACGAGCCAGCAGGAGTGGAACAATAGCAACCTCACCTACATACTGTGGGTTTCAATCCCTCCTGCTGGGTCCTGCTGAGTCACCGACTTCGAGCTAGTAGGTACCTAGAAAAATATTTTCAAGGGTTTTCCATTTTTTGGAGTCTGTTTATTTCTGACTTTTTAGTGATTCGTAGCCAAAGTACATCTCGCAACGATTCCATTAAGCGCAAACACGGCTTAGTTACGTTGTTTTATAACAGAGTTCCGTTGCCTACCTTCCGGCTTCAGCATCAGATCAGTTCGAAAATTAACTTAACGCTTCTTCTTAGTCTTTAATCTAGGTATATTAATCATCATCGTTAATAGACGAGCGAGCATTACTTAGCTTTGACTAGTTTCATTGGTCATCTACGGTCTTCTTCATCAGGCCCAGTTTGCCAAATGATACTTTCTGAATGTAAATGCTGCCAATTTTTGAATTTTGAATTTGAGGTGTGCCTATAAAGTTTGAGGTTTGCCCTCGATTTCCCTAGGATCCCATCATCATATCTTGACTTGGTGACAATGGGACCACCTCAGAAGAGTACTCTTTAGAATAAAAAAAGAATTTTGAAAATCGGTCCACAATTGACTGAGTAATCGGTGAACATACATATAAAAAAAATACAAACATTGGAACATAGAACCTCCTCCTTTTTTGAAGTCTGTTAAAAAGCATTGTCAAGCATAAGTCTGACCGAGAGAACTGCTAGTTACTATGCCGATATCGTTATAGATGCCCGTTTACATTGGAAAAGTTACTTCACTTCAGTACACAATGTTTACACGTTTCCGTGCTAAAGCAATAATAGGGTGTGTCTAGATCTTTTCGAGCACCGCATCTGCTTATCCAATTCTGCTGCAGATTCTCGATCTGCAAAGGTTAAACCGACTTAAAAGAAGGAAATATTATATTTTGTAGGTACGAATATTATTGACCAGTCAATGTTCCAAATGGCCTACCTTATCTAAAAAAAGCTTAGGAGGGGAGAAATTATTTCAGCTGAGGTGATAATGATAAGTAAAACACGGTGGTCTTAATAAAATTTTATTTAAACAAAATAATATAGTCGCAGCCTGCCAGTGTCGCTCGGTGTGGAGGCGCGCGAGGCGGGCGCGGCGCGCGGCCCCGCGACGGCGGCAACCGAACCAAGGCACTACAACGCGGCGGCCGATCCTGCCTCCGGCACTACAAGCGATGTCACACATATATCTACTCAGCAGAGACACGTATCCGTCAGGCTGGGGGCAGCGCGCGCCTCGCCCACTCCACCACTGATATACACAAAATATTGATAATAAATATACAAACGCCCCTAGATATTAATCGTTAACCTGATTATATTAAAAAAGCTGAAAACTTTATAAATCCATAATATACATTAATTTAACAACTCGGGCGTTGAGCCTTTAGGTATATGTATATTTCGTTTTTCTTGAGAAAAAAAAATCTGAACTACCTTTACGCAGTTTGCATAACTGTCCATAAGTACTCGTAGTGTTCCTACTAGAGGTAGGGGTAGGAGGAACGAGAAGCGCGAGCCGCGACGCGCGGCGCCGGTCACCAAGGAACAAGCTCTCGTTAGGGCTCCGCCCAGATATTGGTCACTTACAGCAATAAATTATTATCTATCATCATAGTATAATAAGTATTGCAGATACAATAATTACAATAAACATTAAAATAGACATTACCGTTAAATTTTTCTGACTTATCAAAGTAAATGTGATACCTCAGTACAAATGAAACAGAATTAACTTTATAATGAAACCATCTTACAGAAATCAATAAAATATTATTTTCATTTCGCAAGTGTTATACATGAGGTGTACAAAATGATTGTAGCTAATACACAAAGTTATGGGTTATGGTGATCACCGTGACATTGAACTCTTAAAAGTAAAAAGTAACAGTATTTCAAATTAAATATATAGCAATAAACCATGCTTACAGCCCTGCTACTTTTTACTAGAGCTAAATGGTGATGGGTGATCTTTCCGATTAAGCATGCATGCAACACCATACTCAATCAAGCATTGGTCTTACTGGCATCACCATGTCACGTGGGACGACCTTATCGACTTCAAACTAATATTAGCATCCAGTATTAGTTGACAAAATATAGATAAGTCTAATTATTAGACCCATGATGAGTTCGTAATATGACTCGTTGATCAATTGGTATATAATAAATAACCCATTCCAAAATGTACCAATACAAAAAGCATTATTGCGAAATGGATATTAGCAAAAGTATGATGCATTAGCATCAGTGGTTATATTTATTAGTCTCAATGTAAATTCTATGAATTAACACAAAAATATTTGTATTGTCCATAAACGGGAAAACAGATTTACCCAAGCCTACATGAGGCTTTAATGACTGCTACAAGCTATGTCCAGCGAATGCAGAAACATCAGTTATAATTGATTGAAAACATTAAATGTTTCAATTAGCGCAGAAGGCAGAACGTATAAACGTACAGCGTACATTTGAGGCATTTAGCAAAGCAGCAATTTATTTAGAAGAATTTTGAAGAAAAACAGGTTTGCACATGGATATTGAAGTATGGTGCATTTAATTGGAGTTAACGAATTTTCACTTGATGGCAGTGGTTGTTCAAATATTTTATTTTCTTCTTGAAGGACTAGCTGTTCTATAATTATTACGAAATAAAAGTTATAAGTGATCATTCATCATAATGAAGCAATATTACACTTGAGGTCTCACGTGATACAGATCCCAAAATTCAGGATTACATTTTACATGTTTTCTCTGATAATATAGGTTTTGGAAAGGCCTATCCTAGCTAAATTACTGATGATAGTGCCAGTTTACTCGATCACTTTTAGGACTTTACCAATGGCAATTGTTTTATCTGAAACAAAAAATATATCATGAGAAATTATAAAAATAATTTGCATTTTCAAAACAGCGCCGAAATTCATGTTTCGAAATCAGAAAGGGGTATAAATAATTGTAAGAGAATAACTATGTATTTAACAACAAAGTGTGTAGAATTTAATCAAGGGCAATATATATAAAGACATACCATCTCCATACTAAAAAACGTCCATCGGAACAAAGCCAAAATCCAGGGTTATGACCAGATGGCGCTGAGATTATAACTAGATGGCACTAAACGCAAATAAAAACGCATAATCCAGGGAAACGGCGCTGAGATCTTTTCCGACATTATATCTAGATGGCACTTTTGACTAGACATGGGTAATCTCAACTCCGCGAAGTAGATCCAGCTCCGGTGTCGGTACCGAATCCGCTTATTGAATCCGACTCCTTTATTGACTCCGGTTCTTTCGAGCGATTATTAATGTATCTATGGCCGATCCGGCCCGGCTCGGTTCGGTCGGTACCAAGGTCAAGGTACTGAACTGAAGTACCGATTCGTTTCGTCCTTTTGATGTTGAACAATTCTAAATTGTGTATTTTTTAAAGAACTATGAGCTACTTTAACTGCCTGCCTAGTGATTCGAAACAATATTATGATTGAAAGTCTGTGCCATAAGACCTATTTTTCGTTGCAATTTTTGCTTAATATTTCGTGAAATTAAGAGTAGCCCGCTCCGGTCATATTATATTGTGTTTAATTATATCTAATTTCTTTCCAATATAACCGAGCGAGTAGTCAGAGTACCGACGTAGGTACCGGCTCACTCAGCGCCCGACCAAACGTAATAAGATCCGATCCGATCCGAGCCGAGAGCGAAAGCAAAGCGAGTGAGTGTGACGGCGATCACGAGCCGCTCGATCCGGCCGGACTTGGTCGGAGTTAGTAACTCCGGAGTCGATAAGATTTGAAAGGAGTCATTAAGGGATTCGGTTCCGCTTGAGGATCTGACTCTTTTGAATCTTCAGATCCGGATCTACCCATCTCTACTATTGACGCAAATACCTTAGCTATCAAAAAACCACTGGTATCTAAGCAGTCAACATATCAAATATATCTGAACAACATGGGAAAATAGACCATTAAAGTATATAAGTATGAATTAAGATTGGTTTTTTGGAATCTTTTTGTATTTTTTATTTCAATTCCAAATTTTTACTTTTACGGTCATCCCGTAAAACCGAAATTGAAAATACAAACTGAAATATAGATACACAGAAAAATAAGACCATCACTGGGAATCGAGCCCAGGTCCTCGGTAATCCGTACCGCGTGCTATACCGCTACACCACTGATGGTCAACGGTACCGACACGAATGCTATATCATTCTCAGGTAAGCGATATGACAAACTCATTCGAAAACAGTATCAAGTATTGATCATCTACATAAGCATCAGGTAAGCTATGACAATCATCGCCAGTCAGAGAGCCGTGGTGGCCTAGTGGTTTGACCTATCGCCTCTCAAACAGAGGGTCGTGGGTTCAAACCCCGGCTCGCACCTCTGAGTTTTTCGAAATTCATGTGCGGAATTACATTTGAAATTTACCACAAGCTTTGCGGTGAAGGAAAACATCGTGAGGAAACCTGCACAAACCTGCGAAGCAATTCAATGGTGCGTGTGAAGTTCCCAATCCGCACTGGGCCCGCGTGGGAACTATGGCCCAAGCCCTCTTGTTCTGAGAGGAGGCCTGTGCCCAGCAGTGGGACGTATATAGGCTGGGATGATGACCTCAGTCTCACGTTTTTCTCTTCAATCATTTGACAGATGCCTCTCAATCAAATCTCGGTCATCTCATTATAACTAATTTGCTTTTTAGCAGAACGTCAAAACGCCTGACACATAGCAAAACCTATATGAATCCTAATATATTAGTCACGACTGGTCTCAAAAATAATTGTTTGCTTTTCAAAACAGACCACGGGTTCAAATCTCAATGGACATACACGCAAAGAAAACATTTTTCTATTTTATTTTCGGGTTTAATTTTTATTTTATGGCTTTCTTATTTGTTTTAAGTCAGTTTCGCATTAATTTTTAGGATTTTCCTTAATTTTCTCAAATTAGTACAGTAAACTCGTCATACTCATATTTTTTTTTTTTAGTATACGGTCTAGACTTAATTCTAATCAAAATATCGAAGACGTCAATATTAGTTTAAATTATTCATTAACTGACTGTAGACGTCAATATTAGTTTCAATTATTCATTAACTGACTGTTGCCCGCGACTCCATTCACGTAGAATTCGTTTATTAGTATCCCGCGGGAACTATGCAACTTTCCGGGATAAAAACTATTCTATAATGTCCTTCCCTGGAACTTGTACTATCTGTATACCGAATTTCACCTAAATCGGTTTAGCGGTTAAGACGTGAAGTAGTAGGTAACAAACAAACATACAGATTTACAAAGTTTCGCAATTAGAATTAATATTAGTGAGATGAACTTTGCTATTTTTCATATCATAATTTAAAAGCAATGAAAAAACTTCCTATTTTGTTAAAAACAAGTCTTCCTATAAAATACCTAAAGAGGCAGAGATAAAGAACATTGTGCAAGAAACGGAACATTTATAATATTGTAAACTCAAGAAATATTCTGTACATTATTAAGTTTTTAATTGCCAGTTTGGATCAAAGTTTGACGACCTTGAATCATATACGAATAGTTAACTATTCACAACTAAAGCACTGCACCAAATTTGATGAAATTTTGTATGGAAAAAAGCTTGAACTTCATAGCAGAAACTACGAGTAGAGTAGAATATTTTTAAATAGGGAATGAGAGCGGATGAGTCCACGAAACACAGTTATTAAATTATGTATAAATATAAATCGAATTAATATTATACAGGGTGTTTGGTAGCTACGTGCAAAGCTTTAAGGAGATGATAGCCGAGGTATTTTTGAACATTTTTAGCCATATATGTCTTAGCCGAAATTGTTTTTTTTTTTTTTTTTTAATTAAAAATTTAGAAATTTTAGGAAAATATCCAGAATTTGATAGTCACGAGTTAATATTGCCACATTGAGCGTTAATTTGTAAACAAAAGTGTCGTTCTTGCCATAAAAACAAAATGCAGGCATTCGAAATGACTAAAAATGTCTAAGGTTGGAACAGTCATTTTTCTGTGCCATAAAAAAATCCTTGAAATGTTCAAACATTTTTAAAAACATGCCTGTTTATTGTTCTTTCGTTTAAGGAATCACTCATTCACATTGCTTGCTAAATCCGAGATAAAAAGTAAAAAACCAAACTCAGGGAGCACTAAGAATGTACAGTACGATTACTTGGAGTTAACACTTGACAGATGGGCGTGCCTTCAGTCAATTTTCAACTTCATACAAATAACCCACCCTACGTTTACAGATTATGTAAAAAGTATTTTATTTGCATGACCTCAAAGTTGAAAATTGCGCTCGTTCCCTAAATACCAGAATCGCAAAATACAAAATTGCCACATTGTACAAATCAATTTGTGACTGTTATATTCTATTCTATTTATAATACTTATTGCATGCAAGCATAGGCATGCAATATCGAATAATCCTGAACAATTTATATATTTTGTATATATCACTGCATTGACAGACACGTCTATTGGCATTATTATTTTATGAAATGCAAACGATGATCAGCTTTAGTGTGGTAGACCACATATTTGGCTGATGGTACCTAAAGAGCTGAACATTATTGCCACCGTGCTACATAGCGCAATGTTACCGCTGAAATTAGTTTTAATCTGTTTTAATACATCTGACGACATCTAGTTAGATTTTTCGTACTAAGCAACGAGGAACTATCTTTAGTGTGGAGATCGCAGGTCTTTTACTATACTTAGGGGCTGTTTCACCATCCATTGATTAGTCTGAACTGACGGTTAAATGTGATGCCGTCTCCGTCTATTCGAAAAAACAAATAGAGACGGCATCACATTTAACCGTTAGTTAAGACTAATCAATGGATGGCGAAACAGCCCCTTAGTCTATGATTTAATTAACCTTTGTTATCTTAAGCGTAACCACTCTGCAATTTGACGTGGCGAAGAGGAGTACATAATAAAATAATTCAAGTAAAAAACTTACTCTCGTCTCTTAATGTGAACCTGCCCATTTGAGCAAACTTTTTAAAGGGCTCTAAGCAGATGATGCCCGCGCACTCTATCCTCATGATAGCCACTTGGTCCTGCTTCACGAATCGTGGCCGCGTCTTAGACTTATCTCCCGTTTTCTTATCCACAAGACAGATCAATGCCTGGAAAAAAAAAAATATTACAACAAATTATTGAACAAGATTTTATCTACGCAGAATCCATAGTATTATTATTGTTATCGTACGGCCTTTCTGAAAGAATCCATAGTAAAAATAGATTTAATTGAACCACGTCAGTTAACATAGATACTAAAGTGACATCTATGAATGCGACAAATGTGGCAAACGCAGACGTTTGCAGCAACGAGTCTCGTAGTAAACAATGGTTTCTAGACAGGCAAAAACTATTTAAGAAATCTATGTAAACTGAGCAATTTTCTTGGGTAAAACTTATCCTATATCCGACAGTTAAGTTTATAGAAAATATATTTGGAAGTAATTGAGTTGCTTATTGATAGGTCATATTACTCTATTCTATCTATAATTATTAGCTCTTTTCTACTATTATGTAGGATCTTTAGAGTTCGTAGAGGTAATTAGTAATTAGGAGCTCTAAAGGAACTTACAATGTGAATAACTTTTACAATCAATAAATTGATATTACCTTAACAGTAACTTCTTCAGCGGCGCAATGTATATGCATGACAGCGGAGTACCCTGCGCAAATGATGGACTTGTGCTCCAAAATCACAACTTGCGCATCGAATACCTGCACAAAAATAAACAAATATGGTATTATCAAACTGATCTGATGACGGTGCCGCACTAACAAACACTAGTAATCTAGTCATGTTTGACATTGTTAGAATAGTTTTACGGTGTACTTTGATTAAGAATGGTATCCAGTCTGAAAAAGGAGTAATGTTTTTTGGTTCACTAATTTCCTCATATAAAGCGTCTTTTTTTTAGATGTAAGTATGGATAAAATATTTTGAACTAAATATTGATTTCTAACTAATGTATGTATTACTAACTCTTCCCGTAGTGATGGGTTCAGCAATGTCGCAGAGCACGAAACCTGGAGAAACGTCTTCTTCTTCAATGCCTTTTAGCTTAACTTTCACGTTTTCACCGGGTCCAATCGACGTTACTTCTATGTCATCCGACCATAGCTGATCGACATTGACTTGCACCTGCAAATAAATAAGCAATGTTGTTAAAGAGACGTGTTTGTTTATGATTTAGCCACATATTAAAAAAATAAATTCAGGAAAGGGCTTCTTTAATTAAATAAGGTTTTTTATTACAATCACCAACTCCTTAACCAAAGCATTTAACCCTTTTTCCAGGCCCCGCGAATTTACACAATAAATCATCGTTTTATGTTGTTGGCCTATGAGGGATTAATTTAAAAACGAATACTTTAACATTTTTAACGAATAGAAATGATTTTGTACCATATTTATATTGTATTTCGATCCAATTTATGAAAAGTGTAAAAAAATACGCTATTTATCCGACCACAGACATTCAATGATGTGAAAACCTAGAACCTATTGCAAAATAATTAATATGTTCAGTAAATAGATTAATATTGAATAGATCGAAGTATTTTTGTCTATTTTATTATTTTCAATACTTGGTTTCATTCCAAGGACTGTTTATTCAATTATAAAAGCAATAACTATTTTTTAATTTTAAGGCAAGTAAATAATATCGCTTATTCATCCGCGTATTAACCGATTTTTAAAATGTCAAAATTTCCGTCATCTACGCTAGTCTATGCTACTTCAGATTATACACATGTTTCAAGCAAGAAATGACGTCAGATTTTGACGAAGATTTTTCATGTGAAAAATTAATATTGAAATCAAGTGAATTTTGCTGAAAAAGACACGAATTATAGATAAATGTGTTATTGATTCGATCCTGTGAGTGTTTATACAAGAATTTTGATGAAATCGGTTTGTTTACACTTAATAAATTGGATAGGCATAACGTACGTAATCGGTCCCAAAGTTCTGTCACTGGCACATTATTTTTAAATTTAGAACATGATTTTAAGAAAATTTGATTGAATTTTATTTTTGAATGTTTTACAATTATTTTAAAACAAAAACAGTCATTCGCGGCAATTTCTCACAATGGAGTGGACATTGAAAGAAAACCGAATAGCTGTTTTAGCATTTCACCGCTGTGGGCACTCGCCAAGTGCTATTTTCAAGTTGCTCAAAAATTTAAATATAATGCTTAGGTTTGTGTACCGTACTATTGATAGGTACAATGAAGTCTCCAGTGATGAGGACAAGAAAAGAATTGGCCGGCCTCGCTCCGTACGAACACCAGCAGTGATCAAAGCGATCAAGGCGCGCATAGTAAGAAATCCTGTCCGAAAACGGAAGTTGATGGCTTTGCAGATGGGTGTCAGTAAAAAACCGTCAAAAAGGTTTTAAACGAAGATCTTAGTCTACGAGCATACAAAAAGAAGAGTGGGCACTTACTTAATGCCCGTCTAAAAACAATAAGGCTTAAAAGATCTCGGAAGTTGTTAAAGCGGTACGCAAAAAATCGACACCGTGATATCCTCTTTACAGACGAAAAGATTTTCGATATTGAAGAGAAATACAATAAACAGAATGATAGAGTGTACGCTAGGAGCTCTGAAGAAGCAGGAGAAAGAGTTCCACGGGTGCAACATGCGCATCATCCATCATCAGTGATGATCTGGTTGGGTGTATCTTATTACGGGCCAACTGAGGTTCATTGTTGCGAAAAAGGGGTCAAAATTAGTGCGAAAGTGTACCAAGAGACGGTTTTGGATAAGCATGTCAAAGATCTGCCCAACACGAAGATTGACCTTGCTCCAGTCCGGACCTTAATCCTCTGGACTATAAAATTTAGCAGGTCTTAGAGGGGAAGGTCTGTGCTAAAACCCATAAAAATTTGGAGAGCCTGAAGTCATCTTTAAGAAAAGCAGTCGCTGAAATAAGCATGAAAATGATGGTTGCTGCGATAGACGACTGGCAGCGCCGATTAAAGGGCCTGTATTAAAAACAAAGGAAGTCATTTTGAATAATTTTGAGTAATTTTAATATTTTTAAAATGTATTTTAAATTGGAATATAATTTATTAAAAACGGATTGGTACTTTTTTATTATTATTTTCATTTGTGACAGAACTTTGGAACCGACTACGTATAGCAAGGCCAAATACTTGTGTACATTAACACTTTCATAGAATGTATTTACTACAGCATCCTGTCAACGGCTGACCCCTTGGATTGTTCACGGACGCATCCAGCGTCCATATTGGGTTTTGTCTTCAGCAACTGGTAAATCTCCAATGATGCCCTCGTCTTTTTCAGCAAAAAGTTGACCCCACAACCGACTCAGTTCAGTGGCCAACATAATATCGGGAATTCGGGAACTACTGGCGGTGTACGAAAGCGTACAACACTTCCGTCACATTCTCGAGGTTCACGTTACCATTTATACTGATCACAAGCCGCTGCTGTACGCTTTCGTACGACGTCGTTAAAAAACTTCCATCCGAATTCTTCCATCACAGCTGAATCAGTTGGCGTTTATTGGGTAATTTACGTTGGACATTCGCTAGATTAAAGGGGAGAACAATGTGGTCGTTGATGAGATGCTGCGGATTGAAGCCATTTTACTAGAAGAGGACTATGAAGCCCTTTCTATAAGTCAAGAAGAGGCCCAAGCGCTCGCCGACCTACGTAGAGGAGATTTCAGCCCACATCTTTCTCGTTGTTGTTGTTGTTGCTGTTCCAGGCACTGAGGTCTCCATCCTCTGCGACACGTCTATTGGCAAGCCTCGTCCGTATTTGATCCCTTCGTTCCGTCGTGTGGCATTCGACAAGCTGCACAATCTGAGCCACCACCCGACTCGTAGTCGGACGCTATGTCTGGCCTTCCATTCGGATGGACTGTCGCTTGTCTTGCGTGCCAGCGCAAGACACATTTCGGCACCTCTAAGCAGCATCGATCGAGCAACTATCTGGTCGTTTCATCCATGTTCACATTGACATTATTGGTCCCCTATCTGTCTGCGACGACTTCTGCTATTGTCTAACGGCTATCGATAGGGTTTCCAGGTGGCCAGAGGTGTGGCGCATGCGCTCCATCACTGCCGATGAGGTTGCCAATACCTTTGGCCAGAGATGGGTCTCTTGCTTCTGTGTCCCCGGTATCATAACTACAGATCAGGGCACCCAATTGGAATCAGACCTCTTTCGGCGCCTCATGCCTTTTAACCAGGGTCTCTTAAAGTGGGGTCCACGGACCCCTTAGGGGTCCGTAGCATGGGTTTCAGGGGTCCACAGTAGGTCCTTTTACTAGGAAATTTCCAAAAAATATTTTTGACAGGGGTCCATGGAATTGTTTAAATTACGAAAGTGGTCCGTGAGCATGACTGCAAAAAGTTGAAGAAACACTGCTTTACACGGTACCGTCCGCCGTCCATTGCAACTCCCTTACCTTGGCCCTTTTGTTGTATTACAGCGTTCCCCGGACAGAAAAAATCTGACCCTGAATATAAGAACAAGAAGGTGTCGTAGTGAGCGTCGACCGCGTCAAACCAGCCTTTATCTACTCCGACAGCTGTCCTACGTCGGTCGAACTAGCTCTGGGTGCTGCACAACCTAGCAATTTACCTCGACCGCAGCCAGAGCTCAAATCCTCTCCGCCACAACCTTATACCGGGGTAATCTGTGCTTATACCACACGGTCTGGTCGTCACGTGAGGTTTAAAGACCGTGACGTATTCCACTATTTTTAGGATTTTAGCATTATATTGTTCGTCATAGATTAGAATACATGTACATATATACCATGGTCTATCCTTCTGCGTAGAGGGATTATTTAGCGCTTTGAACAGGAGCTCCAAACGCCCAAAACGAAAACTGCGGTGGTCGAGACTTGTTTCCGAACCATTGTAATATCATTCTGGACTTTCGTATTGCTTATCTCATCACGACGACTACGCTGCCCTTATCCGGCTTGCTTTATCAACTTCCAAAAATGCTTTATCCCCTTAAATTCCGTATAATATATTTTAATCACAAAAAGTTCCAATTTTATCACCCAGAACCGGTTTACGTCCCAAATCTGGTATCAGAAATCTGGAACCGGGACCGGTTCTGCATGCCCTAATAATAAGGCGCATGTGCCGATATTTTTGGCCACCCTGGCCGCTCCGAAATATCTGATGGCGATTACGTTAATATGGTTGCTATATGCACTATGCCTGGAAATGGGTTAATGTTGTGATTAGGTTCACAACAGAAGCTGGCAACTTTTATCCTTGAAAACGATACCTACATAAAGTCTATTCATCCTTCCGTGTCTTATCATGTCAATAAACGTGACGTCACAGGTGATAATAGACAATGACTAGTGATTGGAAAAGTCGATAAAATACATAAAACGTGACCGATTATTTTGCTATTAACATAAATAAATCCGTAAGTTGGCGTTGACAGTCGTCGGAAATATCACAAAAAGAGCACCCGTAACGTACGACATCAAGCGAACTGGCGATACGAATGACATTTCTAGGTTCAACTCTTTTTATTTAATTTATTACTAGCTTATGCCCGCGACTTCTTCTGCGTGGATCAAGGTTATCGCGTGATGGCGCCCTCTACCGAAATAAAAGGTATCCTATGTTGAGTTGATCCTTGGGGTTCAAACTACCTATATACCAAATGTCATGAAAATCGGTTCAGTGGTTTCGACGTGAAAGCATAACAGACAGATAGACAGACAGAGCTATTTTCGCATTTATAGTATTATAATATAGTAGGGATTATTTCCTCTAGTGGAAAAGGCAAAGGTTGAATACCATTACAGCCAAGTTATCATTATATTTTTTCTCCTTTTATAAGATTCAACTCAATATGAAATGACGTTTAGCGTAACCATAGACACCGACGCACTGTCCTTGTCCGTCCTCGTTTAAAATAAACATTGAAATCAACCACACCAATTACGAGTGATTATTATGATTGATTTCAGTGCATTTTCCGAAATCTCTACATTTAAGTATTAATTGCCACATTTATCCATATCGATAAGTTGTCGTTTCCCATCAATACTTTGCAATCCGTTCCATAGACAATCTAGACATTGCATTGTCAGACATTTTTGAGGTTATTCATTCGTTCCTTAGATTATTGAAGACAATCTTATTAGAAATGATATTTTTCAGTGGTTACTTGGTTGATTTCAATACTTTGTGAGCTTCTTTAAGTATACAGGAACATTTTAAGAGATGGTTAATGCGTAATCCAAGAGAAAAGTGTGACTGTGTCTTCGAGAAGTGTTTGTTTACATGATAAAACACGGAAGGATGAATCGATCGTACATACATACACATACATGTTAAAACCAAATGTTTAACACCATTTAGAAGAGCAGTGATACCTTGGCACATTCAACAAATTCTTTTGTCACCTAAATAAGACTATTTATGTCATCATCAACAGGTTTTTTTTCACATTAGAGCTATGCTTATAAGGAGTTACTATGAAAAGATTCCATGGAAATCAGTGGTTTCTTTTGCTCGTTTGTACTTAGAAGAGTAATTGGCATATTTTTTTAGACTAAAACTGGTTTGATTTTACTGTCTATCAGGCGGTTAGCTCGCCAGAAGTAATTATTGAAACTTACCCTATTAGGCATCAGGAAAAGGGTGCTGCCCTTCCGCGTAGTTCCCGCTTCGACTTTCCCCATGAGCACGGTACCCATGTCTTTGTACTTGTCGACAACAGGCATAATGAAGGGTCCGTCCATCTTGCGATTCAGCGACGGAAGCTCGTCGATCAGCTGGATGAAGGATGGGCCCGTGTACCAGGAGCAGATATCTTCAGATACCTGAAAAGAAAAAATGGTATACATTAATGGAGGGTTTAAATAATCAAGTGCGTTTCGTGTCACGAAACTGACGAATACCGAATGGATAAGTAGAAATTAATGAATGGTTCCGACAGCGAATCGCCTAGCCCAAAGCGTAGTCGTTCTTTTGTGATATTACACAAGTAACCGAGAGCACCTCCAATGTTCGATTTTTTTATAGTTAGTTTCAATACGCAGATATGATTCCTAAGTAACCATAAATCGCATTAACTGCTTTCTATGGTTTTGTAAAATACACCCAAATTCAAATACTTGCCCCATTCAACTTGGTCAGCAGAGACACAATCTTATACCTTAATATTTGGAAAACACTTTACAGTTTATACCTTAAGAGCGATTACGCACTACGTCCGATAGGATTCGATAAGAATTCGTGAAAATACGTTCTAGAGAGTACACAAACTATTTGCATGACTATTTTTAACATTTTAATGTATATTTCAAGCTTTTTATAAAATTAAATAATAATTTATGGGATGCTTGTGCTATATGTGTACGGTCACAATCGTTAATTTGGGACCCATTTCGTCAAAAAATCCTTAGAATTGTCATACAAAATGAATGACAGATATTCGATGGAAAGTACAAACTGAGACATGGATGCACAGAAAAACCAGAAAATGAGACCACCGCTGGGAATCGAACCCAGGTCCTCAGCAATACGTGCTGCGTGCTATAACCCCTACACCACCACTGGACAGAAGTCTAGACACTAGATATTCGATCTTAAGTGGGTCCCAAATTAAATTAACGATCATGACTGTATGTATGTACGTAAGTGTTTTATTTTTATTTGACTGGATGGCAAACGAAAGTAAACTCTTTATTGTAAAAAAGGAACAGAAATAAAACAGAATTGGCAAACTTTGAGATACTTGTACCAGGGGTTGGACACTCCGCGGTTTGGGTACCTACGTTCGGCCGGCGCACCCAACCATTGGGTGCACGGCAGTGGGTTGCCGCTTAGCTCGCATGTTGGACGCGTCGCGCGATTTGTGTAGGTACCTACCAACTTATTTTTTTTGCAAACTATAACTTCGAATTTTTTTACGGCTGTATAAATAAAAAGAAGATAAAAGAATCGGAATTATCATTTTTCAACCTTCCGAAAGATAGGTATTGAAAGGTAAGAAGCCATTTTCTTGCATTTAATTTAAACCATCATATAGTTAAATACTCTGTAATGGGTCTACTACTCAGTAGACCCATTTGAAAACAAATTACAATTGCCTAAGTAACTAAGTTTGCTCAAATGTTTGTTTATAAGTAAGTGGGCACTTTGTCAAGCCAACTTAAAAGAAACTAAACAAACTTATCACTAAAGATTGAACAAAGAGGTACCAACTACCAAAATGGTTGCTGTTGCTGATAAAATGTTGTTGTTTTGTAGCTTTAGCCATTAAAGTTTATTTACTTATTTATTTAAAAGGTATCTTTATTCATCGGCGAGTGGGAACCCTGTGCTCTTGGCGCCAAACCGATTTCGAGTCAACGGTGCCCAACGGAATATGAATGCTCGTGTAAGATGATAAGTTTCAATTTCGCGTGCAAGTCGCAAGAGTAGGCAACGACTTATACCTAAACTTGACTTTTCTTCGAGGGAGTCCCTTCTGTACGGTAGTACTATTAGTTATTCTGTGCTTGTACAAAGCCGGAGTTATCCCTTTAAGGGATCTCTACCAGTCAACCAAGTGAAGTCGGTATGTGTACTCGCCTCGTAGTCAGGTTCTCTAACCACCGGGCTAGCCAGTAGCAGGTCATCAATTATATTGCAGGTAATCGGGTCTCTACTCATTATTGTTGTGTAACAAAACAATCTAATAGAGTTGGACAAACCAGTAGAAGGATAGTGATTTCTTTGTGTTTTTTAACACTGCTGAACATCAAATGTTGGAGATTACTAATTAAAGAATACTTACTCTCTCCAACAAGCCTTGTCCAGTTTGGCCCGACACAGGTAAGAAGGATAAGTCTTTAGCAGTATTGAAGCCAAGTTTTTTAAGGTAGGGCAGGATTTTGTCTCGACATTCATTGTATCTGTAAAATAAAACGAAAGAAGTTTATGAGTACATTAAATTCCTGATTGAGAAGAACCGGGGCGAAAATACAAAGTTTATGAGAAGAATTATAAATCCTCCCAACTGTTAGGTACCTGAAACTTTATGTCTTTTATGGGAGCTTTGCACTTTCCCGGATAAAAAGTTGCTTTGTTAATTGGGGAATATAGCTTCCTATATATTTAGTAAGTAAATAATTTGTACAAATAATGGTGCAGTAGTTTCGATGATTAATATGTAGTAGTAAAATCGACTCTATCGATTTTTGTTTTACTGATTAGACATTAACAAAATAACTACAGCAAGCTTACCTTTTTTCGTCCCAATTGACAGTAGGGTCATCCATTTTGTTGACCAGAGCTACTAAATGCTTTACTCCTGCTGTTTTCGCCAACATGGCGTGCTCACGAGTTTGTCCTCCTCTATCAAAACCAGTCTCAAATTCGCCTTTACGCGCTGAAATTACCTGGAAACAAATAATTCTTGTGAAGACTTTGTATTTGAGTACCATCCACACCACAGTTAACTATTTAATATAGAGCCGAGCAAGAAATGCTTTTATTTTAGCATATCATATGCAGTACATATTTTTAACACCCGACGCAAGAAACTGTGGTATGTGTAGTTTGCTAATACAGTTAGAAAGTTGAATAGAGAAATTGCAAGATATATTTATTTGATATAATTAAAACGCACCAGCACGGCTAAATCGGCCTGCGCCGCTCCACCGATCATGTTGGGCACAAAACTCTTGTGTCCAGGGGCATCAAGAATTGTAAAATGCTTCTTCTCAGTCTCGAAGTATGCTCTCCCCACCTCCACAGTTTTACCCTTGTCACGTTCTGCAACAAGCAATAAACAATTATAGATAAATCTTCACCTCACACTAGCTACGAGAGTTACTTCAACATTTTTACTTTTACGACGCATAATAGTCATTGAATGTTAACCTTGACCTTGAACTTCCAAGATAAATGTAGTAACTTGCTATTGTAGTCAAGCTCTGACTCCTGTAGGCCTATATGGGTGAGTGGCACTGCAGGCAAGGCGACTTTTGACTTAGCAGGCGTTAAAAAGATCAAAAACGTCCGTTACCTTCTTGGTTAGTGTCGAGCGCCCAGGATAAATACCAGGACTCTCGAGACTTCTCTCGTGCTTCCCTTTCATATTTGTCCAGAGTTCGTTTATCTACCATGCCCGTCAAGGACATAATCTGACCACCAATTGTCGATTTACCAGCATCTATAAAACACAATAAATAGGACTGTGAACAAAAACAAAATAGCTATGCATAGAGTACGAGCCAGAAAATTAAAGTTTAGGGGGTCCCATTTTTGCCCACCATTCTCACTTAGTACATTGAAATTGGCTGTGTAGCAGAATTAGTAGGTATGCAAACTAGCACTACATACTACCAGAGGTTTTATTCTTCAAAAAATAAATCCTTTAAGTTTAAACGAAAATTAAGCTTTTTGTTATATTCAGTTCAACTGGTTTCTATACATATAATCATGTTCTGTAGTTATCTGGCTGGCTTGACTTCTATTTTTGTGTTATTTAAAAGCCGACCTGTAGGTATTTCTTGGATATTTTTTTTGGGATCATATAAAATGAGAACAAAAAAATATTTCTCAGTGCACGGCAATCTTACAAAAAAAAATATACTGACCATCAAAAACTAAACAAGCACCACCAAAAACATGTCTAAAATTATAATAATAAGGCTTGTTTACGAAAAAAATTAGCCGCCTAATGTTGGGCCATATCATAAGTAAATAGAAACATTTTAATATTATGGTAAAATATGTCATTTCAACAAAGATATTGTCTATTACAAGAAAAACATAAAAAAAATCTCATTTAATTGATAAAATCAACATGCCGAGAATAAACGAAAATACTCTTCAATTAATTTTAGTGTCTTATTGTGCAGACAAGGGAATTTCCGTGCGACAACTCGCGAAAAGATATAAAATATCTAAAGACGGCGTGCGTTAAGTTATTAAAAAGTTTGGGGAGTTTAATACACTACATGATGATCTGCCAGGAAGAGATGGCAAAAAAAAGGCTGTGTTAAACCGAAATTGGACGCGGCGAAGTTGCATCTTTTCGTCAAAATCCAGCGGCGTCTACTCGAGATGTATGTAGCTAAAAAGTGAAAAACTTCGGTCGGGAACGTAAATAACGCCATAAAGAGAAATAATTTACAGACCAGGAAAAAACAGAAAATCCTTAAAAGGAGCTCCTGTCCAGCTTGAAAAAGCAAAAATTTCGAGCTAAAAACTTAAAGAAGTAGGTATTTAATTGAAAATCACGCCAGATGCATTTTAATGGATGATGAAACTTAGATAAATATGTTAAAAAATCGGTCAAGTGCGAGTGCAAGCGACTCGCGCATGAAGGGTTCCGCACCTCCGTACAATGTTTTAAAAACAAATAGTTCAGTAATATTTTTTTGTAAAAAATCCTAATACAAGCTTTTTTGCTGGCGGTACTTTTTGCCCCGGGTTACCAAAGTAGGTAGTCGTCAACAAGACGGATCAAATGAGACCAAAATCGATGCGGTTGTGTCGTTTTATTATAGAGTTCCTATGGCCATAATGGCCAACATCTAACTTCATCATCAGATCAGCTCTATAACATATTAATATTGCATTGTCATCGGATTTATACATGCATGCAAAATTTCAGCTCAATCGGTTGAAGATCCAAATTTAAGTTTAAATATTAATTCCACCCGAACAAACATAACTAGTTACATTACATTACAAGTTAATAAAAAAATATCACCAAAATGTAGGCACTAAAATGCAAGTATTTTGAATAAATAACAATTTTAAATTCTCATCCTCTTAGGCTGTCGCCGTGCCGGAGGCTTAATAACGCTTTAGACTCTTGCCATGCCATGCGGCGCTCGCGGCAGAAAAATAAAATAGCGCGGTTCATTCGCGGGAAATTCGGCGGACTTCGTATTACTATGTTGTATAATTAAATAATATGAAGCTCGACTAGTGTGAATAAATTTCAAACTGTATTATAAACCTTGTAAATAGTGTTAAATACTTAGTATGATTTTTTAGTGTAAAAACAATAGGTAAACATAGTGATTAATACGGTGTGGATTTGGCGAGCGCTTTATCAAAGTTGGCTTCATTGAGGTTTGTGGTTCATAAATTGGGATGCACCAAAAAAATAACCTATAGTTTTTATCTTATTTTTGGAATGAATAGGATATTTTAAGATACCATTTTCATTGATTTTGAATTTGGATAAGTATTTATTTTGTTATATTTTTTTTTACGAAATACGCTGGATGACATTCCATTGCCTGGAAAAATTCAGGTCGTACATAACATAATCTGTGGCATTACAATTTGACAATAATTCAAGCACGGTTAAGGGTCCTAAATGAACCATGACAAATAGTTTTATTTTATTTCTCTTCTTTTAGCTTCGATTATTCCTTTGTTTATTTAATGGTGTGATAGTAAATAGATATATTTTTAAAAATTTGATATTTAAATTCCTTTGTATTTACTTGTAACATAGTAATTTAATAAATTAATTTGTAAAAATACAGTGGAAATACTCGTATACATTTCAGACTTTACGATAAATGACAACTGTTTAAGGCCAGTTGCGCATCATGTGATTAAAGTTCTATCTTTGTCACTCTTTGCTATTATAAGCAGGAACAAGAACATTTCAAACTGTCAATTTGCTTAAGTGTAGACCTGCTTTATAACTGCCTTTGTGACGAGATACTCCAGGGGTCAAATGAGGGTCATTACTTAAATTTTATTTATTTAAATCAGTTTATCGCATTTTTGGAATCTGATTTCTGAAAACGCTTCACGAAGCCTATTTCTCCAAATGGTTTTCGATTTATTATATGTTGTCAAAAATTGGGACATCCCAATTGCTTTATTAAATTTGCACAAAAACGAATAAACCACACAATCAGACAGTCAGTATATTATATTATCGAAGTTTTTATAAAACATCATTAAAATCGCAAACTTAAAGGTAAATATTCAACCGAAATAGCTACCCGTTGCTAGGCGACTCAGTCGCCTTAGCAACGGCTAATAACGCCTAACAACCAAAAAACGCTGAAAAAACACGTTTCTTGTATGACGACCCCCTTTAATTTGTAACTTTGTTTTATTTTCAGTATTTTTTGTTATAGCGGCCACAGTAATACATAATCTGTGAAAATTTCGAGTGTCTAACTTTTACAGCTTCAGAGATGAGCCCTGTGACATACGGACAGACAGCGGAGTCTCAGTAATAGGGTCCCGTTGGCACCCTTTGGGTACGGAACCCTAAAATAACATGAGAATTTTACCGGGGCCGCGTTTTATACGTGTGTGGTGCCAGGATGTTCCAGAACATCATAAACGCGTAGCTTTTGAAAATTCGCCTAATAGATCTTGGTATGGCAAGCCATTTGCTCGTGTGGGCTTAAAAGTTCGTTTTTTCACTACCGGTACAATCAATGGGAACAGACAAGCAATGCGCCCACTCTTAGGTACCTACCTATTCAATAAAAATTTACATTGTATTTTTTTTAAATATTCATACCCATATACAAAATTGTCTTTCTTTATTTTAATACGGTATTTGACTAAATAACTCCTAATTTTGCCATATCTTAATATTATTATGAAAATATAGATATACAGTGTTTAGCGAAGAGGAAATTTAAATCGGTTGAAAATTGGATTTATAGTGATTTTTTGAAAAATCTATATACCTGTCTCTTTCTCAAACACTTTTCTCTATGCAGCAAGTATGGCGGTACTGGCGTGTGACGTCACATGCCAGTGTATGTCTTTCTCTGTCTAATCTTGAATTTCAAACCTTTATAACTTTGTTATTTGTAAAGGTAGCTTAAAAATTGTTTTTCTATTCGGTAACAGGCATTGTGTAGTTTTAATTTATAAAACGTATACAAAATAGTCAAATACCTATTAAAATCAAATAGTATTACTGTGAGATATACACGATTTATTTACATTTACCTATATGGCTACTTTTTTTCGTGAACAAGCGTTAAGAGTAGAAGCACAATTTTACTAAATACCTAATTTAAAAAGATTATCAATATTTTTATTAAGTGGTCCCCAAATTTCATAAAGTAAATAAGTGTGCATTGAGTTCCGAGTGTTGTGTGTGATCCTATTTTGATGTTAGGATAAGTTAGAGTAGGGTCAAATAAATTTTACTGTTTTAGTTGTAATATAAAATATTTTTAAATTCGTGAATAAAATAGATTTTATGGTAAAAAATACTTTTTGATACTAAATTTTATATTTGGTGATTCGATAAAATACTAGCCATGTTTTTCGATGAACTTACCGACGTGTCCAATAAACACCACGTTGACGTGTTCTTTCTTGCTACGAGTATCTTCCACTCGAGGTGGTTTCTTCTTGGGAACTTTCTTTGTTAATTCGCCGTCCTCCTGATATAAGCAATGAAATATATTTAATTAGAATGAACTAGTAGATTCCAGTTAATTAACGACGAGCGACGACTGATTCATTCAAAGAATTGAAGCGTTAATGTTTAATCATTTGTGATTTAACAAGACAAATGCAATTGATCAAAAAAGTCTGACATATGTTTGCCAATCAATTTACATTTCGGAGAATTACATCACAATAACAAATGAACTACAGTACGATTACATCACAAAAACTAAAAAAAAAAAAAAAAAAAAACTTAAATAAACTATAGGATAGGTACAGGATTTTTTTTATTATGTTACGTACATTGATATCTCCCTGGTAAACAGACTAAGATACAAAAAAGTGCTGGAAAATTTCTTTGTATAAAATTTCTTATCAGTTAGTGGAACAAGGACCTTGAATTAAATTCGCATTTTGATTGATTAGAAACGAGTTTCAAGATCATCATCATCAAATCTCTGGGAAAACAAGTGATCTCGACTTTTATCCGTTTTCCGGATATTATATTGTACTTTACTAGGTAATGGGACTAAGTATTATTGAATAATAAAATAACATCCTTATTATTATTATGAAATTACTAGCAGTCGCCCGTGACTATCCGCGTAGAATTCGTTTATCGCTATCCCGCAGGAACTATGCAACTTTCTGGGATAAAAATTATTGTCTATGGTCTATGTTTCTCAGGGGCTCAAACTATCTGTGTACCGAATTTCATCTAAATCGGTTCAGCTGTTTAGGCGTGATGGATGAGGTAACATACAAACACACATAAACTTTTGAATTTATAATATTAGTGAAAAATTTTCGGAACTGCAACCTGAAACTTCAGTCATTTTGTTGAAGGTATGTTCAGGAGTGCTTCCCATTTGTTCCATAGAACTGTGACGTCATAGAACAAAATAATATATTAATTTCCTAATTATTCCATAGAACATATAGGCTTTCAGATTATCATTTGTTCTATATAGGGCTGCCATCCGTCCGGGTTTCCCCGGATTTGTCCTAGTTTAGAGGGCGTCCGGGCGGGGTTTCATTTGTAGTCCGGGTTTAAAAATATTTTTAATTTTTAGACCAATGCAATTAGAATTTTTCGAAAAAATAATTTCCAGCAAGCTTTAATTCGTTTTATAAGGATCTTATTTTTTAATAAAAACCTAAACCTGTTGACATGTCCGGGTTTTGGGCTCCAAAATCCGGGGTTTTCACGCGTCTTGTCCTGGTAGCCAAATTTTAGAGATGGCAGCCCTAGTTCTATAGAACTGATACGCCGCGGAAAAAAATGATATGGCAGTATTGCACTTAGTTCTATAGAATATATGGGAAAAACATTTTTTTACTTATTCCATGCAACTGATATTTAAATATCAGTGATGTTAACATCTAAAAAGCGAGCAGTCTATTTACGCTTAAAATCGAGTCACTTTACCAATGACAATGGGTCAATCTGTTTCTATGGCTCCAGTGATGGTAACAATCATTATAAAAATTGTAGAGCATAAAATTTGGTACTTACAAATATTTTGTGTTAAAAAAAATCGCACGGCCAGCCGTTTTTGAGCTAGAGGGCTGAGATCCCTCAGAGCTTAGCGATACTAACTGAAGCAAGATCAACCGTAAATCGTAGTGATTAAAACCTTATATAAAGTAATTAAATCAGTGAAAATTCCATTATTAACAATAAGAGTACATTGTGTCTTAAGGGCGGTAAATAAGGAATTACGAACGAGTCTATTAGAAGCCCGAAGTCGAAGAGTTCGAAGACTGAGTGAGTCGATGTTCGTAATTCTAGTACCGCCCGTGCGACGTAAAATGTTTCATCACATTTGCGAGTAAAATTGTATATTTGTTAAAGAAAAAGTAATATTTTTTCAAAAATTGCTGATACTGCTGACTGGACTCTTGGCAGCGCCAGCTAAACGACGTAGCCCCATAGAGTTTGGGTTCATTTCTTTTGTCTTCACAAGTACTATAAAAAAAAACCATGATATACTGAGCGGCAAAAAATGTGGCCCTCAAATGTATGCAGTATAGTTAAATTTGTATGAAGAGTGGGCCATATTTTGTGCCGCTGAGTATATATGATGATATAATTTCTTGTGCATTTTTTTATTTTTATTTAGACCATTGACATTATTTACACGATTTACATTATTTATGCAGTTGCCATAACATTAACAAATTACCCGTTTATTAGTTTTTTTTTATTTTATCATCTCTACATCTGTACCGTTGTTTGACAAATAAACTATTCTTATTCTTTGCTTATACGTTTTCACTTGTGAAGACAAATCAAACGAGCCTGAACTTGACGAGACTATATAATTTGGTTACTGAGATCTTGTGGTCACCTTCCAGCTCCTCCTCTACCAGGACCCTGGACATCATCCAGGTCCAGAGTACTTGTGTAGACCAATCAAATGAGCCCAAACTCAATGGGGCTACATCGTTTTTTATCAGATCAGCTCGATGATACCATAATCTTGCATTGTCGCCAAATTTCCATAAGTGTACCAAATTTAAGGTCATTCGGAGACCAGAATGTGGTTGAAAAATGATATGCAAATTTTTAAACCTCACATATTCTCTTACATCATTTACATACCTACTTTGTAAGTTAAATGAAAAAAAAAATATTGTTAATGATATTTCAATGATTTAATTACTTTATACTTAATGTTTTATTCACTGAGATTCATGGTTGACCTTGTATCAGACAGTATGGCTGGACGCTGCAGGCTCAGGCTTTTATCACTGGAGGTATATAAATCGAGATAATCGTGAAAAACTGACTTTTGTGACCTTTGACCTTGAATAAATTACGAATCAGACACGAGATTTGATGAGACTTTTGAGACAACATTTGGGGCACCCAATACGAGTTCCCAGCTTATTATCTCACATTCCGAGGTGAATCTTCTATTATGACTGCATTTATCTAAGTTGAAACTCATCAAATGTAACTGATGTATACAAAACTTATTTTGCAATTATAAATGGTTTAAATAAAAATAAAAATGATAAAAAGACGAATGATTGCATAGTATTCCAATAAACAATGTTTTGAAATTGGTTGTTGGCATGACTGGTAATGACATTTTATAGACTATTTGTACAGTCAAGGGCAAAGATATCGTCACGGCCAAAGTTGCAAAAATATGTATACATAGCCTTATTGTTAAGTGCATAAAGTCGTGTATACATATTTTTGTAACTTTAGCCGTGGCAATATCTTTGCCCTTGACTGTACACAACGTGCACATTATTTCCATAGCGTATATGTAAACTGTTGGTAGCAACACTATTTCAGGGCCAAATAAAACTTGTCAGGCTATTAGCTGTACAAAAAAATATTTCTACTAAGCTAAAACTTTTATTTTTTGAAGTTAGTAGAATTATTGTAAAAAAGATTAGATAAGTAGGTAAAATTATTACTTTGTGACAAGGTTGCCTGCAAAGGAGTGAAGTCGAGTGAAATACTAGTATAAAGTTCTATAGAACAACTTGGGAATATAATTACTATTTTGTTTTATAATGAAACAGTGTGGGAAAAGACTACTTTGTTCTAGTGCATCACTGGCAAGTGAGCTGGGGTGAAAAGCTAGTATGTAGTTCTATGGAACAATTTGGGAAAATAAATCCTGTTTTGTACCATGACGTCACAGTTCTATGGAACAAATGGGAAGCACTCTTCAGAAGTCGTACCTAGTCTATTATTATGGACCTAAGAAACTAAAAGTAGAAAGAAAAAAAAACATGCCAATTACAGTGTTCTGAACCTGCTGGTCAATTTCCTCCTCATCAGGTTCGTTGTTTTCTTCGGGCGTGAGTAGAGCGTCGTCGGCCTCCGCCTCCCAGCTGTCGACGGTGGGGGAGACATCAGGCGGCACGGGTGGCGCAGCGGGGGCGGGCACGGGAGCAGCCGCGGCTGGCGGCACGGGCGGGGGCTCCTCGACACGCGGCGACGCGGAGGCGGCCCCGCCGTCGCCGCTGTCGCCGCGCTCTCCGCAACCTACAGCCATCAAAGCAGTAGTCAGCAAACATCCCTTAACACTCACTAAGGGTGTTGCAGCTACTTTTCGATGATAAACTACTTCAGCGCGATTGCAATCACAGATGGCAAAGCTGTTTACATCTGCAGTCTCTCAGCAACAAGGTTTTCTTTGGATTATTGAAGTTTTTGCCTGTAGTTAGTAGTAAACAGTCAGGCATGAATATACCTTCATGAGTAATATGTATATGGGTGTCATATATTAAGGCTTGCTCAACGGCAGACAAGATGGTACAGAACATAAATGCAACCAATATTGGCCCTGGCATAATGCATGCCAGCAAGTTGCCGGCAAAACAGCAATAAAACAGAATGACAAACCATTACAAGCAATGATGAGATTATTAAGAATGTGCAATGAGCACTAATGGAGAATGTCATAATAAAAAATCCAACAGCTTCTCTTACAGCAGCCCCGTCAAACATGAGGGCCACTGATCATTTTGCAGCCCAACCCAAATCAATTTTGAAAACCGAATAATCAAGAATTCAGTGGTAGATTTTGTCATCTACCTAGTCTAAGTTGTTTATGCTTCTGTCATACCAGTGACTTTGAATTTGACATGGCTGACCACTCTAAAACATTGTACTTACCTTTTGTTTGTTACTTTAACTGTAAATGTAAAGTAGGTAAATCATTTATTATTCCCCCACTTTCTTAAAGAAGGTGTTTAAAGCTTGACAAAAAACTGGAGTGAGCGAGTAGGCACTAGCCAGGTTTATGTAGACTATATCACTGGAAACAAGAACCCAAAAGAATCAAATACAGACCACAACAACAAAATGACAGATTAATAAAACCATGACATACTACTCATAATACTTAACTGATTTATAAAGAAACCAGATCAATTACTTTCCGAATGACCTCAGTGGGCAGAGAGCTTTAGCACCCAGTAACCTCAGTATCCTCAAAACAATTGAACAAATTCAAATGAAGAAAAATATTTAAAAAAAAATATTTTTGAGGATTTTTTGCACTTTGCCAAAGTACCTACAATAAGTATTGTCACTGATCTACTTGCTAAACACACCATTACATGTAAAAAATAAATAAATCTAAGAGGCACTACAAGCCAGATCTTCTTTAAAATCTGGTGACAAAATTTGCAAACCACAGATCTTAGACAAATCCAATCACAAAAGACAAAAGATGACAATTAAAAGAGTTACATTCATGCACTTACTATCATTAAGAGTAAATAAAGTCAAAAGTCATGAAGTTTATTTGCTCTCTATGTAAGTGTTTACAGTTCACAAAGATTCATGCACATAAACTGGAACACAGCAAATATGGTAAAACCAGATAAAAACAAAAAAATATGTATAAAATAATTCCAGTTGAGTAAACAAGTAAAGTTAAATGTCCGAAGATTGGGTTCGTGCCTTCATCAAGGGGGGGAGGGGAACAGATGACTTCTTGTAAGCGGTTGAAATGCAATTTACAAACCAGACAAGCATTTACATCACACCAAACAAATGTTTGCAAAGATATTCATATAAAGAACCAAGGTTGACAAATTGACTTTGTTTGCCAATAAAACAAACACCTTGATTTTTATTATTACCAAGAGGTGGATAATACTTATATTACTTGATCAATTTGTTTTAAGCATAGGTACTATTCTATTTATAAATTAACTACTTAAACAGATCAAATAACCAGGAAAAATCAATATCAAAGTATTTGAAATAGAGCATTATTTATTTCGTTTATTCCTGGAAAGAAACTATAAAAAGACCAACTAAACGATTTTTTTTACTTACGTATATTGCCTGAATCTTGCATTTAAGTTTCTTATCAAAATATACTTGTTATCTATGTCAGCATTGTGTCTATTGGCTTTAAACTAGTGAGTTGAACTGATAAATTACGGTAATTTCGATACAGCAGAATTAAATCTTAGGTGAAAGTTATGAAGTCAAAGTAGGTATAGGCGCCGCGTGTCTCGACATAACCCGTTAAAACTGGATTTGTAAAAAAAATACACATTGAATTTAGCGTTACCGTACAGGAAAGTTGTGACTTAATTTAGTTACGTGCGATCTGTATGAAATTAAATCATTTTACTGAGCAAATAATGTTATAATTAGTTCTAATACTTCAATGCAGATAGCTAATATGACAAGACAACCGACTTACCGTTCAGGACGGGACTATCAGCAGAATTCGTAGAACCGCTTTCAGATTTTTGTGGTGATGAGGGGGATTCGGAGGTTTCGTTTGCCTGAGAAGGCATACAAAAAGAAGGCACGAACTCCACGGCATTTACATTCAACGTGGAAAATTTTGTAGACACATCATTGGAATCTTTTGCACCTTGTTCACCTATGACATCGGCTTGATTTTCCCAAGAGTCTGCAGCACCGATATTGGACATATTTATAAAACAGACAATGTAAAGTTACTAAGTCTTTCTTTTTTAGTTATTTTTATAATTATTCGCGTTCTTTTCTCGATAGATCCGCGTGTGTCTTTATCTCCGACCGGAAGTTCATGGCAATTTGCCAAAATATATATATTAATTGTACGCTCATTTAAATGTAATGAAAATGATACCTAGTAAATAATAAAAAAGAAATATTTTTTTTAACATATTTTTAACTTTTATTCACAAAATAAGATTTAAAAAATTAATTCAGGATCTTTTTCCAATATAAATGAACTTATATTGATATCTAACTTCCTGTAAAACAATTGCCAGCATTTAAAATTAAAATCGGGGCATAGACTATAAGCAAAACATTTTAAAGGGTGGAAAACTATGGGTATGGATGCCATTAAGTAACAGATGTTCCGATTTGGCAGATACTGCCTCAGTTCAGTGCACCACAAACAGCGAAATCAAAAAACTTACACAATGTGGGTCAACGTTCTTCCTCCATTTTTCATATTATTGAATTATTTGCAGATGAGCTCTTAGTTCGGTCGGTATACTGCTACTAAAACGGAACATCTTTAATACGGAGTGCAAAAATCGAAATTCGTGTCTTGCCGTCCCGCTGCTGCTTGTGTTATTTAAAACGAGAATGAGACGAATGAGATGGACGGTACAATACGAACTTCAATTTTCTGATTTCGTAGTAGCCCCTCTAAAAAATACACATAAATTAGTAATTTGACTTATTTTAAGCAAATTAGAGTAAAGTTGGATAAAGTTCTGAACACTGTAAGCAAAAATACACAAAAATTAGTAATTTGACTTATTTTAAGCAAATTAGAGTAAAGTTGGATAAAGTTCTGAAACCTTTAAAATATATTTTAACACTGAAAGAATCACCTTAATACAGCGTTAGTTTTTTCTTATTGCACATATAAACTCGCATTTCCATATGAAACACATCAGTACACCGTAACTTCTTCAGTTATTGTCCAGGAAGTAAATTTCATACTTACTTCCTGGACACTAGCAGCCTAGCAGCTAGTCTCAGGATGCGTTACTTTCTACGAAGTTTTTGATGACATAATGGCAACATTTCATACCATTTTTGAGAAATAAAATTTGCAGGTGCCGTAACGGATAGAACGGAACTGACACCGTAGACCGATCGTGTCCTAATATGTTTGTAATGCAAACATTGCGCCATTAGTCGTACGTACCGCCGTCTCGTTATAGTGTCCACTATAAATCTCGTGCATTTTTCATATGAATATTCACATCATCGTATCCATCCGTAATTGTTCATCCATCAGTATCCATCCGTCCAGGAAGCCGTATCCAATAATCCGTTGTCCATCCATCTCCATAAGATCCGTCCATGGATCCATCCGTAGTCAGTCCTAGTTATCCATCCATCCGTCCATATCCATCCGTCTCAGTCCGTCCATGCATCGTATCGCACTTTCTGTTCGTATTTTCCTTTGTCAGTTTAATGTTAGTTTTAAAACAGTTTATAATGGATTTCATACATAACTTCATGGTTAGGCCACCATAATTTCATATTTTGTGACATAACACAACATTTCATACCATTTTTGAGAAAAAAATATTAAATAGGTGCCGTACTCTGTTCAGCTCGATATCGGATATCGGACGGAACTGACACCGTTAGACCGTTACGTTGGCCGTGGGCTGCCGGACGATAATGTTTGTTTGTATGTGTGCTAATGCGTGTATCTAAATTTGTTTCTACGTGCGTGCGCAGGGCGCAGCAGCAGGGCTACTACGGAACTCGAAACTCGAAGTTCGTATCGTACCGTCCCTCTCGCTCTCGTATTAAATAGTATAAGTGTCAGAGGGACCGCACAACACGAACTTCGAGTTTCGGGTTTCGTAGTAGCCCTGCAGAGCCCGATGCGAAGCGGCCATTTCAAGTCGGCCACATCGTAATGATGTTGTCGGAAATATGAGAAAACAGCACATGGTGTGGGCTATCGGGTGTCGTCACGGTGTCGTCTATCGTCGTCTGATACCGATATCGGATCAGCAGGGCTACTCCGAAACTCGAAACTCGAAGTTCGTGTCGTGCGGTCCCTCTCCCTCTCGTATCAAACAGTGTAAGTGTCAGAGGAACCGCACGACACGAACTTCGAGTTTCGTGTTTCGGAGTAGCCTAGCTGATATTGTGAAAACGCTCTTAACAAGTAACGAGCCCTGTTGTATAGTCTGTGCTAAAAACAAAATGGTGGTGCTTGGCAGCGCCAGCCACTAACCTGTGAGTCGAATGAATTGCTTCGATGAATTGTAGTTCTGAAGTTCGGATAAGTGTGTGGTGAATATCTGATAAAGACTTAAAGGCGCAGCTTTTGTACTTTTATTAAAACATTGCTGTGTTTTCTCACGTTGTGAATTTGTTCTGTTCAGTTCACCGCGTCATTCTCATTACAGACTCATCTCATTAACTAAAATTAAACAGTTTAGTGAGGTTATTAATGGAACGTTGAGTATCTGACATGGTAGTCACAAATCGAGCATATGTTTATTTTTGGAGATGTCTGTTCATTATAAGTTTAAAAGTGCTTTGGATTATGACACTGTCACGTTCGATGGTCTTCATATATCAGTAGGCGAATTGAAATCTGCTATTTCCCAGCAGAAAAGGATTGGAAAGACCTCTGACTTCGACCTTCAAATCACTAATGCTCAAACAAAAGAAGGTTAGTATATTTGGCAATGATATTCTATTTGCATGCTGTTCCTCTTTGCATGGTCTTCGAGGGTTCTCTGGACCATTCTATAGATTTTTAATATAGTGTTGCTTTGCTTTGTTTATTTGACTTCTGTTTGTAAAAGCGTTTTCCTGGTCAACACAACTTACACAAATGAAAATAATTTGAATTTGCTGAAACCTATCCATGCATTCCATGGACTGAATTTATTAAATTCGGCTAATAATTAAATGTTTACAATATTTTATATTCTTAAAATATTATATGTTCACAGTGTACATTGATGATGGAACATTGATTCCTAAAAACACATCACTCCTTGTGGCTAGAGTACCACTGTCACAGCAACCTAAGAAACAGTGGGAAGGTTCAAACAGTAATGCATCGTCAGTTCATAAAGATGTCTCTGTCAGCAAAGGCCTGGCAGATCTGTCTCGCATGGAAGGTAGCGAACAGGATAAAATAAATGCTATGATCACACAATCCACTTTTGACTACGATCCAAGCAAGTAAGGCTTAAGAATAGATTGACTTTTGTGTTTATGGTGTTCTAGTGTTTGCTTGCTCGGGGTGTCCACTTTTTGAAAAGATAGGAAGCTTGAGGTAGTAGGGAAAGTGGAAAATTAACTTGAAAAGTTAGGAAAAAACAGGTTTTAATTAGTTCAACTTTTTTTCACAGGTCAGTTTTTAAGATAAGGGATGCTGGTGGTTCAGCAACTAACTTAATAATTGAAAACTGTATGATTCTTCTGAAAAGCTATCACAATCCTTATATGTATTTGGCAATTTTTATACTTATGCTTTTTTTTTGCTTTTAAAGTTTGAACCTGAAGAAAAAGATATTGGCCATATTATTAGATCAGTATAATGGATCCACAGCTGATCACATATTGAACATGCTTTAAAGTTAGTTAATTGTTAGGAGTACTTAGATCCATATCACAGAAAAAGCTCTTAACACCCTGTCCGCACTGCGAAATTTCATAGCAGTTTTTTTATCACAATTCTGTAACATATCTTATACAAGTATCCGCACTGGCGGTAAAAAATCATGCATAAAAATATAATAATAATAATATAAATGTGAAAGTTTGTGAGTGAGTGAGTATGTTTGTTACTTCTTCACACTGAAATGGCTGGAAAGATTTGGATGAAATTTGGCAAAAAGATAGTTTAAACTGGATAGGATACTTTTTATCCCGATATTCCCACTGGGTAGGGATAAAATTGTGAAATGACAACTGCTGGGCTTAGAGTGATGAAATTAGGTAAAGCCTGGCCAGAAATATATGACTTTTCGCCATGTTGCGGAATTTCATTGGAACTAATTTCTTACACTGGCAATAATTTTAATGATTATCAGTGTTACTGTGGTGGTTTCTTTGAACAATTAAAAAGAATGCCCAAAACTATTCATAGTCAACAACTGTTCATTGTAAATATGTTTATAATAAGATTGGTTTTTTGGAATCTTTTTGTATTTTTTATTTCAATTCCAAATTTTTACTTTTACGGTCATCCCGTAAATCCTAAATTGAAAATACAAACTGAAATAAAGATGCACAGAAAAAACAGAAAAATAAGACCATCACTGGGAATCGAACCCAGGTCCTCGGTAATCCGTACCGCATGCTATACCGCTACACCACTGATGGTCAACGGTACCGACACGAAACTATTTCGCTACAAAACCTTTTAAAATTAACATCAGAGCTAAAAGGTAAATGTTGTAGACAAGTCAAGATGTCAGTGTAGTCTGGTAAAATAAGCCTTAATTATAGTTATTAATAAACTTTCTAGGTATATTGGAGTCATTGATTACGCAAATTACAAAGAAGGTCGTTCCTTCTCAGGTTTTAGGTTGCCAAAGAAAAAAGAAAGCATTGTTCAGACTATACTGAACTATTGCCATATAAATAAGTACAATATGTACCCTCTTGATATTCCCACGGGATAGGGATAAAATCTCGAAATAATAACCACTGGGTTTAGAGTCATGAAATTTGGCAGGGTTGCTATAATATAACGTCAATGAAAACCACAATGTAATTTTAGGGAATTCCCACGAGAATTTAATAAAATCCCGGAATTTCAATTCAACTGCTGTATCTAATGATTTACGCGTGCGAAGCCGCGGGTAAACGCTAGTAATTGTATAAATATCGCGCGGTGAAATATTGCAGTGCAGATTCGCTCTTATTGTTTTGGAAAGCTCAAGCATACCACTGTTGACAAAAAAAAAACAGAATCCATCATGATTTGTACACTATGATCAAAAGCTGTGTCAAGCTGAATGTTAGTTGAAATTCCACAAAAAAAAAACATAACTCCTTAACTACAAAAATTCTGCACTTATATTGGTGTTAGTTAAATTGCTTTTGAGAGGAAGCATCTGGTTTTTAATTATTAGTGGCATGTGCTCGCCTCTGCTTGCATGCTCAAGCTAGCTTAAGAGAAAAATCTGTGTATTTTAGGGTTCCATAGTCCTACAAGGAAATCTTATTGTTTCATCATATCTGTCCGTCCAATACTTAGCTTAGAGACTCTTTGTGCTAAAAAGCTGGTATTTTGAAAATGTTTTCTCATGGAACCCGCAAAAAAAAATTGTGAAGCTTCTTTCTCCTTCAAATAAAATGTGAAAACTAAAATCCCGTTTATTTATATCCCACTTTAGTGAAGAAAATCAAATTACTTTATTAGTATATCCCGTTATCAAGCCTCAGTTTGGTGGCTACCTAACATTAGTGATGCGAAATACGAACTATCCAAATCTCGGTGATGTAGCTATGTATGGGAACTGTAAAATTTACCTAAAAACTCAAAAAAAAAGTTTTTTATTGAAATTGAAAATCAATAATGTTAGGTAGCCACCAAACTGCCCCCTAGATAACAGGGTCTATTTATTAATTTTGATTACTAACTTTCATTGATTTTAAACAGTATATGAATGAACACCTCATTTTCATTCATAAGATAAATGATCATCCTTTACACATACACATTTTGTTTATAAATTTTAATTTAGTATAGATGCAAACACAGTTTTTTTCTTTTCACATTTCAAAAATAACAAATTTTGCATGTGAACCTGCACCCCTAATATCTACAATAAATACCTAGGTACTTGTTCTTCATTCTCCTTCATTCATTCGTTCTTTCTAGCCTAGTTTCGTATTCCTTGCTCTAACTAAAATTATAGAAGTTCTGTACAACCCCCCATTTTGAAAAATAAATAATATTTTTGCTGCAGTACTTTAGTCTCGGCTTTGTCTGTCTGTTCGTCAGTCGGTGATTGCACAATCTTATTTGCATGTTTTATGTCTACTAAATAAAGTATAGTCGCTTTTAGTTTAGTTTCAATAAATACTATAAAGTAATTCCATTCCAAAAGTCTTTCTTTTGAAGTTTATCTTGTCTATAACTGAAATTATTTTGCAGTGGTATGATGGCTATGGTTAAAGATTAACAAACTACTATAACATACTAATATTCCATACTTCTGTACTAATATTACAAATCCAAAAATAACTGTGTGTCAGTTTGTTGCCTATTTATTGTGCTTAGACTGCGTTATATATAATAAATCTAAAAAATAAAAAATATATACTTACATTGTTAATATTTCTACTTACAATATTCTTTTAATAAATGAAGATATACAAACAATATTTAATCTACTTAGGGGCTGTTTCACCATCCATTGATAAGCGTTAACCGACGGTTAAATATGATCCCTTCTCCGTCTATTCGAACAATACAAATAGAGACGGCATCACACTTAACCGCCTGTTAACACTAATCAATGGATGGTGAAACAGCCCCTTAATGAGGTTAATTACACTAACTTCCTCCTTCCTTTCTTACTTCCTACTAATATTATAAATACAAAAGTTAGTAATAATAAATTGTGTGTGTGTGTGTGCGCGCGTGCGTGCGTGCGTGCGTGTGTATATGTATTCATTCACTGCAGTATGTATGGACGAGAGCTGCGTGCTCGCCACCCTCTTTCTGAAAATTAGTTGAGCTCATGAAAAAATGATTACCTGAAGGAGATTGTGTTCCAAAACAGTGTTGACAAATTTAAGTTATATTATATTTCAGCCCGTTAAAAATATTTATTTTTTGTTTTCAGTTACCAAAAAATTAGAGGACAGAATCAAAGAGGCATTGTTCCTCCCAACTACATTTGTTACAAGTGTCAGAAGCATGGTCATTGGATCAAGGATTGTCCAATAGCCAATTCAGTAAGTTAAATAAATATAAATACTTAATTATTGTTTTTTATGTACTATGTAAATGTATACCTATCTCGACTAAGACTAAATAAATTGTATTGATATATATTGTACAACTTAACTTAATTACAGACTGATCCAATAGAAATAAGGCGAAGTACTGGGATCCCTCGCAGTTTTATGGTTCCAGTTGACGGACCAAAAGCACCTGGCGCCATGATGACCCCAAGTGGAACTTTTGCAGTTCCTGCAGTTGATCAGTAAGATTTATGAATGAACAATTATAACTATTAGAATGTTATTCTTTCAGCTGAGACTGTGGGAGTAAGAGAAGATTCATAAGTTGAATGTTTATAATCTTCTGTCTTTATCCACAGTGAAGCGTACCTTGCGTCAGAGAACGCAGGTTCAGCGGACACGCCGGCGAACGCGCCCTCAGCGCCGGAAACCAACATCCCTGATGAACTCATCTGCAGCCTCTGCAGAGACCTACTCACCGACGCTGTGATGATCCCCTGCTGTGGCAACTCTTTCTGTGATGAATGTACGCTCTCTCAAATACTTGTTTTTAAAGTGCCGTCAACTGCTACAACATTGCACGGAAATTAATGTTTTTTTTAAATAACAAAAATTTAACGTTATCTGTGCTCTTTTTTGCATTGCTAAGCTATTTTAGATCGTAAGACATAACTTGAAGTACAAAATGCTTCAAATCATTATAATTTGGCTAGTAGAAACTGTCTAAGTTGCAGGTAAAGTTGTAGCCAAAAGCTTCAACTTTGCCTAGCGGATTATCTGAGATATGAAATGCAGTAAGTATCTAAAAAAGGGACCAATTCTTAAATGCATTATTGTTATATTAATGCCGGGATGTCATTGGAAATCATTAAACAACTATAGTATATTTTTTCTATCTGTTAGGCAAAGTTGTAGCGTGTCCAATAGCATTCCCGTTTTTCTCCATACAAACTCTTAAGCATAAGTAGTTAGGGTTGTGCCAAAAAGAAAAACAAAATAGTTCAGAATACCTAGGTACTTAACTGGCATTTAAATTTCTAGTCTTCATATACCAAACCAAACATAAACAAAGTCTAAAAGGGTTTTTTTAATATTTCAAGTTACACAACACTGCATTTGTTGACACCATGTACATCGGTTTATTCATAGCAAACCAACTAAAATATAATGAAATTTGATAATTACGTAGGTATTACTAGGTATGACTAATAAAAACAATTCTTCAACACACAAATCAGCACACACATTAAGATCAGCACGCGTCATCAATCTTTTTTTTCGTAACCGAGTAAATAGTGACAACCCTAGCCTTAGGCAAACTTGTGGCATGTTTGTTCTAAGAAACACTGCAACATTACCCATCCTCGTAATAGCTTTAAATCATTACATTTACAAGTAAAATACGTGAAGTAACAAAAATACCATTATTACTTACCATATGAATACTCCAGGAAGCTATCTTATGTATTTTCAAAGTAATGACAAAAGTTTTCGAGACACCGGAAAAAACACGAAGCCATTTCGCAAGCTTTGACAGCGACTGCGTTCAAAACTATCAGTGTTGCCATATATATTTTTCTTGAAATTGGTTGCCAGGTAAATGATAGTAATTCTCCCATTAAAAGTAGTAAAAAATAGATAACGCTTTGGTAGAAAATCATATATTTAAAAATCGGGCAATGTTGTAGCTAGTTGGCAAAGTTGCAGCTGTTAACTTAAAAGTTCTCCCTTAACGTACCACTGTCGACGGCGACTAGTGTCCAACGGTGGCTAAAAACAAGTCTATAGTGATTCTTATTTAATTTTCATCATCATCCCAGCCTATATACGTCCCACTGCTGGGCACAGGCCTCCTCTCAGAACAAGAGGGCTTGGGCCATAGTTCCCACGCGGGCCCAGTGCGGATTGGGAACTTCACACACACCATTGAATTGCTTCGCAGGTTGTGCAGGTTTCCTCACGATGTTTTCCTTCACCGCATAGCTCGTGGTAAATTTCAAATGTAATTCCGCACATGAATTTCGAAAAACTCAGAGGTACGAGCCGGGGTTTGAACCCACGACCCTCTGCTTGAGAGGCGATAGGTCAAACCACTAGGCCACCACGGCTTAATTTAATTTTAATCAAATCATTTATTTATTCAGACAACAAAGATCCATATATTATAGTGATTTACTTATAACTATGTTAGTATACATATTGAACAAGTGATAGCGTTGTTTTAAGAAAATTTTGCATTATATAGCACTTATCTCTTACAGCTATCATATTCAGGAGGCTGTTAGTGCTGCCACGTATTCTTGTCAGAAGCGATGCCTTTTTTTCCGTAGTACAGCATTAAAGCTGTGTATTCGCGCTTCGGCAAACATAGTGAACAACATATTTTAATGAAACTTATTTTATTTATTAATCCCTCTCGCTTGTGACTCGGACGCGGCGTTCTAACGCATAATTTGCGTCGATATTTCATCTCTGAGTGACGAAAAAGTATTGGACCGATTTTCTTCTCTACCTTCTTTTTATTTATTGTCATTAAGACTTTAAATCTACCCACATTGCACTTCTTAAAAAATACTTATGTCAGTCAGTGCGGCTGCACAAGAAATTAATTTTCAATTGATATACTTGAACAATGTGCACAAACAACTTTAGCATCAGTCAAGTGTAGTGTATTTGCAGATGGATTACCGATTATAATCCCCCAACAGATATTTTTTCGACTTTTAGCCGGCCTTACCCATTAAGAATTATTTATTTAAGTTTGACATATTTATTTGCTAAACTGAACTTAATGATTCTTAGTAGTACATACATGGTAAACTTTTTTCCAGTAAATCGAGCTTGCACTGTAATGCAGCGCAGGGTTTACATTGTTAACTAAGATTATTTTTATTTTCAGGCATAAGAGGTGCTTTATTAGAATCTGAGGACCATGAATGCCCAGATTGTCGCGAAAAAGAAATCGCACCTACAACATTAATCCCCAATAGGTATGTTTTAACATTAATGGCCTACTGGAAAAGCACTTTTCAAACTAACTAATAGTAAATAATAGTTTTGACATTGCAATAACTGGAATCAACTTTCTAATACTTTCTATTACTTATGTTTTTGCTTGTCCATTACCCAGACTGCTTAAAATTTTCTACTCGTGTGTGTTGTCCATGAATTTTACCGTGTTAAAAGCAAGAATGAATGAGTATTTACTAGAGAAGCATTCATCTTAGACCACATTACTAACAGTCTTGATTGTGGTCCAAACGCATGCCTATTTTGTATAAAGCTTGAACACGCCCAAACGTGGGCATACAAAAATGGCTATTGCAAACACTGGAGATATACAAAATTTTGTAAACTATTTATTATTCACAAAGAACTAGCCTATAATAAGACGACAGTTTTTTATTTTTTATTTTTTCATTTGCAAAATGTCGAGCAAACAATATCAACAGCGCAAACGTATCTTGCACGAACATGTAGAAAACCTAATGCTTAGCTACAGAGATATCGCGAAAAAACTGAAATGTCCACAATCGACGGTTTTTCGCGTATTAAAAACGCGTTTTAGATAGAAAGCCAGGAAGTGGCGGTTTGCAAGGAGTCTAGAATAAAAAAAAGAAATAGGTGTTGTAAAGATTTTTGCCTCAAATCATAACAGGTCATCTCGTAATGTTGCTAAAAAAGTGAAAATTTCTAAGTCCTATGTTCAAAACGTGAATCTTAAGGCAGGACTAAGATGATATAAAGCCCAGGTCGCACCAGATCGAGACTCAAAACAGAACTTATCGGCAAAGAAACGGTCGCGAAATCGGCTCAGGCCTGAAATGTCTGTTTTCCTAAAATGTACAATTCTCAAAACGTCTGAGTTTTCACAATGTTAGCACTTCTATTTTGTCAGCTTTCTCAAAATGTCTGCTTTTTTTCCATGGAGTATAATAATAACTCTCACGTGATGTGCTCAAATAAAAAAATATGTTTTTTTTCTAGTATGAAGGATGATATCATGCAAGTATTACAAAATTTTCTAGTACACACTAGTAAAATTAAAATCTTCGTCTTTGGCGTTCGTAACCAGGCGTCAAAAGCCACAAAAAAGTTTAAAAATCAATCAAAATAAATCAATAAATCTATACATCTAATCTAATACCTTTAATGAACTAAAATAATTTCCTTGCTCACCCGCGACCTTACGATAGCTAAGCTTATGCAAAATATGCGTGTTCATGCAGTTCCTCCACCTCCACACTGTAAGAACACACACAAATCACACAAACCCATCTATCACCACCACCACACTACACTGACGCGTTTCGAACTCAACCAGAGCTCATCTTCAGAGTGACACAACCGTACACCATGCTACCAGTTGTTAGACTAACGAACCACAACCACCGTTTTAACTTGTCACTGTAACTCCCCAAGTACCCACATACGTTGAAACAAAACAAAACTACCCACACACAAATTATATAATCGCGGGCAAGCTTTGTCTATGAGAGAGTGTGAGTGTAAGTTGTCATTGCTGTTGGTTTGTTTGCGTTTTTGCTACAAATGGAATCACAATCGAAGCGTTTATTGCTAGCAGTTACGTTTCTTGAGAATTATTATTCGCAGGGTGATACCCAAAGTACATATGTAACCTGCCAAATAGTCCAGAACTGCGGCCTGTAGAAGAGTACTGGAGTATTATGAGAAAGACAGAGAAGTAAAATCAGTCTCTGAGCTCCAAAAAATATGGACTTGGGCGACGAAAACGGATTCCTAATGTGAATGTGTTCCAAGGTCTTATGAGCCGCGTGCATAGAAAAGTTCGATACATGGGTCACGGTGCAGACACTAACTAAAATACGAAATGTTATTTTAAAGTTCATTAAATTTGGCATTAAATATGGAGAGCATAATGTAATTATTTATTGTTATAATTATTTTTACGAAAAATAAATAAATAAATAAGACCGTCATAAGACCTGTTCTTATGTACGGGTGCGAGGCTTGGACTCTAACCCAGAAGGAAGAGTGCCAGCTTCTGGTGACTGAACGTAGGACTTTTCGGAAGATCCTGGGACCTGTCAGAAGTGACGATGACACCTGGGGGATCCGCAAGAATGCCGAGATTGAGGAGTTGGTGCTGAGCATAATATATTCGGCGAATTTAAATCTCACAGGCTTCGGTGGCTAGGCCACTTGCTGCGAATGGGGGAGGATCGAGGGGTCTAGAGGGCGTATTTGGGACGGCCAACTGGTCGTCGTTCGGTTGGTCGGCCGAAGTATCGCTGGGCTGATGCTGTGGAGGCGGATCTGCGACAGCTTCAAGCCGGCAATTGGCGTGAAGTTGCGCAGGATCGGGTTAAGTGGCAAGCTCTCGTTTCGGAGGCCAAGACTCATTTTGGGTCACTGAGCCAAACTAGTTAGTTTATTTATGATTTTTTGTCAGCTCAAGTTTTGGCGTGTTCAAGCTTTAAATACGAGAACACAGTGAAAAATTAAGACTTAAATTAAGTCGTGTTTCAGATTCTTGCGGAATTCCGTATCGGCGTTCCGGAATCAGACTGGATATAGTAGGCGCGCTCCGCACAGACCTTCCGCGGCGCCTCCACAAATTCCTAACTTAGGTGAGGAGATTTTGAGTCATTGAATAGAGCATTTCAGTATGTATGTTTTAACAGTGACATTATTATCCCAGCGAGTTCCGCAGGAAGCATGATGTTAATTCTAGAATGCCATATTTGGGATCGGCATCATAAACGAGTATCATCTTTCTTTTTAATTGTTTTTTAAAATCACATCCACTTCGAGAATTACCGAACATTTAGCGCAGCGGTTCTTAACCTTGTCAGGAGGGACCATTTGACAAACTTTCTGTCTTGCCAGGGACCACCAACTGTTTGAAGGTAGGTAATATACGGTAAAATTAAAATTGTAAATGAATGAACGGTTGCGACCGCTACTTTACTGGCGCGTCGTTTTGCCAATTCGTTGTTGATGGCTTTGCGGACCACTTCGAGTTCTTCCCGGGACCACCAGTGGTGCGCGGACCACCGGTTAAGAACCACTGATTTAGCGTAACATACAAAAAAATGTTTCAAATTTCAAAACATCAAGGGGGGGCCACATATTCTAGAACATAAGTCAAAGAGCGAAATTCCTTTTAAAAAGAAAAAAAAACTCCTATCTGCCTTGGGCAAGTTTGAGTGACCTGTAAATAATTACATAGTAATGTTATTTATGTGTAATTTGGTTTAATTGTAAGTTACAATGAAACCAAAGATTACGCGTATAATTATATACTTAATTTTTTTTATAGACCAACCTCCGCCCGCGGTTCTGGTATTGCAGCCTCCAAATGGACAAGGACAGCCGCCGCTGGTCAACAACGGTGAGTATTTCAGTTCTAACATCCACATACAAATACGCATGTTATGAGCAGTGAGTCACGGTGCATGTCATATTTTAAAATCATATTAGAGAAAGCAAAAAGTGTTATTACTAAGCCGCGTCCAGATATGTCATGTGACGTGTGGTGTATCGTATAATGAACGCGAACTCTTTCTGCTAGTGACATGTAACGCTCATGTAACTTACTAACAAGTACACTCAGCGTTTAGCCTAGTTGAATGTATTCTGTTTTTAATGTAAACAACTAATTAAATTCGGGCCAAATATATTCAGCTGCCGTTGATTTAACAAATATGCCCCATTTCTCGTCAAAGACAAAATTGCGATAAGTTTGTAAGAAGCATGAAAGAGCATTAAGTAATATTTAAAATTACTAGACTTTGATAAATCTTAAAATCAGGTATTGCCACCAATTTATTCGGATTTTCTTATGTGGTCTGAGATGGGTTGGGATCATTTCGTGATATTGATGTTGTTATGATATAAATGATGACGTTATGAACGATTTGGTTGTATTGCTTTATTTCTTTATTGCTAAGAACGTGAGTTCTTGATGATGTTGTTCTTGATCTTCTTTCATGAAAACTCATCTTGCTCATATCTTATTTGTAAAGATGGTATAGTGCTTAACACATTTGAGATAATAACATAACCACTCTTAAATGACAATGCTATTAGTAGCTCAAACAGCAGGCATGCCATTCCAGTCACGGGCCGGGTACATTACACGATACATGAATCGCACATTGCAATAGTCCGGAGCCGGTGTAAGGGTCTCCCCAAACCTATCGACGCGGAATCGGCGTCAGCCGATCAAAAAACTTTGTCACCAAATAAGAGCGAAAAAGAAGTCGATCGGCTCGGCCGCCGCGAAGCGACGTTTACCGACGGGAAGACGTCTTTTTCGCTCTTATTGCGTGGACATCAAGCGTTTTTTGGTCGGCTAAAGCCGATTCCGCGTCGATAGATGTGGGAAACCCTTAATGAGCGCTAAAACCCGTAGATACTGTATCGGGCAGTGTAGGCGGGGCGGGCGGCGACTCGGACGGGTCCTCAGACGACATCACGGTGACGGTGCCGCCGCGGCACGCGCACCGCGCCGGCGAGCGCGCGCTACCGCCCGAGCCGCGCCGCCGCCGCCCGCACGCTCACGGTACACACTTCGACCTCCACCATGCCCATGCAGTCTCCATTCACACCAACAGCTAGACCAGGTTATTCGTACGCAGACATTTCGAGGAAAACTCCCCACGCGAGATATTGACGGAAAATGTAATTTAAAAGCGTGTTATCATCATCGGCATCGTTATCATCATCCTAGCCTACATACGTCCTAATGCTGGGCACAGACTTCCTCTCAGAATAAGGAGGTAAAGGCGATGCTTTTGAGCAAAAAACCGGCCAAGTGCGTTTCGTACAGTCAAGGGCTACAATGAATATATGTATATACGACGTAATCTTTAATTTTTAGCTTATCGTGCCCCCGCCAAGTCTAGCAAAACAAAAACAAAGGCACGGCCGTACCATACTTTTACATATTTACTTCAACATATTTTTTTCCTAAGAACGACTTACGTTTGCCTGATTTTTATTATTTATTGATATGTAGTATATGTATCTATATCTATTAAACGTTATAGAACGAACACAAAAATAATAGGTTACTTGTATGGGATCCCCCTTAATTTTTAAATTATATTTGATATTTACTCTTTGTTGTTGATGTGGTAATATATAAAGAGACATTATGTGTGAACTTCAATTGTCTTCTTATCGATTAATATTCTTGAGATACGTACAAATGGATAGATTGGCGGATGGACAGTTTAGCAGCATTGATAGGTTTCCCGTTAGGTACGGACGGAACCCTAAAACAACCATTGCGTTTTGGATTTAGCACTGGATTTATGTGTCCGAATTACCTGGTCTTAAGAAAAACTGATACTATACACTACACTTGAATGAACACGATTTAACGGATAATGTACATTAATTGTAAAAGCTGTATTTTGGGTTACAGTTGCGACGCACCTATTTTTGGCTATTGTGGCACCTGCCATACAAAATCATACGCCAAATAATGTCATCGTGGTACATACTTAGGGCTTGTTTCACTACTCTCTGTTAAGTTCATGCAATTTAATATGGCAGATAGATATCGGTGTTGCCATCCGTCCTTGTTTAAATCGAACAATGCATCATGAATCAGGGTGTTATTAGGGTAGTTCAGGTAGTTGACACCAATAGCTCCCCAGTCGAATATCAAAAACACTTTACTTTAGCCCTGAAAAATCAAGTCAATCAATGAACGTTAAATGAGGGTTTCTGTGCCAGACTAGTTGACGCCAGTATCGTGCGGTCTTTTTGACAATTTCGGAATTTGTCACACGTTTGTGACTGGTTAAATACCTAAATCAACACTAATGTCAAGTTGACTTCTCGATATTAATGCCATCTAGCGGTATTTCGCGTCTTAAGACACCCTTATTGACTCCAAACGCGATTTCTGGACGCTTTGAAATCAATAAATAGTTAATCAATTGATTTGGCAATTAAGTGAAGTCAATGCTCTATAATGCCGTAATAAATCTATGCAGGAATTACGTTTTGATAGCTTATAATGATCGAGCTGAAAAACCGATATGTTGTCGGCCGTTGACTCTCGAAAAATCTTTATATTCTACCGTTTTTGTGCTTTTATCGCAGAGTCTAGGTCACATTAACTTATTCATTGAGAAAATAATGATTTTGGAAACTGGTAGTGGAAAATAAATGGTGGTTAAAAAAACAACTGAATGTCCCAAATGTTAACTTCAAGTCAGAAACAGGCGATAGGTAAAGTGGTAACAGTTCCTAAAAAATCAGAAAAAAAATCTTAATACACACCACCACCAATACAATACTTGTATCTATACTAATATTATAAAGAGGGAAGATTTGGATTTTTGGATGTTTGTTACGAATAAAGTCAAAAACTACTGGACCGTTTTAAAAATTCTTTCACCATTAGAATGCTTATTTATTCCAAAGTGCAAATTGGGTTCCGTACTAAAACTTCAAGAAACTCACAGTGTAAAAAAAGTAACCAAACAGTCGGATAAAAATATCTTTCATCGCATGCGCTGCGGAAACTATATTGATGAAGGAACAAAAAAAAACGGTATTAAAGAATATATTAATATCTACAAAAAACTTCGCGATACCATATGTCCCAACTATTGTAGTTATGTCACTATAACTACTTTTTTACGTTTTAAAAATTGATAGAAATGGCGGTCAGATTAGACCATGTTATCCATACCTTTGCATTAATCCTTATCAAAAAAATCATTTCATATTCAAGAATGTTTCAATACCTGTACATTACTTTTGAATTATTCAAATCGGACATTCCATTCAAAAGATATTCCGAATTTAAAAATATCGACGCAATAAAAAAAATCATGGAATACAATTTACTCTACGTTGACGCGTGGCGCCCCGGATTCGCGCGGGTCTACGAACAAATAAGATCAGGAAGCGTAACTCAGACCAAATTCCACACAAAAAGTGGCCATACGATGAGATACGAGATTTTTTCAAAGTAATGACTATATATTGATAATGACAGCTTGTTTTTTAAGCGATTTAAAGGAAAAAGAGGTTATCATTTCGGTTGTATTTTTTTGGTTTTACCTCAGAACTCCGTCATTTACTTATCAATCGATTTGAAAAAAAAATCGTTTGCATAGGAATACTCCAATTAATTCCCATAGGCACGAAATCAGGATTGGATGATTGGATCCTAAGGATATCGAGGGAACTCTTCAAATATTGTAGGGTCACCTATGGTATTTTCGATATATTTAGTAGTAACTCGTGCATTTGCTCTTGAACATCATCATTTGGTGAAGTGGAACTAATGATAAAGACAAGTGAAGACCACAGTTGACCACCGGAGTTAGGTACTACTCAATAACAAGTATTTCACGGGTTTAATTGCAATTATTTTAACACAGTTGCCAAACAATTTATGCTCCTCGTAATGCATATGTTGAAATGGAACGGGTGGTGGGTTAAGCACCAGGACTCTTCAATAATGAACGTCTCTGCATCGGAAAAAGCAAAAGAAAGGTGATGAGCAGTTGTCATTAACTATTGTATCCTATATTATTCACACTAAAAATCATGAAAAAAAATATAACAAAAATCAACGAAAAACTTTAAATAATGGTGGTTTGAGTTTAGCTGTCAGAAAAATAAAGACTACTTATTGTTTGGGCGATATAGGAAAGAAGAAAGTATGAAGAGGGGTGAGGAAACTGTCATTTACATTATGTGAGCCATAGACCACAGACTTGATATGACACTGACCATCTCCAAATATTGTATTTTTCACCTATGATGAGTTCTGTGACACTTGAAAATTTCCCGAATTACGCATAACTATGTTCACAAAATATTTTTTAAAAATAATTGCTAGTTTGAAGCAAAATAATCATAAAAATTTAAAACTGTACATTTTAAAAATATATAGCAATATCAGTGTGCATTAAATAGTTTCCATCGAATACGATACAAAAATATTTATGCGAAACGGAACAGAGAAGTGACGTGACACAACATTATCGGCAATTGCCGCGGTGCAATATTCAATAACAATGAACACTTAGATAATTAAAAATTTTAAACAAAACTTGCAAGATTTTGTAAACGCGGCTATTTGGAACACGGCCGCAGCCATCTTGTGCCTCTTGTGGCCAGTGCTGGTCAGTATCACTGTCAGTACGAGTGCGTCTGCCTTGTATAATTTGAGTGTTCGTTTTGTTTCTTGTTTTTTTGTTTGCATTTTTAAGACACAGTTTCCATTTTTATAACGCAGTTACGCTTTTTGACTTATTATTTATTCGTAGGCGCGGGTATAGTATAGTTTTAGGGAAAGGAGCTGAAAAATGTGGGTGAAGTGCCTTTGAGTTGAGATCTTTTTACCCGACTGTCCAAAGGAGGGTTATTTTGAAAATTCTACCCGTGCGGAGCCGGGGCGGGGCGCCAGTATCTCATAAAACTGTATTTCTAAGGCCGGTAGGTAGATATTAATGAATGTAGGTGACTGTACCTACTTACAGTGGTGGTCATGTAATTAAGAACGATTTGAAGTTCCAGATTATTTTTAACTAAATCATGTCATGTGTAGTCGTGGTTCCTTCTTAGAAGTAACTAGTTACGTTATGAAATAGCCACATGAATAGAGCAAACGGGATTAAGGATAAATAATAAAATTGCTGACATTTTTTTACAAATTTTTTTTTATTCTCTTTAGTAACAAATTAAAATAGTAATGAAGCTGGACAAATAATTAAGAACGATTTATTGAACTGCTCGAAAGTTTTTTTATTTGAAACTTAGATTAACTAAATCACACTAACGTGAAGTTTGTAACAAAAAAAAGCAATTTAATACATTTTAACTAAAATTAATAGTTAGTAGCATGTCCACGGCTTTTATTACTGCCTTACACCGGCGAGGCACTGAATCTATCAATTTTTGACATTTCGCAAGAGAGATAGAGCTCCATTCTTCTAAGAATACGTCATACAGTTCTCTTAAATTGCGACACTGTCGATTTGAAACCTTTTTCTTGACTTCGCACCAAAGATGCTCTATTGAGTTAAGATCGGGGCTGTTGGCTGGCCAATCTAAGACAGAAACTGATTGCGATGTGAGGAATTCCTTAACGGTACGTGCAGTATGCTTGGGATCATTGTCATGCTGGAATGTCCAAATAACCGGAAGCACGCCTTCAGCATATGGTAACATTGTTTCTTTCAGTATGTTTTTGTATTGAAATTGATCCATGTTTCCTTCTATCAGCCTAACAGGTCCAACACCATGTCCAGAAAAACATCCCAAATTTTTACATTTCTCCCGCCATGCTTTAAAGTCACTTTTGTGTACTTTGGGTCGAATGCTTTATTTGGAAGCCGTCTTACATATCGTTTGCCATCAGAACATACCCTATTTATTTCGTCTCGTCAGAAAAAAGAACGTTTTTCCACTGTCTGACTGTCCAGTTTTCATATCTTCTTGCAAATGCAAGCCGGGCTTGCCTATGACACCGTTTCATCATAGGCACCTTCCTTGCTATCCTTCCGTGCATCTTTTCTTCTACCAAACGCCTTCGAATAATGCGTGCCGAGATTGCTGAAGGGTTGTTTTCGCCAAAATATTTTTTTCTTAACTTATTAGACGGTATTAGACCCTTTAAAAGATTTTGTTTGCCAAACGAACGATATTTCGATCATCTCGACGAGATGACTTTCTTTGTCTAGGTACACGCGGAACATTTGAAGTAGTTTGATACGTGGCAAAATGCTTTATGGCGTGAAAACCATAGTTTTTGAACATTGCAGATGATCGGCTATGTGTTTATACGACCAATTCTTGTCGCGAAGTTTTAGTATTACTTCTCTTGTAGATTTATCACAACTTTAATTTTCCCCATTGTTTTTATATGAAGCAATCGCCTTTAAGACTTTTACGGCACTAAATGGCGCCAAAATTTATTCGAATAATAACCTAAAACCACAAAGTGGCCGTCCGTTCTCTATATAAATTTGAATAAAAAATAAACTATTCAGCGTTCTTAATTATATGACCAGCCAGTAAGTAGTAATACTAGGTTTAGATGTAATGTGTTTATATATTTATTTTTTAGCCAATTATATGTATAAATGAATTTACCGCTAGTACGGAATTGTTTTACGATACAAAATATACATGCAGTTAGTAGTCAGTTTGAAAAAATCTTCTCTATAAAAAATCGTTCTTAATTATATGACACAACTGTACATAACATGGCATATTGATTGGCTTGACGTTGACGTTTGGAACACCTGTAAAATGACCACAATGAAGGGTCTACGTACAGAACATGTTGTCACCTTTTTTTAAAATTAAGATTTTAATCTCAAAAAATAAATATAGATATCTGAAAATATTGATCTGCAGATCTATAAAATGTAGTTTACTTTGTTATTTTCAATAGTTGGTGAGTTGATTATAACCCACTGCGGAACCTTTTAGTAATTAATGTTACAATGAGCTCACGATGTTGCAGTATTTCATACTAATATTTCTGAAAACAATATATGTATATATTTTTGACTTTTAAAGAACAGGTAACCGTAGTAATTGTTTGTGATGACTAACTTTCAAACTAAACCACTATAACTTAAAAAGTTGCTCAGGTGACTAGACATGTTTTTTCCATGGATCCTTCATAGATCATCAGAAACACCATTTTTACTATTATTCAAAAATATATTGTTGCCAATACAGCTTTCTGGATGGAGAAATCCATGTTCGTCGTTAACAAAACAGCTTCATAAAAAACGCCAGTGCACCTAAAACTATAAACGACGTGTCTGCACCGTGCCTCTTATGCACATTACGAGTATCAATCACTTTTTTGTAATTTTAATGGCAATGACAGTGTCAAAAATTATTAAAAAAACACGCGTCCTTGATGCTGATAAGAGTTTGCGCTGACGAATTACGAATGCCACTGGTTATTGAAACTGAAAAGATTTAATAACACGCGTCGTGAAATTTACAAGCTTTGTTAATTAGTCGGTGAAATTCTGTAAGTTCATTGTTAAGGGTCTGCACCCGGGTCCAAACGGAGCCCTATTGCTGTTACTGACGTGTACGTCGGTCTCTCCGTCCGTCGCACAGGTTTTACAGCTATACGGTTGTAGCTACTGTATTGAAAGTATCGGTTGGAGACAAAACCATACAAATTATTGTCAGAAAGCAGATTTTGTATCGAAGATTTGATTAAATTTCCATATCCTCATAACGCCCAAGTTAAATTTTTGATATATGAAAATCAAACTTTATGACATAATATATGATGTTCAAATAGTGATGTAAAATAAAAAAAACTTAGTAGCCTTGTTTATTTTCTAACTTGTTTTTTTTTTCAGAAATAAAATCAATAGGAAATGACATGTAACACACACATGTGGTTGACATGTAATTTAATTATTTTTAATTTGAATATTATTTTTGTTGTAATTTGCTTACATACTTAAATACATTTAATTTATTCTTTATAGGAAATTAATTGTTGTATTGAGGTATGTTTTGTAATTCCTTACATTTTACTAAAATAACAAATCGAATTAAGTAGGTAGGTACTCATGAATCAATTAAACAAAAATGTAATCTTCCTCTGTGTTAATGTCTACTGACTACGTTCAAACAAACATAAACCGAACTTGGTACTATTCAACCGAAACGGTATGGTAAATAAATTCAAAACTCTAATATTAACTGGTAAGTATTAATCTTTTACGGATACTGCCTCTTTAATTTGAAATTCTATACTCTTGAAAAAAAAACATGCTCCAGAAAAAGATTTTTTTTTTTCAGTTTTTTTTTTCACGATTGAAAAAAAACAGTTTTTTTGCAACACTATGTCCATATTACAATAAGTCCCTTATAAATGACTCTGGGCGTTAGGAGTATATGAAAATTAGTGTTATTGTTTATTATTTATATTTTACTACCAAATACCAATATATTTATAAATGAGGTTTTTCTTCGAAATGCCCTCATTTTCAGAAGTCTGTTAAAACCACCCCATACATTACAAGCAAGGCTGCTAACTAAATTGCACCACCTGCTAAAATCTATTCCTTACTTCTTTCTATTGTTAGGGTTGCCTGGAAAGATCGCCTTGAAGCGATAAGGCGGCCTCTTACCTTTTCTCTTACGTTTTCTGCACTGCTTAGCTTACTATATATATTGTGATTCAATAAAGTCATAGAATTGTATTATAAATCAGCTTCAGATACGATATCGTAGTTCAAGGTTCATATAATTAAGGTGACCCGGGGCTATTGTAGCTGGGGGGATATTGTATCTGAGCCGTCTGATGGCGTCTTTACGACGCCATGTTCGCCATGTTCATGTGTGTTGTGTGAAGACATCATGTTGTTGTCGTAAGGACGCCATCAGACGGCTCAGATACAACATCCCCACAGCTACAATAGCCTCGGGTCACCTTGCATCTAAATGTAACTCAAATTTTAAATTCTAGTAATTAAAGTGGTTCTCAACGACATATTTTTATTGTTTTAGGACCACCGCCTATTTTGAAACCCCCTGGCCTGGAAACGCCTCCGAATTTATCAATGAGTGTGAGTATTTGCCATGTGCCAAGTGTTCCTTTAAGTTGTTATAGTTGTAGGTAATTGATTCGTTTATAAACTGCTTTTTTCACTTTAGATGCCAAGAAATGACGAGCAGCGCGCCAGTACCCCTACAATAGATGAAGGAAGGGACCCTATAGCATCACAGGTAAATCAAGTAAAAAGTACTTATCACATATCCTTTTTTTATAGACAATAAATTTTATCATGGAAAATAATTAAGGAACTTATTTGTTATCAGGCCTCTTTTAACCGGGGTCCACCACCATTCGTTGGGCGAGGCCCTCCGCCGGGGCACAGATATAACAAGTGAGTATTTTGATTAATTCAAACAATGCGTTCTATATAATGAGCGATCGTTTAGTCTCAGTCGTTTTTCAGTTTATTTATCATCAACAGAAATCAAAATTAAACTACATACTAACCATTTATTAAATAGAAAATTTACAATGTTATATTATACACATTACCTAATAAACTAAAGATAAATCCTGACTAAATAAAACAAATATGTCAAATTAAATAGAATAACAAATTAATCAAACCACAAATAATCAAAAGAAACCAAACAATGTCAAAGAAAATTTTAAAATTATTATACATACTTATATCTAAAAATGTGTCAATTATAAAAAAGCCATGGCAGTCTAGTGCCAGTGACTTGCATCTAAGTTTTTCGGTATGTGTGAAATTTCTAGCTTTTTGGTGAAGAGAAACGTTGTGAGCAGAGCCTGATCACACCTAAGAAGCAATTAAATTGTGTGTGTGATGTTCACAATCCGCACTGGGCATGAGAAGAGTCGTGTGCTCAGTAGTGGGACGGATAGTAGTCTTAGTAGAATAGCAAAGCAATAGTTTAAAACCTTTGTTTTGGTGCCAGCCCACCGTACGGCCGCGGTCGACGCCCGGGGCCACCGTTCAATGACCGCTTCCCGCCGGAACCGTACCAGCCGCCGCCACCCGGCATCAAGGACTCTCCTAATGGGTAATTATATGCATCCTTAGAAAAGATTTTATCATAACAAGAGGAGTAGCAAAAGTACATTACGAAAAAGATGCAGCATTTTCCAATTTCCAGCATTGATCCCCAGATTTATACCAATTTTCACATATCCCCACAAAGAAATTATAAATTTTAAATTGATTTTGTTCCAAGTCTTAAAAATTGAGTTCCGAAAAAATATCTTTAGCCGTGTTTATGTCGACTGCTGGACATTGCTGAACGCAGAAAAAGTTTCATTTGTTTTTCTGATTCATTTATTTGTAGTTTTTTTCTGGTTAGTCATTCATCATTTCATCACATTACGCAATTATAATTAAAGAATATAAAAAGGGCGGTCGGAAGGTGTGCGACCAAATTTATGTAGCCTTAGCCCACTAGCTTTTGACGTGAATATACGAGTATGGATATGCTTTTTCTGTTTGATGCTATATGCCCACGATAAACGGTAGTGCGCTAGGGCCAGTGTTGTACTGGGCTAGGTGCTCTGGACAAGGCACTAGGTACACTACAGTAAGGAGTGTAATCATTTTAAAAGAATGAGTAGATGCGGTCGAAATTATACATTTTCGCTGTTTGTACATTTAGTTTGGCAATGTTCGGCAGGAAAAAAAGAGACATTTGATTGATAGTCGGTAGACTAAAGGTTAGACTTTACGGGCGTCTTTGTCGTATACTATAAATATACCAAGTATTTCGTTGCTTCTATTCTCTTCGTTTTTTATTTTCATTTGAAATTCTCTAATTTGGGTTTTCCTGTTCTATGCGTCCTCACAGGACAAAAATAACATGTACCTACTGTGGGATTTTTTTTAATTCATACAAATTGTCGCATTCGAGATGTGGATTTTATGTGCATGTATGGTATTCGTTTATGGTCAACACTGTGTTCCGTCTGTGGCGCGATCGTTGCTCACGAAGCTATGTTCTGTGATAGGCACGGCGTGGATCCGCTCGAGGCGTTCAACCGAATGATCCGGGAGAAGGAGATGCGAGCCAAGCGGCGCGAGGAGGAGCGGCGGCGCGCGCATTCGGGCAGCCGCTCGCGCTCGCGCACGCCTCGCTCGCCGCGCTCGCAGCGTGAACCGCGCTCGCCACGCTCGCAGCGTGAACCGCGCTCGCCACGCTCGCCGCGTGAACCGCGCTCGCCTCGCTCGCCTCGCTCGCCCCGCTCGGTCCGCTCGCCGCGCAGCCTGAGCCGGCCGCGTGAGCCGCCGCCGCGCAGCCCTCGCAGCCCGCGCCTGCGGCTCCGGTCCCGCGGTGACAGCCGACTCCGTTATTCTAGGTTCGTTCTCTCTTTGGATACTAACAGAGCCTCTTTATATAAAGTCGTCACATAGCGCCTCGCTTTGTTTGCATGTTGTTTCACGCTAGTCTCTCTGTGCATGTTAAGTTCTATTTTGTTGATGTCGCTGTTGTCCATTTTTCAGTTGTATCATCTTGTTGCGTAGTCTGTTTTCTCTGTTATCGAGTTTCATCTTGTTTAACAATTAGTTATTATCCTAATTTAGCATGTTGTACATACATACTTATAAATCGTATTTAATTGTGGTGGTCGGTTTATATAAGTCTAATATATAATTATGCTCGGCAAACAAGTGCTTATGTATTTGCTGATAAAACACTATGAAATTATGTTTTTTGAATGTTTAAATAAAAGGTTTTATTTGTGTTTAACAGATCCCGTTCCATTTCTCGCGGGCGTATAAGGCGTTCCCCATGGTCCCCCAGGCGCAGGCGTTCCCGCGAGAGGTCGTTGTCATTGACACGGTAAGATAGTCGTTACCACTTATATCTAACAAAATATGTGATAGTTAGTTATACTAATTAAATTAAATTATACTATGGTGCAAAATACTACCGGACTTATTACTGCGTAGTTGTAAATGGATTAAATCATTATCTAACATCATGGCTCCTGCCTTAATATTCTCGCTATGTCATTTTAATTGTTCTGTCTTCATCATGATTATCATATCAGCCGTAGGTCGTACACTGTAGGACATAGGCCCCCCTCATTGGACATAGGTCTCTCTCATTCTCACCTCTGTTTTCGTGTCCACTACTTTTTAAATAATGTCTTTATTAATCCAGATCGCCATCTCCACGGCGCCGGCACCGCTCTCCGCTGCGTTACCGTTCGCCGATGCGGTCGCCGCCGCGTTCGCCGCCGCGCTCTCCGCTGCGCACGCCGCTCCGTTCGCCGCCCCGCTCGCCGCTCCGCACTCCGCTCCGCACTCCGCTCCGCACCCCGCCCCGCTCGCCGATTCGCTCGCCGATGCGCTCGCCGCGGCGGTCCGCTTTGCGATCGCCGCCACCTCGTGCGATGTCGCCTCACCGGTAAGTAACATACTGCCAATAGTTTTTTCAATCTTGTTCCATGTCTAGAAGTTACCTACTTCTAAGGGAACTTACTCTTCACTTGATGTAATATTATATCTATACCTTACCTTTCTACAAAAGTGTAACATGACCGACTCAACAGCTAGGCAGTGGTGGGCCATCTTTTATCCTGGGGGGCCAGAAAGTTACAGATATTTTAGAGGAGGGCCAGGGTTACACCGTTCTAATTTATACTTTTTTATGTTTTTGCCAAATAATGAAATTACATTATGATCGCGGGCCTTATAGATAGCTACTATTCACTTCGAAGGAACGTCGGCGGGCCGGATTAAATCCCTTCGCAGGCCGTAATTTGCCCATCACTAAGCTAGAGACTTGAAATTTGACACGCAAATATTTTTTGAGGATCTAGAGATCCGATCCACTACCGAAACTATCTACCGAGACTATCGAAAATCCTTAGTGCTAAGGACTAAGGGGGCTAAGCTACGGAAATAACCTTTATTATAAAAAAGGTAGAACTTTGATAAATGCTTTAGTTTTGAGTGAGCGTGATTTACATATCAGATTTACATTTTTGTATTTGACGGTATTTTATATTGTTGATTCAGGTACGCTGGAGTTTACGACGAATTGTTGTCGCCGCCGCGCCGTAACATTGAGCCGCCGTACGGACCCAGGTACGATTGTAAAAGTCTAAATAGTGTCGACACGCGCCCTTTACCGTCATCCACGAAAATGCGTTTCCTATATAATGTTATGAAATTGCCCAGCGGATTGAACCTGTCTGCGTTCGCGAAGTGCGTAGGTTTATCGTTAATCGGACTCCTTCGTCTACGTATAATCTGACCGTTGCTTTTGTTAATTTTATAATCTTCATTGAGTTTTGACGCACCATGGCGTTTGGAAAAGCGGCAAGTTCAAAGTAGCGAGGAAGCGCAGCACGACGTATAACAATGATCAACTGTCGCGTCGAGTTTTTCACCAGGAGGCGTGCAGCTTATACCTAGATAATAAGTTACGAATAAGACTGATACTTTTAGCGACTTGTTATTTTTACTTATGGCTGTGTCTTTGAATATAAAATAAAACATCTATTTAGAAAGTATTTTATAATATATTGTGATGTTGATCTTTTACACTACTTTTATTATTTTATGTACACTCGAGTCAAAAAACCTACATTTACAAAAATGTAAATTTGATGTAGTTTCTTTGTCTCCCAGTTTATTTTTATGTAATTTGTATGAAATACAAATGTCTTCATTTATACAAAGAAATGATCAAACTGGCATGAAGCTGAATGTCAACGTACCCAAGCACAATTTTTTACTAGGGCGTTATCTAAGTCTGCCAGAATGATGCTCGATGTAAACAAGGCCTTTAACTGGAATCCTGAATGGTTGGAAAGCTTACGACTCCTAATGTAAATAGGAATGCAGAATGGAATCCTAAAGCCCAGTTTAGACCTGCAAAAAAAACCGTGTAAGTTGCATTGCACGGGGCTTGATTGACCACTTCAATCTGGTGATTCCAACTTGCACGATTCTGCTTGCAGCTCTAAGGGCCTACGCTAGCTAACGCGGTTTACACGGAGCGGGTGGACGCGTATTGAAAACAACCGCATTCAAATCGGTCTACCCGTTTAAGAGCTACGGTGCCACAGACAGACACACATAGCGGTCAAACTTATAGTCAGTCGGTCGGAGGTTAAAAGTATTTTTAGCTAGTCTACGAAATGATTCGTTGTATGGAGACTTCCGAATAATTCTCCCGCCTATGAAACTTCGCACATGATGAAAATAGGTAATATAGATTATAGATATACAATTTACCTAAACATGAAAATCGTTTATAGCTCTCTGCGAAAAATTCCTCAGACTGAAATTCTTTCTGTATACGTTCCTATGTAATACTTAGAATATGTATGTAAAACTATCGACGATAGCTAACGATAACTTTTACTGAAAATTTGCTGTGCTGATTTTTATTTTTTAATATGCTTTTATATGTTCAAATACATAGCTTTTCTTAGTTATCCAAAAGTTTTTCATTTTGAAACATTTTTTTTATTTTTGCTTAATCTGTCATCTCCCAGGATAACAGGATCAAAGGAATTTGGGCACAAATTTGTGCCTCTGGGAGAGGACAGGTTAATTACGAGTACGTAATGTAAAAATAGCTCCGCCCATTCCTATACATCTATTGGTCATTTGATTATATATTAAAACAGTTTTATCTATTATCCAACAAATTTTCGAACGTTCATATGCTTTTAAGGATATACTTAACGCAGACGACATGTAGTTCGCAGGCTAAAGTCAGCGATACATTCTTATTACCACTCACGTAAGGTTGAAATTGTAACAAAAGGTAGTCGCATGTCAGTAGCGAGTTTTTTGTTACCCTATGTAACAAGAAAGTAGGTAGGTATAGGTTAGGTGGGTTAGTATCTATAAGCCCAGATCTCGATTCGACTAATTATCGATAGGACTAAATCGCGATTGGACCAGATATCAAGAAGCCCAAATCTCGATTCGACTAGATCGCGATACGACTAAATCGCGATTGGACCAGATATCAATATGCCCAAATCTTGATTCGACTAGATCGTGATACGACTAAATCGCGATTGGACCAGATATCTATAAGCCCAAATCTCGATTTGACTAGATCGCGATACGACTAAATCGCGATTGGACCCGATATGTATAAGCCCAGATCTTGATTCGACTAACGTTACGGAAGTACAAGACTTCTCGTTTTGCACAACGCCAAAACGAGTTCTCATTTTTATTATCTGACACCCAGTTGAAGCGATAGTCATCGCATAAAAGAGCTGGATTATTTTTCTTATTTTTAATGAATATTAGTTTTTTTTCCCTTCTCTTGAATTATTCATATTGAACAGAAATTAATTTGTCAAACACAATTATGACATGACATTGTACCTAATAATAAGTTTGTTCTCACTTTGAAATACGCAAAGAAAATCACAACAGGTAAAGGCATAAGCATGATGGATGCAGATAAACTTTTTTTTTGCTGGGAGTGCCCGTATGGGTGAAGTCACATCTATCAGCATCGAATCGCATTTTGTAATAAAAAAACGCAATATTGTATGAAGATGCGTCCGCATCAATTTACCCTTCCGCATGCGGACGCACTTCATACAATATTGCGTTTTCGTATTACAAAATGCGATTCAATGCTGATAGATGTGACTTCACCCTATGTGTGCGTCATATTTACTTGTAGTAAACGTGATAAATAGTCCAATACCGATTTAGTCAAATGGCAATGCAGCCTAATGAGGGCTATCGCGTATGAATTCGCCACTAGAGGCGCTAGTGTAGCGTGAGGTCTCCGAAATGTCAAATCTCATAGGTTTTGGGTGAACTACGCGGGTTTATTTATAATTAGAATAATTTTGTGACTATTTTGCAATATCTGAAATTAATTATGGCAAATATGCGTTCAGGGGCAATGAATGTCTGTGTTTCGAGACAGTTTTGTCTTTCGAAAACTTTGGTCCTCCCTTTTTTCCGAACAAAACGGGGACTATGCAACACTGTGGCATGCTCGATATTTTTATGGTACGGTTTTAAGGTGTATTAAATATGATTTTAATCTAAACTTTGTTTTCACACTCGTAAAAACAGACTTTGAAAGCAATACTTAAAAACCTCACGCAACAGTGCGCCATCTAGTGAGACAAAAAACGATAGCCCTCATTGAGATTTAGTCCAATTGAGACACGGTCAAATCGATATCTAGTCGAATCGAGATTTGGGCTTATAGATATCTGGTCCAATCGCGATTTAGTCGTATCGATATCTAGTCTAATCGAGATTTGGGCTTATAGATATCTGACCCAATCGCGATTTAGTCGTATCGATATCTAGTCTAATCGAGATTTGGGCTTATAGATATCTGGTCCAATCGCGATTTAGTCGTATCGATATCTACTCGAATCGAGATTTGGGCTTATAGATATCTGGTCCAATCGCGATTTAGTCGTATCGATATCTAGTCGAATCGAGATTTGGGCTTATAGATATCTGGTCCAATCGCGATTTAGTCCTATCGATAATTAGTCGAATCGAGATCTGGGCTTATAGATACTAACCCGGTAGGTTACTTAGGTATCTCTTCAAACTTTTTGTTTTTGACAATCACCGAGTTGAGTAACAACTTGTCAGTGATCGTTTCGTCTCTTTCATTTGGAACTTGACGGCTTTTTTCGCATGTTTTATTTACACTGTCAGAATTCCGAATTAACGGATTTCTTTTTAAATATGGCTCGAAATTGCCAGTAGTATTATATTAAAAGAGAGTTTTTATGACGTATTTATTCACAACGCAAGATACAATAATATGATAGGAAACACAATTAATAAAAACTACATAAATATACCTAACTAATAAGGAATGACATGTGCATTTTGCACCAAGAGACTGAAAATGGAACACCATTCACATTGTATTAAGAGGACTAGCTAACTGGATCATTGGACCTTATACAGTGTGTAATATTCAAGTCAATTTTATAAAAGTCAATTTTCCTGTTTTGTCCCATACTTTTGGATACTTTGGCTGCTACGGTACTAATGCCCCGCAGCCCTCTGCACTCCCGCGCGTCCGGTCGCTGCTAAGCGGCGGCAATACTTAGTATTAGCAATTATTGATATTTATAAAACTTGGTATATTTAGTTGAATTTCAATTGGATTATTGAAAATCTATTGCAATAGAGCGACCCATGACTAAGAAACCTAATAAATTTACCTGAGCAATTTTTCACACGACGTAATTACGTAAAAATAAGAATTATGAGAATAAATTTAGTAAATAAAATCATATTAAGAAATAAAAATCAGCAGAGCAATTTTTCAGTAGAAGTTAAGTGCAAAATGTTAAAAGTTAAATTTGCGATATCTCTGAAATCGAAAAATAATTGTATAATTTTACATATATATTCTAAGTAGTATATAGGTACGTATACAGAAAAAATTTCAGTGTGAAGAATTTTTCGCATTGAGCCCGATTTTCATGTTAAGGTAAAAATACCTAACTTTCGTAAGAAAAGTTATTGGATTATTGTATATCTATAATCTGTATTACCTATTTTCATCATGTGCCAAGTTTCATAGGTGGGAGAATTATTCGGGTTGCAAAAGCTTCGTTGGTCGGACTATTTTACCTGTACCCGCGCCCGCAGGCGTGCGCCCACTCCGTGCACCCGCGCCAACTAGCGTAGGCACACAAAGCTTTTTTACATTTGTTTTTTTTTGCGTAGAACTTGTTTCAGGGTTTGAATATCTGCCATAGAAAATGTATATACACCAGTAAAATCATGCCAGTAGCACATGTTTGCGGGGCCACGGATCTAATTAGTTACGAGTGATCGATCGAGTGCTGCAATGTAATGTTACTTACACGACTTTACTGGCTTTGTGTCAATCGTCCATTAACATTTGTACCTATGTTGGAAGACGGATCTGGTTAAAACTGAACGCTTCAGAGATAATAAAACCGCCTGTTAAATACCACATCTGAAGCATTGTTAATGTGGTTTTATGAAGTTAAGTGTTGTGTGCATATATTGCAAATATTATTTTCTCAAAACTGTCAGATGGCGTGCATTGTTAACAAACAGTAGAGTAAAGCTATATCGCTAGACTCTACAGCAATGTTGCATAGAAATTCGATTGTTGCCTAGTTGTCAACTTTTTTAAAATGTTTAAAACACTGATGTAAAATGAAAGCATAAGACTTTATACACCAAATTAGTACAGTTAGCTGCACAGAAAAGGTATCCCTCTGTAGCGGCGGTAACCACACCAGGGGTAACTTTTCTCTGCAGCCGACCTTACGACATGATTTTTATTGGGTAGCTTTACTTTACACCTCTTCAATTGACATTGTCAAAAAAGGCGTCGGGTTTTTTTTGTAATACCTTAAATGCCAATTTACATTTTACTTTATTTTTATTTATTCACTTCGATCGAAACAGCAATCATGATTCAGCTCATTTGATTGTATTGTAGTACTTATTTTGACGACAAACATGTTAAAGATAACTAATTTAGCTTCACTTTGAATATTTATTTATGTTTTCATTGTAGGGCAGTTAAAAACTTTTCAACTTCAGGTTAATTTTGAATCTCTTTCAGTGTTCAGATTAATTGTGCGACTTGAAATTTGGTACATGTACCTATGCACCTTGTTATTTTTGATTTCCGTTAACTTTAAGGGAACATTCAACAGGTCAAATGAAGTTAATTAATCCAAGACACAAATGACTTAAAAAGTAAGGGTTGATCCTTACTCTTTAAAAGATAATCAGCAATTGAAATTAATTTATAATGCGCGGTAATACAGTTATGAAATTGTTTTGAGTCATAAATATTTGACATGTATTATTACGTCAATGTTAGGTACTCATCAAGTTCGTAAATGTTACAGTTTGACCTTTTACAATGAATGTGTACTCAATACTTAATTATTATGCATACAAATATTTTTTTTCCATTTGGTCAAAAAGTACCAGGTATGTTAGTTTCTATCAATTAACTGAGCCATCTGTCGAAGTTAACAGAAAAAAAAACACTATAATTCCGACAAACCAATAACACGCGCCGTCTATAAATTAAATTTTAACAATGCATTTGTTACTAGTTCTTTTATTGCACATAATAAGAATATTTGAACTTTGTTATAGACATAATATTGTTTCCTGATCTATGTATTTATCTACTGTATTATTGTTTGAGTGTAATTTTAGTGTTAACACGCTCCCAGACCGGGTGCTCTCAATGATGAGGCACGGAACTTCATGTCCAGACTCCATGCTTCCATCATAAAGGTTTGGAAAGCCCCCGCTATTAGTTGACTTCGTTATGTACGTCACGAGTCCGTGCTTCCACACTAGGGTTAATACAATGTAATAATAAAACGATTACACAAACTTAGAGCACAACACTAAGAAATATTACTGACACTATAAGTCCACTTACCCTTACCCTTACCTTACCTATACCCATAGCCTACCCCCACCCTTACTCCTACCCTTACCCTAAACCTTTTTAACCTTAACCATAAGTATTTGCCCTAATGTGGATGCACCGTTAGACTTGTGATATTTTTAGACCGTTTTGTACGGTGAAAGGGAACGTGTTAAGAAATTTACTATAGTCTATTTCGTTCCTCTGCATGACAAAATTTACATTCACAAATATAGGCAAAGTCAAGACTAAGAGTTCCATACACTTGGAATGACATCGTCCATTATTTAAAATACGGTATTTGACTATTTTGTATATGTTTTATAAATGAAAACTACACAATGCCTGTTATCGAATTGAAAAACAATTTTTAAGCTACCTTTACAAATAACAAAGTTATAAAGGTTTGAAATTCAAGATTAGACAGAGAAAGACATACTGGCATGTGACGTCACACGCCAGTACCGCCATACTTGCTGCATAGAGAAAAGCGTTTGAGAAAGAGACAGTTATATAGATTTTTCAAAAAAACACTTTAAATCCAATTTTCAACCGATTTAAATTTTCTCTTCGCTAAACACTATCTGTATATCTATATTTTCATAATAATATTAAGATATTGCAAAATCAGGAGTTGTCAAATACCGTATTGTTAACTTTCCTCACTCGCTCATCAGGTAAACTGTCGAATCAAAACTAAAGAATAAGTAATAGTACTACTACAGAAGGGACTCTCTCGAACAAAAGTCAAGTTAAGGTATAAATCGTTACCTACTCTTACGATTTGCACGCGAAATTGAACCTTAGCATGTTACACGAGCGTTCATATTCCGTTGGGCACCGTTGACTCGAAACCGGTTTGGCGGCAAGAGCACAGGGTTCCCACTCGCCGATGAATAAAGATAACAGTGGGTATTAATATGAACTCAATAAACTACCTTTAATAAACAAGTAAATATGTATTCCTTAACATAGGTACCTATATAACAACAAAGCATGATAATGATAACCTAACTACCTTTGCCTACTACAGATTTCCATATTGACGAAACCATGTTTATATTATTTCTGACCAACCAATTACAGAATTTTATCAGTAGATAACTACAAACATACGAAACAATTACTAGGCAGGGACTTAGGAAATTAGATTAAAGTAAAAAGAAGGACCTTTCAACATCTTTCGGAATGTTGAAAAATGATAATTCCGATTCCTTTATCTTAAATAGTGTCACCCTTTCTTTTGTATTGACAATGGAATACCATTAAATACACTTTTGCTCAGGATAGAATCGAACACTATGTCCCTTTTTTTATTGTGCCCAGTCGGAATGCATACGCGTTTTAGGGATGTTTCATACCCTTTAGATAATTTAATACTGGCCGTTTTGCGTAGTTTGTTTCAAATCACGACCGTAAAGTTAAAATGAAGAGAATTACTGCGTAAAACATACAATTATTTTCAGGGAAAAAATTCGAAAATAAACGCCCAACCTTAAAATAAAATGACTAGGTGTCGTGTGAGGTTTTCAGTTATTTAATTAGCACCTGACCAAAAGTTGTATTTTAACATTTTATTGAGGTATTATTAGCTTAAGTATTCATTTCCGATTCTGGAAAGAGGATTGAAGCTGAACCCCAATAAAAAAATAGTATTTGAAAGTAAATTATACCTGAGACCGGGTTATCATAAGACTCGTACGCGTTATATTATAATGATTGAAGTTTTCCAGTTTTAAACATTTACTTATCAATAATTGATGGCGTAGATCCACTGTAGTGTGTAATGTGTTACTGACAGTTATAATAAGATTACAGTCATATATTGAACTTTCATACTTATCTCACATAAGTAAACAAAACTATCAAGGTATAATTAAATGTTTTGTTCATAATAATAAAATAATTACTTTTCATAACAAAGTGATACCTACAGGATCACAAATAAAGATAAATATTTGGTTTATATAATACAGTGTGCTAGAAAATCAGATGCGGATATTTTGAGGATCGATTATTTGCATCGTCGTTAATGATTATTTTTGGACGGAATGGTATTTTTGTATGAAGCAAAAAAAATATTACCACACAATACTTGAATAATTTATGTGTATAATTAATTCTTAGGTTATTAATTACATACCCTGAAAATATCCGCACCTTATATATTTTATTATAACATAATTGTTTAAGTATATAACCCGGTCTACACGTAACTATCAATTTTATTTTAATAACTGGTGTAACCACCATGATTGTCGATAACTGCTTGCAAAAAAAATCGCATCGATGCAACTAGATTTTCACACATATTAGAGCCGAGAATACTGTCCCTTATTATTACACAGTGGGCTTCTAACGTTTCCGGAGTTCGCTTATTTTTGTAATCCCAACTTTGGACATGGTTATACCACCTCATAATTTTTCAATGGGATTTAAATCCGGTGATCTGGCAGGCCAAGGAACGACTTTAATATTATTTTTGTGTTGATCAAACCAGTCTTGCGTAATACGCGACCGGTGTATTGTTATCTTGCACGAACGTTATGCACGGCACTTGTTCTTCTGGATAGACAACTAACAGTGGGCCACATCATAGCTGGCGCTGCGGCGCATCTATGAGTCGTGGTCTACCCAAACTTTGACGATGCAGCAAAGATCCTTCGTCTTGATATCGTCGTACCCATAATATAACTGTTTTTATCTGTAACAATATAAATAAACATAAAATAATATAACATAGATATCAATTTAATGAAGAAGTTGGTAGGAACGTAAACAAAAAAAAACTCACATTAACTCCAATTTCTCTAGAAATTTCCGTCAATTTTTCCTTCTTCATATAAATTAATAATTTCACACCTTTTAACCATTTCAATATTGCGATGAGAACTCATTTTAAAGAATAATTACGATAATAAGCCGATTCAACTTGAAAGAGACGATCAAACGATGTTGCAAGCAGCTGAACAAGTAGCAAAATCTTTGTAATAAAAACTTAGCCTGGTATTTTGAAGATCTTCAGTCTACCCTCTTTAAGTTTCGTTAAACACGCATGACTTACCGATTAATTTTAAGGCGACCCGATATAAATCCGATTTTCATCGCTTAAGATAACAGTAATATGGTCAAGTGGTTGTGAACTTCGTTCTTCGTTCGTATGTCACGAGTTCAAATCCCACCAGGCGATAATATTGAGTTTGTGTTTTTGTAAATTTACTGTTAGATTTGGAGATTACTAAAGTTGACACTAATTCGCAACATGGGTCTTCGTAAATAAAAAATTTCATTATCATCAGCATCCCAGCCTATAGATACACGTCCCACTGCTGGTCACAGGCCTCCTCTCAGAATAAGAGGGCTTGGGCCGTAGTTCCCACGCGGGCCCAGTGCGTATTGGGAACTTCACACACACCAAAGAATTTATCGTTGGAATATTTGAAAGACAGGAAACGATAGTAATGCGAATAATAATATTCTCAATCTCTTTCGACAAGTACGAAAGAGACAGAAAATGTCGTTACGCGATTCGCGGTATCACCCCACGGTGTCCTACCCAGGGAACATAATTTAGTTACTACGGCAGCGAAATACCAAATTTCTAACATGAATATAAATTATTTTTTTAAGGTCAGCGCCAGCGCCATCTAGTGAGATCTTAGTAAACTAACTAAGTTAGTAAATAAGTAAATACCGCTAATACACTTCAAACACATAGATGGCGCCGTTTCTCGCGTCAGACGATTATGTTTTGGAATTGTCCATCGACTTTTGCAGGCCATAGTACATATATGTGACAATCCGTAGCTAAAGGGTCCTTATGGTAGGTATTGAGTTAAGCATAGATCCTAAATCTGCATTAAATAAGCTATCTAATACAAAAAGAATCATGACCCTAAGTCACATACTTTTTTTTTTAAAAAACATGAAACCTACACAATTACACATGCTACGTATTACACTTTGAGAAAACGTTAAAAGAAGTTTGAAACTCATTTTAAGGATGTTCCCATTGGAAGTTACATAGATGATGATTGATTATTAATCTCAAGGTGTTTTTCTTTGAAACTCAGTTATGATTTTGTTAATGTGACTTCCAGATCGTGAAAAATCAGCCTTTGATTAGATAAGTCGCCTATAAGGACGATATTAAGAAAAATTTAATTTTCAACCTCTTTATTTGTTGTAATCTGAACCATAGTATATAATTGGAGATATTTAAATTTACATCTTAGGATAGAAATAAAATCACACAATTAACGAAATATATATTTTTTTATTAAAATTAAGTACATAATTACTATATTTTTCACCCTACCCTATAACATTAACAATGTTCGTATAGTGACTTCTAAATTATATTTAATCAGTACACAAGTATAACAAAAGTGTCATTTTTATTCAACAAGTTTATAAACGTTCATTTATAAACGATTTGAGTTACATAAAAATCACAAATTGACTCCCATACATTTGAGAAAAGGGTCCTTATGACCAGTCACAGGCAAAATATATTGATAATTACAGTATGTAACGATAATAACATTATTTATTTACTAATCTTGTATTAAATTAGAATACTGAAGAAAAAGTGTTATTAGGAGATAACTTAAAATCTTGATAATTAAAGAGTAATTTTGATAAAACGCTTATATTGAATAATTCACACAGTACCTAGTCCCATACATTCAGGAAAAGGGGCCTTATGACCAATCACAAGCAAAAATTATTGATAATTACAGAATGTAACGATAATAACATTATTTATTTACTAATCTTATATTAAAACAGAATATAGGTGAAAAAGTGTTATTAGAAGTTAACTAAACATCTCCGTGTCAGTACTTAATCACGAAAACTTTATCACGAAAACTTAATCACGTATAGACTATATCACGAATAGACTTTATCACGAAAATATGGCCTTGGAAATGTCATCCGCCATCTTGGAACAAAAAATAATTTTACATTTATGCTGAACGCTGCTAAATTAGTCAAAAACGACACCCATATCGTTTTCCTGCCACGAAATGTCATCCGCCATCTTGGATCCAAAAAATAATGACATATTCGTGATAGATAAAGTTGTCGTGATTAAGATTTTTCGTGATTAAGATTTTTCGTGATTAAGTCTATTCGTGGTAGTCTTTTCGTGATATAGTCTATTCGTGATATAATTTTCGTGATTAAGATTTTTCGTGATAAAGTCTAAGATAAGTTTATGGTGAATAATTCACACAGTACCTAGTTATTACGTGAAAGAACAATTCACCTACCCTATGGAGGTAGGGGGATCAAAAATCCCGGTCAAGATACGTAAAATTTCGAACCCCTTTTTAGGGCTCCGTAGTCAACTAGGAACCCTTAAAGTTTCGCCATGCCTGTCTGTCCGCGGCTAAGCTCAGATACCGTTAGTACTAGAAAGCTGTAATTTGGCATGAATATACATATCAGTCACGCCGACAGTAGTAAAATATATATTTTTTTTTTATGTTACCCATAGACGTAAAGTGGGGGCGATTTTTTTTTCTCGACTAACACTATAGTGTGGGGTACCGTTGGGTAGTTCTTTTAAAACCATTGGGGAGTTGCCAAGATTTTTCGATTCAGTGATCTGTTTGTGAAATATTCAACTTGAAAGTGTAAATATTCTTTAAAATCGAGCGTCTCCGAAAATATAAACTCAGGATGAAAAAATTCAGGATGGTAGTAAGTATACCAAAATTAGAACTGCTAAGATTGCTTGAGAAATATTAGTAGTTTAATATTAAATAGCAGCCTAAGGTGTAAAATATACCTAAACTTGGAAGATTCCGTAATACAGTACGAAATCCTTTGAAAAATATTACTTGATTTTTTTGTAATGGCTATGGAACCCTATCTTGGGCGTGTACGACACGCTCTTGGCCGATTTTTCACATTCCAACTATCATAAGAAGAAGGATTATGATAATTGGAATAAAGTTAAATAAATACTTCGGTTTCACTACCTAAGTTTGGTATTAAGTTTGGTATTTGATATTAAGTAGGTACCAAGGCACTTTTTGTAAGTGGACCTATATAACTTAAACTTACTTAAATAAGCAAAAGTTGCAAGTAAATTAAACAATTCTTCAACAGCTTTATCATTCTTGTACTTATGTGCTCTGCCATAAGGACCCTTTTCTACTAAACTTTGAACCCAATTTGAATATAGAAATACTTAACGTACAGTAGTGAAACCAAGCTATAAATACACGTCTATCCGTATATTTTACTATTTTGCATAAAACAAAAAAAAAAGATAATTTCGAAGGATTTTACAAAAACGTCAATATCTCCGTAACCAGAAACTGCCATAAGGACCCTTTTCTGACGGATCGTCGCATATGTATATAGGCAGTTTTGTACTGTACTTGCTGGATTTAGGTTATCTATATGGCCACATTTTCGAGCAGTGTCGTGTAAAATATTTAAAGGCAGCACTGTTTGGTGTTCCTTTAATTATGTAAGCAAATGTCACTTGATTAAAAATCCTGTCAAACCACCATTATCAGAGACATCAATTAATATTGAATTTTGCTTTAGTAATTTAAATTGGAACTTAACAATAAACAAAAGTTAATTGCGGTCACTGAGTGGGTAATTCTGTTTTATTTACTTATGTGGTTATCCTGGAGCGTTTTTTTATGTACCTAGTCTTCGTAGTTTAAGTTTGTGACGAATTTATATATTTTTTTGGTATTTGTTTTACGGTCAAAGAGTTCCATGTTTTTTTTATTTTATTTTTATGTTAACTGTGATCTGTATGTCCATATACTTTAACTATCTGTGATATTATTTGTGATGAAATAATAAAATATATTACTTCTAAAAATTGCATTTTATTTTAATGTTTAATTAACATAGAACCGAAAAGCTTAAAAGCTTAGTTTTTAAAGCGAGTTTTATGCCGTATTTAACTTTTGATTCCGTACAACGATATATTTTGATACCAAATTCTATCAAATTGAACATACAAACCAGGAGAAAGAGCCTTGTTAATGAATATAGCACTCAATAGGTTTTTGAGTCCAAAAAAAATTATAATATTTTACGTCTGAGGTATGAGGTTTTGGACATTCTAAAGGTCACAGCTCATTACAGCCACCCGGCACCCGATCAGCACCGCCTCGCCTCGAGCGGTTAGTATTCTTCATAAACGATTTGTATGGGTATGCACTCGCTACATCAACTCCGTATCGTCACCGGATCGCCACACTTGCGAGGTTGCCAAGCGTGGACGGCGAGTGGACCACTCCGGTGACAGCCCGGTGCTCGCCGCTATAGTGACTACTTAGGAAATTCGTGGACCACGCGAGGTCCACTCGTTGTCAACGCGGCGTCCACCCGTGGACCACTTGAAGACAACGAGTGGATGCCGAAAGTCGAGGCGGTGCTGGTCGGGTGCCGGGTGGCTCTACTGAGCTGTGACCTTAATAATACGGCCCGATATCGTGTGTTCTTATTGGCTCTGTCTTTTTCGATTAGTCCATTCTCGCTTTAAGAACTATAAATTGAAGCTTATTTCTTTTACTAATGTAATCTTATTATTAAAAGAAACTGTGTGTTAATGTTACGTATGTCAATTTTATGTAATCCTTATATTTGTTAATTTTACTTTTATATATGTATTACGTAAAACAAAGGGAGATTAAAAAAAAATGTAAATTAACTTGTGTAGCTTTATGTAATCGTTTGTTGTGTGGTTAACCCAATAAGTTAAGATCGCTTATATACCTGCTGAGCTGGCAACGTTGCATTTTTGTTAGTTTTTCTCGATTATTCCATAAAAATTTAATGAAAATTAAAAATGTCTGATAGAACACTTCTTAATATATAAGTTAATGTGTCTACTCTAATAATTAAAACCGTTAATAAACATTAATTCGTTTTTAAAGAATATAAAAGTATCACGAATAATTATTGGAGTAGACACATTAACTTAGTTATATATTAAGAAGTGTTCTATCAGACATTTTGTAATTTTCATTAAATTTTTATGGAATAAGTAATCGAGAAAAACTAACAAAAATGCAACGTTGCCAGCTTAGCAGGTATAAACGCTCTTAATTGTAAATTTAAGTTCCCATAAGTGAACCTTCCATTTTGAAGTTCCGTTATATAAACCTTAATTTATTTTATTAGCTTTGACCACGCAACTTTCGAATTGTGTAGCATTGTGTAACGTTGTTGGTGACCAATGGATTCGCCAACATTCGTTTTGCCGCCGATTTTCGATTAGCAGACAACCATTCGCAGACATTTGGCAGAGTAACGTTTGGCATAATTTCATCGAGTAAGCGACTTATTCGTTTCGTCAATTAGTCAGTCGACAGAAAATCGATACGTAGGTAGATCACAACCTTTGGTCCATTTCAAATTTTTGTAATTGTCACAGTTAGCAGAACTATTGGTCGAAAAACGATAAGTCGAATGAGCGTTTAACATTACATTTAATCAGCAGTGAACAGGTTTTCATGGACCAAAAAAGAAGACATGGATTTGATTGAAAATACATCGCATTACTCAGATTGCACGATTGTTAGATACGACAACGAGCAAAGCGAGGAAGAGTGTTAGGTTGAACAATGATAATAAATAACACATGAGCCGAGCGAGCAAACCAAGCGAGCCGCGGCAGCGGCCCGTGGGTGCCATAACTCTAAATAGGGTAGGTACATGCAATATAGAACCATATCAGGGATGTGATTTTTTGGATACAATTTGATAATATGTATTGCTACAAAAAATCATAATTTCTGAATAGGGTTCTCGCTGTCAATATTATTAATAACGTACCTACTAGCTGTTGCCCGCGACTGTTTCCGCTTAGAATTAGTTTATCCGCTATCCCGCGGGAATTATGCAATTTTCCGGGGTTAGAACTATCTTATGTCCTTCTCCGGGACTCTAGCTAGTATACCGAATTTCATCTTTAAATCGATTCAGCGGCTTAGACGTGATGAAGTAACAAACAAACAATCAGAATTACAAACTTTCGCATTTGTAATATTAGTGGGATAAACGAATCGATTAAGAGCGAAACGTTGTTCCAGCAAACGCTACGAGTCCAAAGTGATCAATATGTGAAACGAATTACTGCACCTAGTTTTCGGCGAATTAACTCGTAAGCCAACTGAAGCAGATGCGTAATGTCGAGCTGCGAAACGTTACTCTGCGTAACAACTCATCTGGCGAATCGTTACTCGCCGAAACGTTAGGTATCCAATGTTGTTAGGCACTATTGCCGTTATAAGATCACAATGAGCAATAAGGAAAAACACCATTAACATCTTAATGAACAAAATATGTTAAAAATTATCTTTATCGTATTTTTAATCGTCTCGCAAACGGTTGACTGGTAGAGATATTTTTTAAGCGATAAGACCTGTTGGATTTCTTTGAATTTTGTTAGTATCTAATGTTATTTTATTGTTTATCAAAGACACAAAGTAGATAATATAACAGAGACACCATCTAGTACAAGCAAATGGTATAACCCTAATACTGGCTATTAAACTGGCTATTTTTCTTTCCTTCGATTTTCCAATAGATGGCACCAGTGAGAACACAAATAACACGATACGTATTGCCATCTAGTGAGACACTAAGGATACAGTGCACTGACAACAACTAACAAGCTCACCAACTTGAGCCTAGACGAGTAGAGGTACGCATGATGTCTCTGTCTTATTTACGTCGTTACAAGAGAATGGCATGTTTCTCTCAAATAGTTTTGACGAATGTGTGCAAGCGCGGGGCAAGCCCAGCAAGCGTATTCTGGTTATTCGTTCGCCATCTAGCGTCACAATTGTAAAACACTACGAAAGCCTCATTGCTGTAATGTAGCCACATGTAGCCTATACTTTCGTATTCTCAATTTATTATTTATGGTGTTTCTTATCTTCAAATTAAGGAGTTGAATTCAGGTTGATGTGAAGTTTTATAATTTACAAATGTGAATGGTAGTGCCATCTATTGCTGTTTTTTAGTATTAAATATAGCTTATAGGGGTTGGTAGGCCATGTCAAGGACTTAGCTATAGTACTTCGTAATAACTAACCCCCTTATTCATAAACGACAATCAAACCTATTTTAGTTAAAATGCCGTGCCGCTAAAATTCGTTTGTCCTTATCTGTCACTTCGACATTTGTATTTGTTTGAAAGGGACAAAGCATTTGTTAGTTAACATAGGCTTGTTAAGTTTTATGAATAAGGGGGTAAGTAATTAATTCGATTCGATAATACTACATATTATGTATGTACCTATATTATGTATGTATCGTTTTTTTTGTGAACTTGTATTGATTTGATAAAGTTTAATTACTAAAATTGTTCCATAATTAAAACATACATTTGCTTACCAGTCAATCTTTTGTCAAATCAGAGAGGATAGAGGTGAACGACCGCAACGTCATTTTCCGATATTTCCATTGTGATCCCAAATCGATAGAAGACTTAAGGTGCGGACATACTATTTAAAATCCGACGCCGCGCCACGCTTGCACACGCCCTCCAACGTGTGTCAGTACTAGTGATCGTTATCAACGTGCACTTTTCGTAGCAAATGGTATGGTTGACAGAAGAAACAAATAAATAAATAAAATAAATAAATAAATACTTACCTTCTTAGGATTACACCTCTTTACAGTACAAAACCTTTTTATTTATGTCAAATTAGTGTCAAATTACATTAATTTCTGTCATAAAAATACAACTATCGTTGAAAATCTAATTACATTACGCGAAGTGTTTATTGTAATCTAAATAATCCAATGCACATCGTATCTAGAGTTGATATTCAAGTATTTCAAGTGGAGTCCTAATAAAGTGCAGGTATGATCACAGTATATTTACATTCACAATATGGATTTGACACAATACCCGGATTTTATAACGACGGACGAAGGCACGCGATGTGTTATTTGCAATGTCAATTTTTAAAGGAAAAAAGACAATTTAAGTTTATTTTAAACTAAAAAAGTCCTGAAGAAAAACCTCGGTTACAGAACTGAATAAGTCGTGTAGCAAGCAGCTGATAGAAGACAAAGAGGTGGATATGCCGGAGGGCGTCAATAAAAATTGCGAGCAATATTTAAAGTACTTAAATTACTAAAATGGTTTTTTTCTAATCGACGTGAACGATTGACAGCCAAATCTATTGAACAAATTTTAATCATTTATTCAGTATAATTTGGATAAATGATTATAAATAAGTATGTATATAAATCTCATAATTTAATATGTAAAGTTTCAAATACTTGTGTATTTGTTTTTTTGTCGACCATACTTTGCCACAAAAAGTGCACGTTGATAACGATCACTAGCAGTACTAATCAGTCCCATATATTTACTATGGTCATGTGCAAATTGAAACATGCTTCGGAAGACGTGGCGTTGCGTCGCGTTTTAATAGTAGGTATGTTTCGCCTTTATAATGTCCAAATTAATAAATTGGTTCTATATGGATGTGTTGTAGTCCCATGCATGAATGTAATCGATTTTTTTAAGATTCAAGTTTGTAGGTGCAATTATTAACCGACTCGTTACACTTTAGTTATTTAAACTCTCATTTTGCCCTTTCGTCTAGTTCCATTGCTAAAGTCTCTTAGTTTTAACCGACTTCAAAAAAAGGAGGAGGTTATCAATTTGGTTGTTTTTTTATGTTTTGTTACCTCAGAACTACGTCATTTATGAACTGTTTAAAAAAATTTTTTTTCGTTAGTCTAGGAATGCTTTCACTTAGGTCCCATAAGCACCAAATCAGGATCTGTACCCCTAGTGTAAGTTTTCGGTTAGTTAATACGTCTCGATCGCGTTCGCGTTAAAATCTCAATTTATATAGAAACATGAACAGCGCCTCTAGCGGAACGTTTGCGATGTTCGTGTTTCCATACAAATTGAGATTTTAACGCGAACGCGATCGAGACTTATTTTGTAAGCGAAAACTTACACTAAGGGCACTGATGTTTGGATTCTAAGGAAATCGAGGAAACTTCAAATATTATAGGTGTACCTATGGTAATTTCAATATATTTAGTAGCAACTCGTGCATTTGCTCTTGAAAATTATCATTTGGTGAAATGGAACTGATGATGAAGACGGAACGACTACTCAATAACAAGTCCTTCACAGGTTGAATTTAAATTACTTTAACACAGTTGCTAAGCAATTTAAGATCATCGTAATGCATAATATGGTGAAATGAAACGGATGATGAAACATCAGGACTCCTCAATAATGAATCTCTGCATCGGAAAAAGCAATTTTTCGTAAAAGGTGACGAGCAGTTGACATTAAACTATTGTATCTTAGATCATTTACACTAAAAAGCGTGAAAAAAAAATTGAGATGAGTGGAACTATAATCGTCTGCCTCACCTACATACTATAGTAGGTATATTGGGTTTCTATCACTCCAGCTGGCTCGTTCTGAGGCACCGACTTCAGACTGGTAGAAATTTATTTTCATGGTTTTTTGTAGTAGGTTAAATTTTTTGTTATATATTTTTTTATTTCAAATGGTGGTCAGGTCATCAACTTATCACGCCGTAAAATTCTGTACCTATTTGTTTTTTTGAAAGAGCATGCACGACAACGCTGTAACGTTGCCTAACATCCCGGAAGTAACTTTTTCATGAAGTCATTATTGATGCTTTTTTTTACAATTGCACTCATTAGTTTAAAAAGCAAAATAAGTGTATAAAAATTGCTACCTCTGAGTCTGTCGCAACTCTTAAATTTTTTTCAATTTTATGATTGCAGCAGACTGGGAAGTGGTAACGTATATTGGTCCAGTTATTTAGATCCGTTTATTTTCAGGACATTTAATTATATGTAAGAAAATTTTGCTTAATAATCCTGTGGTGTATCGTCACTACTTTGAAAAAGCTCGTATCTCGAAATTGATACCTTTCTAATTGAACTTTACGAACATTATTTCAAAGGTCAATTTTGTTGACATATTTACAAAGTAGGGACGGTATCTATAATTTAAGTCTTATTTCGATCACAAACTGTTATGCAGGTACATAAATTTACGGCAGGATCTTATTCGGTAGGCTATGGGTTATTATTGATAGGTACTATCTTATGTTTTAGTGGGAATGTAATATTATGTATACCTTCATTATAGTATTATGATATTATTATGTACCTATCTACTTTAATTGCGATGTGATATAGTATTATGTTTTAAAAGAAATAGATATGTGAGATAATGGTTTCAATAAATCCTTAACGAGCACTACTGCTGGTCATCAATGCTCTAGTCGTCGAGCTCGGATTTTCACTTCATGACGTCTGGAAACTTCAACGAAGGTAATCTTTTATATTAGTACAATAAGGAATATAGTACTAGAACAGCATCACACAGATAAATCACAAAGCAGTATCTGTGCTAATTATTTGCGATATACGAATACCTTTTCCTTTGAAAACTAATCCATAAAAAAAATGTTCCATTTTACTACGTTAAATTGGTACGGAGGCATTACTTATATGTTCTTTTATTTCTCTTCCCGAATTTATTCACAATTTGTCACCTAACATAAAAAATCGGTCAAGTGCGAGTGCGAGCGACTCGCGCATGAAGGGTTCCGCACCTCCGTACAATGTTTTAAAAACAAATAGTTCAGTAATAACTTTTTGTAAAAAAATCTAATACAAGCTTTTTTGCTGGCGGTACTTTTTGCCCCTGGTTATCAAAGTAGGTAGTTGTCAAAACGAATCAAATGAGACCAAAGTCGATGCAGTCGTGTCGTTTTATTACAGAGTTCCTATGGCCAACATCTAACTTCATCATCAGATCAGCTCTACCTACGTCATAATAATATTGCATTGTCATCGGATTTATACATGCATGCAAAATTTCAGCTCAATCGGTTGAAGATATCCACTTCAAATTTAAGTTAAAATATTAATTCCACCCGAACAAACATAACTAGTTACATTACATTACAAGTTAATAAAAACATATCACCACAATGAAAGCACTAGGTGTAAGTATTTTGAATAAAGAACAATTTTAAATTCTCATTCTCCTTGGCTGTCGCCCTGTCGGAGGCTGAATAGTGCTTCAGACTCTTGCCATGCGCCGCAGCAGATTAAAAAATTAGCTAATCAGTTTGGTTCATTCGCGGGAAATTCAGTGGACTTCGTATGTTGTGTAATTAAATAATAAGAAGCTCGACTAGTGTGAATAATTTTTAAACTGTATTATAAACCTTGTAAATAGTGTTAAATACTTCGTATGATTTTTTTAGTGTAAAAAACAATAGGTAACATAGTGATTATACGGTGTGGACTTGGCGAGCGCTTTATCAAAGTTGGCTTCATTGAGGTTTGTGGTTCATAAATTGCTTTATTAATTTTGCACAAAAACGAATAAACTACACAACCAGACAAGTCACTATATTATATTATTGAAGCTTTTATAAAAAAACACTAAAGTCGCAAACTTAAAAGGTAAATATTCAACCGAAATAGCTAGTCGTTGCTAGGCGACTCGGTCACCTTAGCAACGGCTAATAACGTCTAGCAACCAAAAAACGCTGAAAAAAACACGTTTCTTGTATGACGATCCCCTTTTATTTGTAACTTTACTTTATTTTTAGTATTTGTTGTTATAGCGGCCACAGTAATACATAATCTGTGAAAATTTCAAGAGTCTAACTTTTACGGCTTAAGAGATAGAGCCATGTGACAGACGGACAGACAGACAGACAGACAGCGGAGTCTCAGTAATAGGGTCCCGTTGGCACCCTTTGGGTACGGAACCCTAAAAATAACGTTTTTCTTGTACAAATTTCCAGCTCCCTTTTTACCCCCTTGGGGGTGAAATTTTAAAAAGTGGTGAATCACGTATGTATGTATACTCTTTATCCTATTCAAGAGTCATTGACTAAGTTTCAGAACTATAACTTCAAAAATAACATTATTTTCTCATGCAAACTTCCATCCCCCTTTATAAACCCTTTAGTAGGGGTTGAGCTTTAAAAAAATGTCAAATACATGTTCTTTTATTTTCCTTGAAGAAAGTTATTTCTAAGTTTCATAATTTAAACCTAAAAAATAACATTTTCACTACACAAATTTCCACTCCCCCTTTTTGAAAAAAATGGTGAGTTACATACTCTCTTAACTCTGTTCAAGAGTCATTCATTAACAATTCAGAATCATAGTTTCAAAAACAACGTTTTTTCTCATGCAAACTTCCATGCCCCTTTGAACTCTTTAGGGGTAGAATTGAATTGAAATATGAGACATGAGTTGATTAAAACGTTCTTTTATTTCTCTTTACCACTTCAATGTTCATAAACTTTCATAAAAGTAACTTTCTACTCAAACCCTGTTAACCCTTTAACTGTCATTGAATTGTCAATCTAGCCTCACGAATTATGGCGCGGACCATAGTATTCTTTCATTTGTCTTTAAAGCTACACGCACATTCATCATATTTCAACATTAAAATAACATTTTTCCGTACTAACTTCCTCCCCCCTTATTACCAGGTAGAATTTTCAAAAACAGTGAAACACTTCCAACTTCCTCAACTTCAACTTTTTTCTTAAAAGCAACCGGTCCAGTAATACACTTATTTGTTTATTTCTGTTTAATAGCAATTTCACAAAGTTTTAGAATCATATCTTCAAAAATGACATTTTTCACATACATACCACCCCCACCCCCCTTCGCCCCCTTTATACCCTTATACCCGGGTAGAATTTTCAAAAACGGTGAAATACGTGTCCACATATTTTTTGAAGAATATTTATCCCAAATTTCACAGTCAACTTTAGAAATAACTATTTTACATAATACCGTCCTCCCCCATTTTCACCTCCTTAGGGGATGAATTTCGAAAAATCCTTTCTTATCTCGTGTACATGTCACAAAAGGAACCTCTGTGCAAAATTTCAGCTTCAAGGGTTTGGGCTGGGATGTTGATGAGTCACTGATGAATGAATGAATCAAGACTTATATTTAAAAGAAAAAGATAAATAAGCGTAATATTATTACAATAAGGTTTATTTTGTACTGATGGTTAGGGCGGCCACATAGTACACTCTGAATTCCGTTTCGGAATTTCGATTCGAAATTCTGATTCGGGATCTCGAACGCAGTAAATCTATACAAATCTAAGGTTTATTTTGTACTGATGTTTATTCTTTACGTAACTTTTTACGGTAACTTCGAAAAGTTTTGCAAGTTGATAACAGAACAGAACCGCATATCACGATCGCGTATTATCGTCAATACCTGAAGTATGCTTCTAAACTCCGAAGGGTTTTTTAGGAGCTCACGGACTGTAGGCAACAAATTGGTGTCTTATTATCAAAGAAGAAGTTTCATACGTACGTTCAAATTTTTTCTCCTTTGTGAGATACAAAGAATAGGAACCTAAATTAAAATATGTTTACTGATTTGCCTTTATATATTTCCCTACATTAAATTATAAACATATACGTATAGTTAAAGTGAGAAAAGTTTTTCCATATCCAAAGCCTGTATGATATCGATATAAGATTGAATTTGACTTGGCCTGTGGTAAAACTTTTTTCACTACATCTATACTTTCCTAACTCCTAACGGCTATCACAATATTTTAATAAAGTCCATGTAAAAACACTTTATTTTCAATTATTTGGTTTTTGTGTACTTGTAGTAACAAAAAAACAACGGCAACATTACAAAATATGTAAGAGGATAACTTCTTACGATCTACAAAATACCTATCCCTTATTTGTAGACACGTAGATTGAGATTGTTCAGAAAACTCATAGCGGTTCAATGCTGCTGCCAAATATTTATAATATGTAGGTTCAGTTCGTAAGGCAATTTTCATTCGTTAGTAGGAAAAGAATTTTCAGTTTATAATGGGCGTGCCTTAAAATATAAGTAATGGACGTTTACAACCGGCCGAGCATTATCGGTTTCCATTACTTCACAACCTTAATCCTGATTGCTCATTATTATATGTATTTCTGTATTAATATTAATGTGCTTATTTACAGGTATGGCCCAAGAAACAATGGACCTCCGCCGGTATATCCAAACATGGGAGCAAAGCCCATACCTCCCCTGTCAAGCATACCAATGATTGAACCCCCACCAGGATATCGTGGCCGGTATGAACAGCCACCATTCGAAGACATTCCACCAGGCTTAGAACCAACCGTTCCCGGATTTGAACCATCGCCGTTTGAAAAGCCTCAGTTTGGCCCACCTGGGCCAATGGATCGTGACAGAATCCAACCACCAAATTATAGAGATCCTTATAGAGCGCCTTTTGTAGAAGGTCCTCCTGGGTATAGAGATATGCCAATGCCCCCTGGGCAAAATGAAATTCCTGTTCATGTGGGAGATCAACCCCGATTTCGTGATAACTATAGACCAGGACATCCTTATCGTGATCAAGGGCCGATACCATATAGAGACGGACAGCCCTTCCGTGATCCTGGACAACCGCCGTTTCGTGATCCTGGTTTCAGAGGCGGACCACCTCCCACATTTAGAGATAACTTTAGGAATGTTCCGTTTAGGGAAGGTGGCTTTCGAGATAACCCACCCCATGGTTTCCGAGAAGGAATGGTGCCTTTTAGGCCACCGAGTGTTGACCCTAGAGATCCCAGAGATCCTAATTATCATGATCCAGCTTTTCGCGATAGTTTTCGGGATGAAAATAATCCTGGCAGAGAAATGCGCCCAGGTTACAGACCTGGTGTTCGCAGTAGAGGTACTTCTAGGCGCAATGCTAATATTGAACACGATAGACATAGGGATCGGGAAGGTAGAGAACGAGAACGCTACGGTGATAATCGGGAACCGGTTGACAGGCCCCGTGATATGGAAAAACGGTCAGGACGAGAAGATAGATCACGCGATGACCGACCCCGTGAAGAACGACAACGTGAAGACCGATCACGCGAAGACCGCCCTCGTGACGATCGACCACGTGATCACGACAGAAACCGCGACTTTGAAAAAGAAAGAGAACGGGAATACGAGCGAACTACGCCAGATAAGAAAATTCGTGGATCTCCTAAACGTAGCCGTGATACTCGTGAAAAGAAACGTAGTGAATCTAGAGGTCGGTCTCGTGATCGTGATCGTGAGGGCCGACGAGAAAAGAAAGAAGAAAGAGTTCGAGATAAGACGTCTTCTGAGAGAACCAAAGAACACAAAGACAAGGAAAAGAAGTTAAGAGATAGAAAAAAGAAAAAACGGGAAAAAGAAAAAGAAAAAGACGTAGATAAAAAGAAGAAACGGGAGAAAAAAGATAAAAAAGATAAAGAATCCGCGAAAAAAGAAGACGATACTCTGGAGAACCAAGAAAGTAAAGAAGAGTTGAAAGATTCGGACAATGTCGAGGCTGATAAGGATGATATTAAAACAAAACAAGATGATACGGATGTTGAAAACACCATTTCTGAAAAACAAGACTCTCCAAAGGAGGAGGTTAAAGAAGAACCTAAAAACGATTTATACGGCGATGAAGCTGCAGAAGCAGTAGATAAAGAAATTATTCAAAATTATGTTAAAATTGAAGAAAATGACACTAACATAGATAACAATATTGACCAAGGGCATAAAGAGGAACCTTTCGATGGAATTGAATTACAAGTAACTGCCGAAGAGTTGGATCTCAAAGCAGATATTGAGAATACAACGGAAAAGGAGATGTTGGCACCTTTGCCTGAACTATCAAAATGGGAAGTAGACGAGGACAATGTAGAGAAGAAAGAACCTGGCGAAATAACTTCGCCCGAAGAAGAAGACACTGGCAAAGTTACTTCTGAAGTTTTGAAACGCGCAGAAAATGCCATTTTCGCAAAAGCTATAAATTCTCTCAGACCAATTGAAATCAAGAAAATAAGCAGCGATCGACTTAAACTTTATGACGATGATGCACAATCCAAAGGATCAATGAATAACATCCAAATAACAGTTCCTGTGGCAGATTCTGAACAGAGATCTATAGAAATAAATGAAAAGAAAAAGAGAACTTCTAAAACTCCTCCTCCTAGGTTGTCTGTCAAGGAGCGATTAGGTGGTAAAGTGGATGACGTACGCAGAATGAAAGAACCTCGGGTCGTACAAAGTACAGTCGAACGGGTAAAGTCACGATCTAAAACGCCTAAAAAGGAACAATCATATCGTAGAGTTACAGTAGATAGAGATCGGTCTAAAAAACCTGAAGGTATAAGTAGGTTTGACCCTCCCAAAATGGAGAAGCATCAACCGCCAAACTCAAGGGCATCTCAAGATAAATTTTCATCCCGTAGTCCAAATAGGGACAAAAAAAGAAAAGATTTTGAAAAGAATGCTAAAGAAGCGAAAAAGATTACATCGGAAGAAATTGCTGATTCTCGCAGTCAAGATAAAAATCCACCCGCGGCTCCAAAACCTACAGCTACTGACCGAGAAAGAAAGAAGTCAACACTGGACGAAGCACACTTTGAACCAGATTATGACGAAACCGTAGAGTCCGATCATGACGCAAAAGATATGTCTAGTGTTAAAAAGCGCGAACGTTCATTTTCTCAATCTGGGCCTAGCGATGTTAAGAAACAAAAATTAGACGAGGAAACAATCAAATTAGACTTAACGAATGTTAAAAAGAAACCGGACACTGAAACTGAATCATCAAGTGATTCGTACTCATCATCTTCGTCATCTTCCGATGCTCGTAAGCGTAAAAAGAAGAAGAAACGTAGCAGTAAGAAAAAGAAGAAACGAGCTGCTAGCGATAGTGAAAGCGACTCTGATTCTGACTCTGATGATCATAAGAAAAAGAAAAAGAAACGTAAGCATAAGAAAAAGTCTAGTAAAAAGAAGAAAAAGTCCAAACATAAGTAATTCTTTTGTAGCAAATTCTGCAAGTTTTGTTTTCATGGGAAATGTCTACTTGCTTGTGAATTTGCTGAGCTTCTTCTTTCACATTTTATCGTTATGTTCCACTTTAGTTGACTTTTACAGTTATTTCGGCTCGGTAGCAGAAGTAGGTATGATATTGTATTTTTTACAAGTCTGCATAATAATACATAGCTATAAAATGTAATAAACTATTTAGTAAACATTAAACGTATGGAAGTGACATTTGTATTTTGATTTAATAATTATCTAACTACCAATGTTACGATCACTTAGGAACAGATATTTTTATTACCCTCATAAAACTCAGCGTTGAAAATTTTGAAGATGATGTCTGACCAAATGTCAAATTTGACGCGTGGTCTCAGGAGGTTAAAGGGATAAAAAAAATAAACAGAAAGTATATCGAATAAATTAGAAATAATTTATAATTTATTAATATGTATAAAGTGATTGAGATAATGCGAGGGTTGTCTGGTGAAACTCAATAACTCGATGTAACAATTCGTAATTGTAATACTTCGAATTTTTACTTTCACATAGAGTGTTCTTTTTCCAACAGTTAATTATTTTGGTTTCTCGGGTTTGACCACGCAACCCTCGTGTGAAACTGACACAAACAAATACAAAGAACTTTAATTCTTCTTTCGATGCCCTCCGAAAAGACTGAGGAAGATGTGGTGGAACCAATTTTTGGTGTGCAGCTCTCTGTCGTACTTCGCTTCGCTCCGGAACTGGCGCCACTGCTCGCGTTTTTCTTCTTCTTGTGGACCATATGTTGGTTTTTTCCCGAACGCACGCTTTATAGTCTGCAACGAACAAAAAACCATTATTATGATCAAGATCAATAAAACAACTAAATTACACTAATTCGTATTCGCCTTACATTTTATAATGGGTCAAGATCGGCTTTAAGTATGCTAATAAAGAGCGACAGAACAATGTAATAGACTTAGGTTAGCTTGAAACGATCCCTTTTAGGGATAAGTTCGCCTTTGTACTCTTTTTGTTTTGTTGTTTTCTTTTTGTGTTTTATGTATAATAAAGTATTTACTACTATTTACATACATACTGCAGCAAAACTAGTAGCCCAAGGGCACTTGGGGTGTCCGTGGACACTAGATAAGCCGACATAAAATTAAACAACGTAGGAATTTTAACGGTAAAATATCATTTATTCAAATTTTTAAGCCGCATATAATAGAAAACACAAAAAAACAACCCCCCCGAGGAATATACAAAAATATCATAAAACAGTCTCACACGTTGCAAGGTAGTAGGTATACTGTGGTTCAATTTTACAGCATAGGTAAAAAACATAACATTGGTAATTTAGAAGGTTAAATGACAAATTATATTAGGGCCGAACTTCGGAAGGGAAAAAAAAACACTGGATCGATGCTTAGGTCGGGTGCGTCATAACGAGACGTGGAACTGCACTTTACAACGTGCGATCAAAGAATGAAGCCGGAATACAAACGCCGAAAGAACTATCAAAACGCAGAGTTAAAATTTCATATTTCAAATCAAAACCCAAATACGTAACATAAAAACCGGCCAGCGAAAACGCCTGAAAAAGGACCGAAAAGTATGCAACTCGATACACTCATGCAGTGTTGTAATGCTGCAAAACCTACATACAGTAGCGATCAATAGTAGTTAGTACAACAAGAGCATAAAACGGGCCATTTTACCCGAGACGTTCATATAGCCACCCGAGTCGGTACGGCGAAGGTGGATAGACACGTTGAGGGAAAAATGGGTTTAATGCTCGAGTTTTACACTCTGCTTTTCACTTCGACGGCGAGGAAATGAAATAGCAACAGTGGAAACAATGATTCACTTTCTATGTACCTTTTATTTTTTATGCATTATTATAATAATTCCATTAAGTATTTTAATTTTATTGATATGATTGATTAGATTGAATTTTAGTTTTATATAAATTAAAAAATATTTAAAAAAATATATAGAAACTTTTTTGTTTGTAGCTGTTGACACCGATTACCTTGGTCTTGAGTTGGTATTAGAGGAAGATTTTATTTTATGCACTAGAGCATAAAAAGTAATTTTATGTCGCCTAGATACAGCATATTAAATTTATCGATTAGCCACGGAGTCGAAGATAATTGAGTTACGTCAATGACACTTTTTCTTCACGTTTCGGCATGGCTATCTAGATGCACGTCGTGACCAAGTAGCTTATATACAACACTGGAGGTTGAACGCCGAAAATCCGTTTGAAACAAGATTTTTGATCTTTATTACGTCACGTCACGAACATATTCCATTTCTTTCTTTAGTTAGTCATTCACGATGACGCGTGCCGTGGTTCTTATTACAATGTCATTAATGTCTAATTTTGACAAAATCACGCGTCTTCGTGGATGGCACTAGGTATAACATTGAGTGGTAAAATATTATTGCACATATAGTATAAAATGTTCATGGGGTTGATTTAAAATTTCGGCCCCTGTAGTATATAAATATAAATAAATACGAACCTCAACAAAGCTAGAAGATCTACGCTTCCAAATTGCAATCCCAATGAATATGGGAATAAGCGCCATTCCAATATACTGCAGCATGTTACCCGCAACTATAATGGAAAAAAATATGATGTTTACAACATATATTAAAAGCCCGGCCTCTATTTCAGAAACGTGACAGGCGATAGGTGACAATAATATGGCTGCGTAAATACAAAAGGGCCACAAATATTTTTTTTCACCACACTTGCTCGTAAACAGTGTCGTAACATGCAGGTTACCTTGGTTGCGACCCCCCAAATAAAACCCTCGACCTTAATGTGCTTGTCATGAAGCCCAAAGTCGGTAAATGAGTCAATGCCCGTAGTGATGGCGCTGCGCGCGCTGCTGTACATGGCGTAGCAGCAGGACCACATGCACACGCGGCCCAGGCACATGCTGAGGGAGGGGGAGGGCGGCGCTGCCAAGAGCGCAGCCTAAGGTATTGCCAATATTTGGAAGAATTATATTTTTTCTTTTACAAATTAAAATTTTACGCGCAAATGTGATGAAAAACATTGTATGTCGCACGGGCGTTACTAGAATTACGAACATCGACTCATTAAAGCCTTCGACTTCGGGCTTCTAATAGACTCTCGTTCGTAATTTCTTATCCGCCCTTAAGACACAATGTACTATTTTTATCGCAATATTTGCATTCTAAATAGCATTTAAAATGCAATAATGGCGAATTTTTTTTTGATTTGTAGCTTTTTTGTATTTAAGCAGCGATATATTATTATAATACTAGAGTTTACCCGCGGCTTCGCACGCGTACACTATTCGATGTGGTAGTTACATTTGAAATTCCGGGATTTTACAAAATTCGCCTGGGAAATCCCAAAATTTATTAATTCATTAATTTATCGGAATAAAAAGTAGCCTATGTGTTATTCCAGGCGTTTAGCTACCTACATATACCAAATTTCGTGACTTAGCCCAGAGGTCGTTATTTCGAGATTTTATCCCTATCCCATGGGAATAACGGGATAAAAAGTAGCCTATGTGTTATTCCAGACGTCCAGCTATCTACGTACCAAATTTCATCCAAATCCGTCCAACACACACACACACACACACACACATGAACATTGGCATTTATAATATAAGTAGGAAGTAGGATATATCCCACTAATCTCATCTCACTAATATTATAAAGTAAGTAAACCACTTTGATGAAATTCGTACATGTTTAGATTTAGTTTTTTATCCCATTACGTTCCATAACGAACTGCTCGATTTACTAGATGAAATTTGTGGTGATGAGTGATGAGTGTTTGTTATTCTTCACGCTGAAACGGTTGGACGGATTTGGATAATTTTTATCCCATAGAATAATTACATAGTTCCCGCGGGTTATTTCAAATAAAACGCTACTTCTGTTCGCGCTGCGACCGCGGGTAACGGCTAGTGTATAATAAATTCAAAAAGTTTGTAAGTCTGTTTGTTTGTTACTTCATCACGTCTAAACCACTGAACCGATTTAGATGAAACTCGGTATACAGATAGTTTGAATCCCGGGGAAGGACATAGATAGTTTTTATCACGGAAAATTGCATAGTTCCCGCGGGATAGTGAAACCGAAATTTACGCGTACGGAGTCGCGGGTAACGGCTAGTAAGTAGTCTAAAATATATCTCGAAGTCTTACAGTCATTTGTCGCCTGACCATGTCACAGGTTATGGTTATGTAATAGGAACCTATGATATATAAACCTAAGGATAGGAACCGTATGCAGTACCGAAACAATACTTACTGTAAGCTTCTCTCGGATAGACGTAATCGTCTCCGAACACAAGGGCGTCAGTCGCAATCATTGCGTACATGAAGACAGCAATCATTATAAAGGGAGTGATTATAGACCAGCAGATACGCCAATAGAAGTTTGGCTTGACTCCTAACATGAACTCAATATCCAGGCAAAGGTTTTCTAATCCTGAAATAAGTGTGATAATACGTTATGGACATATTTGTTTATAAAATGTAAAATAAAATTCAGTCCGAATTTTCATTTACATTTTGAATCGTCTGATCGCGAAGCTACCTACCATAAATCCAGAAGATGCCGATGGTTTCGATAATTGCTGCGAAGAGTCTCATAAAAGTTCCTCCGTAATAATCTACTATCTCCAGAATGTACTGTCCACCCTGAAAAAGTTTTTTACAGTAAATTAATAAAAATCTAAGAAAGCGTCTGTTGACAGACTGACTAGAAGAGTACATTAGTTATTCTGTGCTAGAAGTAGTAGGATAGGAACATACATTGCATTACCTACGTAGGAACTTAAAGATCGCGTCTTTGACGCCTACAGACCTACTAACAACTGGTTTGGGTAAGATTATGTGATAGGTTCTCATTTAGTTACTAACCGGCGTAACGTAAACTAGTCCAACGAGAAATCCAGATATGCAGGCGCAAGTGGCCATGTAAATGGTGGGCACACGGGGGAACGCGTCGAGGAGTACTGTGTTTATCGTAGAGAGCAGCCCCACGCCGGATCCGACACCAAGCACCGCCATCATCAGGAAAAATAGAACCGAGAATAGCTGACAGGAAAAAAAACATTATATTAAAATAGGGTTGCCATAAGTGTGGGGACATTAAAATAAAGTAAAGGTAGTAAAGGTAGAAAAAAGGATTTTTTATTACAACAATAGGTAACATATCGAAAATACAAACTGAAATAGGTACAGATGCACAGAAAAACCAGAAAAATAAGGCCAGCGCTGGGAATCGAACCCAGGTCCTCGGCATTCAGTGCTGCGGGCTCCGCTACACCACCGCTGGACAACGGTACAGACCGGATTTCTCCTATGCACCATGTATCTCAGCCTGTTTGTTACTTATTTAGTCACTTAAGCAGCGACACTAGCGACATCTATGCTGTAGCCCTCATCGAAAATCCCCCCTTTGAAATTTGGAATTGAAATGAAAAATACAAAAATGATTCCAAAAACTAATAAGTAACTTTAGCTAGAATGGACCACAGTCGTTGGGCGAGGAGAGTCCTGGAGTGGAGACCCCGTGCTAACACCCGCGGTAGAGGACGACCACCAAAAGATGGAAAAAATGATATCCGGCAACAAGCGGGCGTAAACTGGATGCGAGTGGCAATGGATAGGCAAGACTGGAAAAGTAGACAAGAGGCCTATGTCCGAAGACGGGCGCTATAAGGGCTGTTATAGATAGATAGGTAACTTTAAAGGTTTACAGCCTTATTTATAAAAAGTTAGAGCCTCCTTGAAGGCTTCTTGAAAGCCCGATGCTAAAAAATCATGATTCATAAACGCCTGTTAGCGCTAATCAGTCGCTTAAGGCTCTGCTAAAGTTAGAGGACCGTAGACCCTCCTTTATCTCCCTGCTAAGTCTCAAAATGGCCGCCACAAGTTTGAACAGCTGACTTTGACAAGAGCAAAAAACCATACCGAAGATATTTTTTGTGAAGGGAGGGTAACGCAAAGATTAACAAAAAACTAGGAAAATTTATTTTCAGGAATTTGTATTTAAAAATCCTCTAAATTAGGTATTTATTACTGCTACTATACTAACAATAAGGGGCTGTTTCACCATCCATTGATTAGTGTTAACTGACGGTTAAATGTGATGCCGTCTCCGTCTATTCGAACAAAACAAATAGGGACGGCATCACATTTAACCGTTAGTTAACACTAATCAATGGATGGTGAAACAGCCCTTAAATATGAAAAAAATAAAATTAGGATGATTAACATAAGTAATTACGGCTTTTTGGACTTAGGTACAACATAAACATGCGGATCGGAAATGGCGGGAAAACAAACATCTTGCTTTTTATTTTTATACCTGCTAATTTGCTGTCACTGTTGTAAAAAAAAAAAAATTATCGATGAGGCCATTTTTTGTCTTTGATTTGTCAAGATGGCCAACATAACGCGTCTAATCCGTCTATCAGCAGCTCAACAACTAGCAGACTGCTAGCTAATGGCTAGCTAGCAAGCGTTTATATGTCTAACAAGCTTAATCAGTCTGCTAAGTAACAGACCGATCAAACCTCAATTAAGGATTTTTTATGAATAAGGCTGTTAGTCCTTGCCTAAACACAAAACCACTTTTAATACAGTCATTCAACGCCAGCAACCCGCCAGTCAGGTTCTCTTTTCGCAGGCGCTTTTCGCTACAAAGTGGAAAATGCACGTTATCGGCTTTATGTTATAGCTTAGCTAGTTCGTCGTGTTTATTGTAGGTATTTATTATTATTTACCAAGTCCAGCCCCCACTGAATAACTACGATTTTTAAACTGGGACAGTTTGCTTGTCGGCCGGGACGCCGGGACACCATGCTTCAAACCGGGACATGTCCCGGCGTACCGGGACGTATGGCAACCCTATATTAAAACATGTAAACCAGCCAAGAGCATGTCGGACACGCCCAAAATAGGGTTCCGTAGAAATTACGAAAAAATTGAGTAATATTTTTCTTAGGATTTGGTATTTTATACGGAATCTACCAAGTTTAGGTATATTTTAGATCTTAGGCTGCTATTTACGAGGAAAACTACTAATAATTCTCAAGCAAACTTAGCTGTTATAGTTTTCCTTAAAAGTTCGATATACACCATCCTGATTTTTTTAAAAATTTTCCACTCACCATTTTAGATTTTAGAGGGGAGGGAGGGAGGGACGCTCGATTTTAATGAAAGTTTGCACTTTAAAGTTGAATATTTCGCAAAATCAAAATTATTATTACTATACTACGAGTATTATTATTATGAATCGAAAAATCGTCTTAGCAATCCCCTAATGGTTTTAAAATACCTATTCAACGATACCCCACACTTTGGCTTTTGGGTTGAATGAGAAAAAAAAAAACCCCCCACTTTATGTCTATGGGAGAAAGGATTTTTTTTTTTAAAATGTAGGGTACCTTTTTGTTTATTTTACCACTTTGTCGGCATGACTGACATGTTATTCATGACAAATTAGAGCTTTCTAGTACCTACTAACGGTTTCTGAGCTAACGCGCGGACGGACAGACAGACAGACATGGCGAAACTATACGGGTTCCTAGTTGACTACGGAACCCTTAAAAGGAATATTAATCTGTTTGTATAATCTTCAACGTCTGATAACTTTTTGTATGCTATTGTTTATGGCATGTTACTTATTTCCTTTTACTATTAAGAAAGAAGGAAAGAAAGAAAATGTTTATTCGGCAAACTTGTAGGTAGCATACATCAGGTAAATATAAATTAATGTTTAATTAAGGTCAACTTAAAGCTAGCCGAAAGGGCTGGCAGCTCAGCAATGCTGAGGTACGGAACCACAGCGCTGATTTTCAGCTGCAGCCAAATAAAGAGAAAAAAAAGAAGAAAAATGGCGCATGCTATTTGACATCTTGAAAATATGTTATACATTATGGCCGTCTGACGGACATTCTGCAAAACTTGGTAACACGTTTAAGCAATATTTTTTATATTTTAGACATTTGCTACAGAGAATGTTTAGTGTAAGAAGTGTATGTAGGTACAATACTTAATGATCAAAAGAAAAAAAATGCAAGTTTTTAGTGGGTAGTCCTGACAATTTCTCAGAAATCACAATAACACGATTCCCCTATCCAAGTGGTATGCTTCCAGCTTTTTTGAAATTGCAAATGGATAGCTCTTGGGCGTGGACTAAAAGATAATAAATCATAGGTAGTTGGCATTCGTACCTGTGGTGCGAAGGGAGACTTGGCTATGGCATCGGGGTAAGAGATGAAGGCAAGCCCCGTTCCTCCTGATCCTATGACGTCCTCAATGTTGTCGTAGTTCAGTTCGTATGCCAGATTTCCGAGGATACCAAAGATTGTAATTCCTGATATCATACTCGTGCACGTATCCAGAATAGAAACGATGATGGAGTCCCTGAAACAGCAATACATATTAGACTACTAGCTGTTGCCCGCGACTCCGTCCGCGTAGTAAGTATTCGTTTATCGCTATCCCGCGGGAACTTGCAATTCTCCGGGATAAAAACTACCCTATGTCCTTCCCCAGGACTCAAACTATCTGTATACCGAATTTCATCTTTATCGGTTCAGTGGTTTAGACGTGATTGAGTAACAAACCTCCAACCATTTTCACAAAATTTCACATTTAAGTATAATATTATTAGGATAGGTTTGTTGTTCGAAGTAGAAGTAGACATACTTAATTGCTTTGTTTTATGATCTCTGAAAACACTGTTGTTAATTATACCTAATTCGTCCGGCCTGTACTCTAATGAAATGTTGCGAGTGTCCTTTCCTTAAGTACTCCCTAGGTAACGTAATTAATTAGTTAGGACAAAGCATTCCCTCTAAGCGTTGTTATATACCACGTAACAAATACCTGTAAACGTTCTGAGTAAAACTGTTGTATGAAGCAAACATAATAAGAGCACCAGAACACACTGAGAGTGAGAAGAATACTTGTGTGACTGCTGCATACCAGACCTACAAAAATAAAGCAAAATTACATTCGAGGATCTTTCCACTTTCTAATTCGTACTAGAGTACCGTACTGCGACATAAACTGACCTCTAATGTTAAAATCTTCTCCCATTCTGGGGTAAAGAAGAAAGCAATGCCATTGCCGGCGCCTGGTAGAGTCACTGCCCTGAAATTAAACAAAACAATAGTAATTTGTTTCGGCGCAATTTTGAAAAGACTAAATATTAGTTTACACCATATGTATTTCGTCTGTCTCTATGCATAAACTCTGTAACTTAGGTTAAGCTTACCTGATGAGCAAAATAAACAAAACAATATACGGGAAAATAGCCAGGAAATAAGCAGCTTTGCCTGAGCTCTTCACGCCGCGGGCCACAATCACGAAAATGATTATCCATGAGGCCAGAAGACAAAGTGTTAAGTCCCATAGTGGAGTTCCTGGATAACAAACGATCATACATTATTCTGTATCTGTTGCTTATGCAGGATGGAAAAAAAGGGGAAAAGTGCCCTAAATGATGGACATAAGTTTTTAATATCTTCATTATTATGAGTACTCTTTCATGACTTTTTTTTCCAACGGTATAAAGCTGCGTAGGTACTTTTGAGGAACACTTACTTTCATTTTTTTTTATTTGTTAAGATTTATTATCAAAAGTTCATAAGTTTAAAAAACCTTTACTAACCGATACCATCTTCAATGCCATCTAGTTGCCGAAGAACCGTTTGACTGAAACAAAATATAAGAACTAGTTGTTATTCAAAAAATATTTAGGTATTGTCAGAATTTCATACATCAAATAATTTTTCATTAAAAATAAAACCGACGAGCACGACTTTTTGGTCAGTAACAAACAACTATTAACCTTACCTCCTCACCGGTAACATACCTACCAAAATCTACTTTGTGTGTTTTGAGTATTAAGATTCTTTTTTTAAATGGTCGGAATACAGCAATAAGTAAAAATTAAATGTTTTAACTCAATCCATAACACGATTTAAATCTACAATTCTTTCCCTTCGATTCGAAAAAGCTATGTTACTTACTACCTACTTACTTAGTGTGAATTGCTCCAAGTTATTTTAACAATAATCAGTGACAAACCCCAGTCACCACATTCGTTTGATTTTACGCTGATTTGTTGGTGGAACTTACATTTAAGTAAGTTAAATATTTTATATACTTACTTATAAAAGAAAAGTAGGTAGGTACTTTATGATATAAAATGACTTATCAAATATATTATTTTACTATAGATATTCACAGACTCACAGTTAATATTAAGTTTGTTCTTTAGATACACAGACTCACATTAAGTTTAAGTTTGTTACTAAGAAGAAATAAGATGGGTTGGGAAATAAACTGCCTATAGCTCCATTCAACACTCTAAGGTCACAGAAGCCAGCATTTTTTGTTTAATACGTTAAATAAAATGACTGATATTCACAGATACATTCAATATTAAGTTTGTTACAACGAATCCTATTGGAAGATAGTCCATTCAGGATGGACTCTAGAAGGTTTCTAAGCATTTTTTGTGAACTCGTAATAAATAATGATGATGATAATAAATAAAATAAGTAATAAGATGAAGTTATAATTTTGTTTACTTTGTAAGTAGATTAATACGTAATTTACTTTCTAAATAACACAATATTAATACTTAATATTGCTACAATAATATTAATTCGATTCATATTTATGCATAATTTAATATCTGTGTTTTTTGGACTCATCCGCTTTCATTCCACGTTCGTGCCGCGTGTTTACCAATCGAATCTTATATTTAGCCACGCACAGGGTGAAAAAAACGAAACCTTTTCAGCTCATTAAATCGAATATGACGTGAATTCAGGATATTCAATTATCAACACATACCTTTATCTATCGCGTGTCGATAAATAATTATTGTATGACCTGCCTGGGCCAATAGATAACTTTATCGAATTAGGTATGTTAGATTGAGATTATTGCTATCTTCAATTTCCCCTTTTTATCGGTTTGGTAATAATCGTAAACGTGAAATCTATAGATAAGAGTTCGGCAATTATAAAGTACTTATGGAACTCACGTGAAATACAACTCCGCGCTGCTGACTGCGTCTCCATCTAGCTCTGTGCCGTTTACGGTTTCGCCGGACGGCACGCAGTTCTCCCATTCCGGTTGGCAGATAGCCCACGGCAGTGTGGATTGGAAACTCATCGCTAAGTAGTAGAGGCACAAGGCGATGATGGAGACGTAGTAAGAAAGCACATAGCCTGCGCCAAGAGCTTGCGCGTAGCCAGTACCTTAAACAAAAGACGAGGATGGTTAACGCCTACCGCCTACCTACTAATACGCGATCGTACGAGTAAAATATAAATGAATCAGTAAAAAAAACATTTACGCACTTATCGCAAATAGTAGGATGATTTTTTAATGTATTGATTGAACTTTTTTGACATAAATAAAGTACGGAATCTTCCAAGTGTAGGTATATTTTATGGGCCAATCAACTTTTTTACTGACACTAATCTGTCCGCGACATTTTTCAGACAATTGCATATTTTTGTAAGTAAACATGTTTTTTCTGTAATTTAATAGATGGTGTACATGAATACATGCCATCCTACGTAAGTTCAACCTATTAAACCGTGAAATATCTTGTTACGATTTTTTGGTAACGCCAGAGATAATTTTGGTAACGCAGGAGACGCCCAAAGTGTCGGTAAAATAGTTGATTCAAGGTCAAAGTCAAAATATTTTTATTTAATTTAGGCTATAACAAGCACTTATGAATGTCAAAAAAAAATCTACCACCGGTGCGGAAAAACCTCTGTTGAGAAGAATCCGGCAAGAAACTCAACGAGGTATATTTTTTTAAACAGATTTACAATATTATTAAATGATACTATACATCACAAGTATTTAACACAACTTTATTTTTAACACAGTAGGTTCGCTATTTGAAGGGATCGCTAATGCGGATCGGAATTATTTCCAAATATCCCTGTCCATGATATAATCATTAACTTTATAATACGCCTTAGATATTAATGGCTTCTTGACAATAGATCTGAATTTTGTATCCGTTTCATGTAATATTTTTTGAAATTTTATTATAAAAACGTATGCAATTTCCAAGAAACGAATTTTTGGTTTTAGCCAGTCTGTAAGATGGAACTTTAAGCTTCCCTGTGTTTCTAGTAGCCTTTGGCTTATCGACGTTGGTGGGAAAATCACATATGTACATAAGAATTACAAAACAAAACAAAACATGTACAAAAGAGAGCAATTAGAGCAATTTATAATTTGAAGACGCGTGAATCTTTAAGATCTTTTAATAAGGAAACAGGTATCCTAACCCTGCCGTCGCGTTCTTCCTTACATACATGATTATTTCTTAAACATAAAGCTAATTGCTCTCTTTTGTAAGATAAAAATTGCCTCAATGTCTGCAGCAGATCCCCATAAAATAAGGCCGTACGAAATAATGCTATTAAAGTAAGCAAAATACACCAACCGTGCCGTCACCACATCGGTTAGCTGCCGTATTTTCCAAACTGCAAAAGCAGCAGAGCTCAATCTACCCGCGATTGCTGTGACGTGAGGTCCCCACTGTAGTTTAGAATCAAGCGTTATTCCTAAAAATACTCTTGATTTTACAAATTCAATAGTTTGACCATTTAACTTTATATTAGAAACTGAATTCGAGTTAGATGAATTTATCAACGAGAATTTAATACATTTGGTTTTCTTAGGATTTAGTAACAAATTATTGGCAGCAAACCATGCGGGTATCATTGGGTTCAATGAAGTCGGTATCTTTTCTACTAACCTTGAACAGTAAAGACGTGTCGTCAGCAAACAACTACACCCGACTTTTGGCTTACCATATAAGTTAGGTCATTTATATAAATAAGATACGGGAATGGGGCAAGAATGGAACCTTGAGGCACTCCCATTTCGACCACAGATCCCTTCGATACCGTTCCGTTAATAGCTACCTTTTGCTTTCTTTGCGTGAGGTAAGATTTAATGAGTTCTAAAGCGAGGCCACGAATGCCATAAAAAAATAACTTACAAATTAAAGTATCATGATCCACACAATCAAAAGCTTTCGAAAGATCGCGGAATACATCTATAGCGTCATGTGATTCCTCCCAAGCTTGCAATATGAATTTAACTAAACTATGACCCGCGTCTGTAGTATACCTGCCTTTTGTGAATCCGAACTGCTGTGGATGCATGATTTTATTGGCATTATTTTTTCGAATATATTGCTAAACGCTGATAGGAAGGACACAGGACGATAATCAGAGGGATTATCTTTATCACCTGGTTTAAAAATAGGAACTACTTTACTATATTTCATCAAATCTGGAAATACGCCTTCATCTATACAGCTATTAAAAATAAAAGCTAAAGTTGGAGCAACGACATCTAAAATGGAATGTAGAACCTTAACTGAGATGCCCCACAAGTCATCCTTTTTTTTACCTTAAATAATTTAAAAGTCCTAATGATGTTACATGGAGAGACATGCGTGAATTTAAAATTTCTTAAGTTTGGAATAGATACATTTTGTTTTAAGAGCGATTCAGCTAACTTTGAGGAAGACGCGAGACATTTTGTCTGCTTTTAAAGTTGAATATTTCGCCATTAGACCACTGAATCGAAAAATCGTCTAGGCAACCCCCTATGGTTTTAAAAGACCTATCCAACGATAACCCACACTATAGGGTTAATCGTGAAAAAAATCACCCCGCTTTACGTCTATAGGTACCCTAAAAATTTTTATTATTTATTTTTTATTTTATCACTGTCAGCGTGACTGATACGTATATTCATGTCAAATTACAGCTTTCTAGTACTCGTACTAACAGTTTCTGAACTTAGCCGCGGACGGACAGACGGGCAGACAGTACAGACGGACAGACATGGCGAAACTATAAGGGTTCCTAGTTGACTACGCAACCCTAAAAAAAGTATGATATGTAATGTCACCACAATATGTTAATACGAAAAGGCTCTACCACATTATACAGTTCTTTAGGCACCTATTGTAGACAATAGGTAGTAAGTATCTAATTTAATTTGTTTAAATCGATTTAGTATCTAAAGTTGACAAACACGGGAATTTGCCCTTGTTGTGTAAGTGAACTCAATTACGCAGATAGAATAGATAGTAGGTATTTACAACATAGATAAAACTAATAAAGTTATAATACGTTAATCACATGTTCGATTACCGCAAATTTGCATTAATTCTACTTAAATTAGACTTCCATTAAATAATAGAGTCAAAATCGTGGATCTTTACCATTTTCACCATCTTTAATAAAGCTGATTGTCACATTGACTTGGAAGTGATTATCCAAGGGTGGAAAACGTAGGTCGGTAAACGGTTCAACGAGGGAGGAAAAGTACCTACCTACCTACAACAGATGTTCGAGTGTGATATAGGTGTTTTTCCGGAGCTAAACACTGCTTTTCATTTCAATTAAAAGGAAAGTACAAAATGAGTTGAATGAGAAAAATATGTACTTTTTAAAAATTACATATTAAAATTATTGGAAAAAATCCTGAAATTTACAAAGAACGTTGAAAATCGTTTTTCAATGAAATGTGTGGCATGATCAAAAGCATTTTATGAAAAAGACTTAGATTTTCATCCCGAATCGTTGAGTTTCTTGCCGGATTCTTCTCAACAGAGGTTTTTCCGAACCGGTGGTAGATTTTTTTTGACATTAATAAATGCTTGTTATAGCCTAAATTGAATAAAGATATTTTGACTTTGACTTTGACTTTGAATCCCGTCCCGCCTTTATAAAATTTCATAATTTATCTTTCTAGATGTTTGAATATGGTTTGGTCATCGTTCATCCACCATTACCTCTCATATTTCGTTTTCTAGATTTTTTTTACCGTACAACGGCAAAAACTACTAGACACTGGCAAAATTGTCCTCCGATGGACAGAGCCATATTTTTTTAAAGAAACAACAACAACAATCTTTCTAAATATAAGGTGAAAGATTTTGGAACACAGCTTCTGCTTTAGATGTTGACACATAAAGCATTAGTTTGAGTTCTGGATCACTAGATATAATCATGTTATGTTTGTTAAACTAAAAATGCAAGTTATTATAATATATATACCTACCTACCTACCTACTCGTAAGCTTAAACTTGTAGAAAGTCAATTGTAATCACACTTCACTTCACTTTGATTCTAAAAACACTGCCAATTCAAATAATATGTAACTTAGAGTAGGTACATACCTTTCATAGCCGGTGAGAGAGCCCATACCCTCACACAGTTACTGCTGCTGAACTGTCCAAGAACTGTCTCCAGGAAGTACATAGGCATTCCTATAACTGCCAATACTATCAGGTAGGGGATGAGGAATGCGCCGCCACCATTATTATATGCTACGAAGGGGAATCGCCACACATTGCCGAGCCCCACTGACATGGCGATACAAGAAAAAAGGAATTCGATCTGGTTGTCCCATTTTGGACGGTTTTCTCTTCTATCTTCGCCCTGAAATGCAAAATTGGCATTTTACTAGTAGCGTATATAGGTATCTATTTAATTTATGAAGTAGGGGTGTGTTTATATAAAAAAACCCTCGTCTGCGGAGGCATCACTGCGCTCGAAATACATTACTTTACCCGTTCATAGGAGGGTTACTGAAATTAAAATCGAATTTCGTATCGCACCGTCTCTCTCTCTCGTATTAAATAATATAGGCGTTAGTGGGACGGCAAGATATGAAGTTCGAATTTTGCACTTCATAGTATAGAGCCTGTCGCAGCCCGCAGGCGTTATTTCAGAGTCAGGTCGCTTGAAGATAGTCAAGTCAATGTCATCCGACTATCTCCCGAGTGCAGCTGCTGCGATGACTCCGCTGACGAGGTTCGCTTATAAACGACATATAGGCCCAGCGGCCAGGTGCTGTCAAGTTAAATTAATATCCAAACAGCTATGAAAAGTATCTAACAGTAACGTGGATATAAAAGGTAAACAAAACGGACGACGTGTTTCTCAAAAACAAACAGCCAATCAAGTCGGGCCACAGATAATTTATTTCGTTAGATAGTACTTTGTTTACCTTTATTAGGTATTCACACTGTGACCTAAGCAAACAATGTAGGTACCTATATACATTTAAATATTCTAGATTACCTATAATGTCTAATTAATTGCATTTACATTAAATAGGTACTAATCTGGTATTTTGTTGGTTTGATAAATTAGGAATGTGTGGTGATTTGAAGTTAATAGGTTCATTATTTTGTAAAAGGTATTGAATTTTAAAAAAAGCTTTCTTTTTTTCGTAAGACCGCGAGTTATCAGGTATCTATGAGTAGTATATTTTAAAGTGGTTTTTAAGTTGTCTACGATGTTGGAATAAATACATTGCAGCACGCGTCTATTGAATACATAATCAATAAATAATTGACTCGACTTAACGTCGATTTCAATGCCGAGATTTTAAAAACTTGTCAGGGAAATTTTCAAAAATTACACCGTGTTACAGAGCACCTGTGCAAAATGTCATGTCTTTATACGTCGCCTTATTTCGGGATTTACATATCTGTAAAGTAAAGTAAAACAAAGTAGCCAATGTATTATCCCCAAGATCATGATATGTGTATAACTATATCAAAATTCGTCCAAATCCGTCAAGCCGTTTCATCGTAATGATTACCCAAAGTCAATAGCGCGCGCGCACAAACACATTTTTTTTATTTTTAGTAAGTATCTACCTGTTATTAAGATTAGGACATGTTTTGTGATTCATGATATTGACCTGGTTTATATTATTAATTACTTATGCGGTACCTGTTGATTTATCTATTAAACCTGCATATATGATCTATCTAAACAGTAGGTAAACAAATTATGTACCTATATATTTAAGTACCTACAGCTAATTCAAAATTGAAGTTTTAAAATCTACCATGCATAAAAAAATGTAACCTGCAAAAAGATTAAAGTTTACGTGGTATGATAATGTCTCCGATATTGTTACATTACAATACTTTGAGGTGTTTATTTTGCTGACTCTAGATTAAACTGGGAGGTGATTTTTGAGATGGAGCGCTCAAAAATTTCACTCTAAAGTTATAAAGAATAAAGTGTACCTATTCTTGCAAATTGTCTCTCAACTTCAAACTTCTGACTAAAAGAAAATGTTTACCCCTGTTGCACCATCCATTGATTAAATTTATTTGACGGATAAATATGCGATGCCGTCTCTGTTGGTTTGTTCGAATAGACGGAGACGGCATCACATTTATCCGTCAATTAAAATTAATCAATGGGTGGCGACACAGCCCCTAGCTCTTAATCATAAAAATCAGCTCTCTGACTTGAAAACTCAACACTAATCTCCAGGCTTAATATTTAACTTCATATTCTTTTATGTGATTGATAAGTGAAGTATTCACCTTTTTCCTTGGTTCATCTGTCACAAGATCGACTTTTTCTGGAAACGGTGGTGCAAACTTTTTCTCTTCCGGGCCATTGTCTACTATTGTTACTGTTGGTTCCTGAAAAAAAAAAAATATTTTTCGTTACAAAAACTATTCACGACATTTTATTTGTTTCATGAAGGTAACTAAATATGAGTTGAGTTTTAATACCACCATATAAACCAAATTATAATCAACCAAACCAAAAATAGGTACCTATTGTATTGTATTGTATTGTATACACTTTATTCTACATAAAATACATGAAATTAACAAATAAAATAATAATCAGTTAACCTTTGAACGATTGACAGGATATCAGAAAAAGTGTAGATACTACGAGTGCAGTGAAAAGATATTGAGCCGAAAATTTTAAATTTTTCCAAAATAGTGTATTATAAAAAATAAACTAATACATACAAAAGAAATAAACTACATGCATAATACATATATATATATGTATACATATACGTTCCACACTCCCAAAACAGAACACACAACACTATCTCTTTTAAGATTTTAATATTAGGTACCTATTTGTGTAAACAATTTATACATCAAATTGTAATAAAACTATCCAAATAAAATGAAGCCATTATATTGTTTTGAATTTGAAGTTTATTAAGTCAAGAAACATACATTACAATACAAATATAATATTATTTATTGCACACCACAAATCAGTACAAAAATTTTATACAAAAACAAAATGCAGGGTAGATAATAGGGCATGTTATCGCTTAAAAGCGATCTCTCCCAGATGACCATTTGGGTACAGGAACTCATACAATTACGTCAAAGTAGGTGGCGGAAACAAAATCAGGAGAAACAAAAATCAATAATATTACGATAAATACAAGTTGTAAGTCTGTTTGTTCAATTGTTACATTATCACTTCTAAACCACTGAACCGATTTAGCTGAAATGAGGTATACAGATAGTTTTAGTCCCGGGGAAGGACATAGGATAGTTTTTATCCTGGAAAAGTGCAAAGTTCTTGCGGAATAGCGATAACCTAATTCTACGCGGGCAGCGTCGCGGGTAACGGCTAGTACATTATATACCAGCAACATAAAATAACAGTGAAAATTGACAAAAAGGCTGAAAGAATATGAAACTTACTATAGCTGAGCTGTGTCCGTTTGCACTGGTCGATTCTGGTGGTGGTGCATCGATGGTGGTCTCTGGCGCAGTGTCAAAGGCTACATTAGTTTGACCATTCTCGGCCACGGTCTCTTGGCTTTTTTCCTGTACAAAAATAGGTTTCTTTTTTAAATTCGGCCTTAGGTAGAGTTCAAAAAGTTGGACCACATAACGCCAGTAGGTAGTTAAAATTAGTATAAAAGTTTTCCGTTCCGTGTCACGACGAATCTTTTAATCTTCACTTTATTATTGTTGTTGTTTTGACTTAAGCTAGAGTTCTTTTATTTTCTTAACACGAACAAAATGGAAGGAATTTTTATGTTCTATCAGTAAGTAAGTACACCAACACATTTCTATTTGAATGCGGTACTAAATCTTATGAGGTAACGGAATATTTTTGCTTGATGTATATTTTCAATAAATTTTAATAAATACGATAGATTAATCACCATTTAAACTTTATTTTGCTTCGATGCCCACACCACCTAAATGTGCCGACGAAGTAAGAATTTATTCAGCTATTCTCAACCTATTTATGCCCGATTGTATCTTTGGAATTTTAAGATATCAAGAGATATAAAGTTTATAAAAATGTTTGGGTACAGTCGCGATAACAATACTTCTGGTAGCGCTACACTTTGATATTCTATGTATTCAGGTTTCAGTCGTCAAGTCTCCGTTGCTCAAATGATAAACGAAACAGCATTTTTCTTTAATTTTCACGAATGCTTGACTTTGACTCTATAGCATAGTTATCTATCTATCTTCTATAGGTATCTCTATATACATATAATAAATATTTAACAAGCTGGTGTGGCAACCTGTACATGGGAAATATTCGAGATAAACTGTTACTAGGCATATTTATTAGCGCCCAACCGCGTTAATTTTCAGACTTTGCTAATGACGACATTTTGCTAAATATTTAAAATGTGGGTTTCTCTAATGTTTACACATAATTTCATAACAAAATTGGGCTTATACTCACGGGATCAACTAAGTATATAATAATATACCTAATAACAAATATGATACGCGATTAATTAACTGAATTTCGACCAGATCCGATTCTATATTTTGTATGACGTTTAAAAATAATCTATTTTTATTAAATCTAAAATCGATGCCATGGTTCCTTAGTACAGATTTTGCCATCTCTTATTGTTTGTGACTTCTCCATACTTACCCATTTAGATTGATCATTCTGTAGTTATACTATACTTGACTCTTTCATGAAAAGATTACCTCAATCAAACAGACAAGATAATAAAAAAAATGTGACAATGTTTTCATCGGGAGCGTCCGAAGAGATATAACTATAAAATATCTAATATATAACAGCAGAAATGGCAGAAACTGCCAAAGCAGGAAAATACAGTGGTCTCGCTGCCGAATATAATTTTGTACCTTTCAGCGTCGAGACCCTTGGTCCGTGGGGCCCTATATATATATATATATATATATATATATATATATATATATATTATATATATATATATAAACAACGTTATACCTTACAAAATTAGATATTTTAAAATTATACTTTTCGTTCATTATATCCAGTGAACGTTATACTAAACGAGTTTATTATATTGAGCGTATATATTATGAATATTATATAATAAGTTCTTATATCTCGTATTACTTACCCGTTTTCAATCATGTTTGGAGTCATATGTGTATTTTGTCTCTTTTGCTCACGATATTAGGTACAAAGTAATGCCATGACCATCTAATCTGACGCAAATCGCGGGATATTATGTGTGTTGTGTAATAGGTAGGTATCGGTTATACGTTACACATTAAGGCTGCATTACCACCAGAGATGTGCGAGGACGCATTGCGAGGAAGTGTTTGTCATGGACCAATAGAATCGTTTCATTTACCTATCCACGCTCTGTTGAGCTGGTTCCACTAGAGCTGCGCTGAGCGAGGATAGATAAATGAAGCGACTATTGGTACTTGATAAACACATTCCTCGAAAGGCATTCTCACACATCTCTGGTGGAAACATAGCCTAATTATGGCGTCAGTTCCTTACATATTCTGGTCAGAATGACGACAGAATTATCGTGTAACTTTCTCGGACTGAAGGTCTGACGTTATGGCTTCATGAAAATTAAATGTTTACAACAATATTCGTCAATCCACCTATGAAACACAGAAAACCAGAAAATAAAATAAAAAAATTAAGATTGGTTAAAAAAAACAAAATAACAAAAAAACAGTAAAAGTAACAAAAATTTGGAATTGAAATAAAAAATACAAAAAGATTCCAAAAACCAATCTTAGGTCATATAACCTTACGAGGCGGGAGTAAAGTGAATACTTTAGTCCCAAGGGAATAAAAGTAATTAATTTTTTAATATACTTCGAGTGACAGATAAACTCAAACAGCCAGTACTTGCTTAGTTTTTGGCATAAAATAAGATTGTATGTGGACCATTTTCACGACGAAAATATGTTACGTTCTTACAGCCTTATTCATAAAAATCCTTAATTGAGGTTTGATCGGTCTGTTACTTAGCAGACTGATTAAGCTTGTTAGACGGTTGTCAAGAAGTATGATTCATAAACGCTTGCTAGCAGTCTGCTAGTTGTTGAGCTGCTGATAGACGGATTAGACGCGTTATGTTGGCCACCTTGACAAATCAGAGACAAAAAATGGCCTAATCGATAATTAAAAAAAAATTGACAGCAGTGACAGCAAATTACCAGGAAAATAAAATAAAAAGCGAGATGTTTGTTTTCCCGCCATTTCCGATCCGCATGTTTATGTTGTGCAAAAAGCCATAATTATGTTAATCATCCTTATTTTTTTTTCATATTTATTGTTAATATATTGTTGCTAATTTAGAGGATTTTTAAATAGAAATTCCTGAAAATAAATTTTTATGTTTTTTTTTTAATCTGCGTAGCCCTGCCTTCACTATAAATATCTTCGGTAACTATGGTTTTTTGCTCTAGTCAAAGTCAGCTGTTCAAACTTGTGGCGGCCATTTTGTGACTTAGCAGAGAGATAAAGGAGGGTCTACGGTCCCCTAACTTTAGCAGAGCCTTGATCGACTGATTAGCGCTAACAGACGTTTATGAATCATGTTTTTTAGCATCGGGCCTTCAAGGAGCCTTCAAGGAGGCTCTAACTTTTTATGAATAAGGCTGTTAGTCTACGTGGTCCTTAGTTCTATGCTTTTTCCGCATAGAAGGTAGCGCCATTCTATTTATTCTAGTTTGTGTATGGACCATTTCGCCGATGCGATTTTGTTATATCTGTGTCTGGTTGGAAAAAAATACTTACCGCGAAAACTTTGAAATTGTTGTAGAGCGTAAATCATAAACGATTAAAACAAATTGATTATTCTCACAATACCGTCAAGTGACAGTGACGTCAAAATTATGATGTCGAGCAAAGAGCAAACGACATAATTGATAATGATAATCTTTTGCCGCCGAAATCTAGAAAGATTTAGTTAAAAACCTATGAAAGTTTTCACCTCGAGACTAAAAGTCAAAAAGTCGGATAAATAGATACCCTCGCTAAAGCTAAACCACGTCGGGTATATATTGGCTTTTTTTAGTCCCTTGATAAAAATATACTATTATGTTAAATAAATAAAAAATAAATTATGTTTCAGTTTTTAACATAAATATACCTATTTGAATTTAGATTTCATAAATTATCTAATTATTTATCTATTGCACGTCATTCATATAGGTACGATACGTATGGGTAGGTACAAAACATAGATATAGTATAGACGTACTAATAGGTTGTACAATGTTGTTTAGCATTCATTCTCACATGAATATAGTTACATCAGTTAATGCTTTTTGGGTATTGGGTATACTAACAGTCATAGATACTAGACAATGGGTAATGCATAAATACATACGTGTATTCAGAAGTAGACATAGGTAATATGTCTACTTATTTGTATTCAGATATTGCCAAAAGTTGATCTGCATTACTTATCATGACTTGTTGATAATAACACAATGAGTTGGTAAATGAATACTTACATTCGCACATTGCGCGTAATTACATCAGGTAAGTTACGCACTTATAGGTACATGTATCTCAATATCAAATCATGATTTTAAAGTTCCGATCGTCCCATGCTTTAATCAAAACCAAGCATCAGAGTAGGTACACGTGATGAGCAAAATAAAGAAAATATGAAAGCACAATATGGTATTTATTTTTCACAAAGAAGTGGAAACCCAACATCGGGAACAATTATAATTAATGGCGCATTAATAGGTAATTAGAATTAGTCTTACAATAAAACTCGTTCCATTGGAGCATGGGTACGATTGTTTAGATCATAGTTTAGATAGTCTAGTCTAGTTTTAATTGTTTTTTACAAATCATGCAGTATTTATGCCTTATGATTGATGGCGTCACGACTATTAAAAATGAAGAAAAAAAAGTAGATGTACAACAAGTGCATAAAACATGCCATGGTTTCCGGTTGTCTGTTCTCCTTTAGCGGTCGCATTTCTCAATCGGTTCTAGTAAAGTTTTGAGAACAGGCCATTAGGCATATAATATTTTTTTGACAACTCGCTACTGGCCAGAGGCTGCGCACGATCGGGACAGATGGCATGCTCTCGTTACGGAGGCCAAGACCCTCTTTGGGTCCCTGAGCCAAATTAGTTAATTAGTTAGTTAGTCTTAGTTTTTTTTTCCAAAAAGGCGGAGCTCTAGGCTGAGGTTTGAAAACGTAAAAAACTGAAGCTTAACAACGTCGTTCGCAGTCATGGATGGGTGACCGCTGACCATCTTTTTATTTTTCTTTCCATCTCCTTACAAAGTAGGTAAGTACCTATCTATGAATATCCAGTGTGTGCTATGAATAGCAAACTTGAGTATTTGATAGACGGATAACAAAGTGATCCTATAGGGGTCCGTGTTCGTCGTCGACTGAGGTCCTTACAGTAGGTAGAGTCGCGACGTCCGTAACTGACAGCTTAGTTAGACTAACTAGTTAATAACTAGTATATATATTTTTTATTGGTGCGATAGGTTATGTACCAATCGCACCAATAAAAAATTGCCAGCAGGAAGTCTAGTTCATGGATGTATGTTGATTCAGGGTAAATTAGTATCTTTATCTTATCTAATAACTAGCTGTTGCCCGCGACTCCGTCCGCGTAGTATTCATTTATCGATATCCCGCGGGAACTATGCAATTTTCCGAGACAAAAACTATCCTATGTCCTTCCCCGGGACTCGAACTGTATACCGAATTTCATCTAAATCGGTTCAGCGGTTTAAACGTAATTGAGTAACAAACATCCAAACCTCCAAACATCTTCACACACTTTCACATTTATAATATTAGTAGGATAATAAATAAAGCAGGCCTTTTTCGTAATTGCACTAATTATATCGTCATTTAGACACCACCATGAGTGATAATGATAACGGATATGTTGACGAGATCGACATCTTTGTTGAATAAAGTACTATAATAGTGATAACACCTGATAGCATTATCTATAATAGCCTCCCTGCATCCTTGAATTAAAGCTCGTCGTCCCGAGGTTCGTTTTAATTATATTTGTTTTCCTTTACACGTGGCTTTGCTCGCGTGAACCATTAGAACTGGCAGTTGAATTAAAATGTAATCTTCAAAATTACAAAATCTACTTGGCATAGAGAACACCCGCGCAAAATTTTATAATTTTAGACTTAGAAGTTTAGATTTTGTGATTAACATAGTCTATTTAATAAACCGATCCGGTGAGAATATCGAGATAAAAATGTGTTTTATGTGTTATCCCATAGATACAGCTATCTACATAACAATGAGCGGGAATAAACCGCACCATACTTAAATCTCTATTTTATAGATCTTTAGGTACCTACTTAGAGTGACTAAGGCCAAATCAATAGATCGAGGAACAGCTCTACATTAAGTAGGTACTTATGCCGCGAGAAATAACTGAAATGGCATACATTTTGAAACAGATCACAGGAAACTGAAAAACATTTGTGTAATCTGATCACTTTTTTGACATTTAATGACTCTTTAAATGTATAATACAAAAATAACAAAACAAAGCGTTAGACTATTTTTATAGACATTCCCTTTGCAAGATTTGATTTAACATAGTTTAATCCATACAAATATCATAAATGCGAAAGTGTGTATGTCTGTCAGCTACCTTTTCACGCTTTAACCTCTTAACCAATTTTGATAAAATTTGGTAAACACAAGAAAGTTTTTATCCCGGAATATCTCTTAGTTTCCGCGGGATAGCGATAAACGAATTCATCGCAGACGGAGTTAAATAAATAAGATGGTAAATAAAAATGATCAGAACTCAAACATGTAGGTATTTTATTTGTCATTTAGGCTAAAGTATGTACAATAAATAAATTATTCTATGTTACATTATATATTAATCAAATGTTCTATAGCCGCCTGTTAAACTCAAGCCGAAGTGCTTGAGCTTCGACGTAGTCCGTTTTTCCCGCTCTGCCTTCGCGTCCATTTTGAACAACTCCCACTCTCGCTTCGTCGCAATGTTGCGCGGCCCCCACGAAGACTTGGCTTTGAATGCTTGTTTGAAGGTCTGGAATCACATGAAAAGTTAAAATTTTGCTTGAATCGAAGCTCAAGAGTAACTGGGCCTGTGCAAACTGCGCGAACCATAATAAAATAAACTGTGCCTGTGCGGAGATATACAGTGTGTTACCGGCAGCCAGGTTTTTTTTAAGGAAGGTTAAAGTAACGTATATCTGTAAAATTACCATGACATTAATTTAATTAATAAACTAAAATTCAGACTGTTAACTTTCTAACTAAATTATAACTGCCAGCAATGCACAGCAAAGTTGTTGTTGTTTCTTTAAAAAAATATGGCTCTGCCCATCGGAGGACAATTTTGCCAGTGTCTAGTAGTTTTTGCCGTTGTACGGTAAAAAAATTCTAGAAAACGAAATATGAGAGGTAATGGTGGATGAACGATGACCGGATCCAGCAAGGTAAATTGATAAGTAAATGTAAATGACAGCCAACAGATACGTACTTTGATTATTACTCACAAATTTTTAATTAGCCCCCCCCGTATTGACATTTAGCCATTATTTTATTCAATTGTTTTCTTAGCGTTTTTCTCTTGACGAGCTTTGAAGTGTTTAGACACAAAATACTTTACTTAATTTTTTTTTCCTCGTAATGTGATAAAAGTCATTGTGTGTATCACGGGCAGTAAGGAGATTATAAAATCGAGTAATAGGCTCTCGCTAGTCTCCCTTCTTACGGCCCTCAATGCTTAATATACTATTCTTGCTCTTGCCCATTCTTGATACTCACCCTAATAAAGTTTCCAGTTTTGTTTTTGTACATTGTCACAGCAAGGAATAATGGAACGAATGCAATTCCCAAGAAGAGCATCATGTATCCCGATACTGAAAGAGAATAAAACATGTATAAATCCAAGATTAATTAATATTAAATAAGAATGTATACTATCTAAGGTACTCTTGTAGACTAAAATAATAAACGTAGTATTAAAAAAAGTAAAGACCAAGAGTTAACGCTGCTTTAGGTGTTAATAAAATAGTATCTAGCACAGGTGAAATACGGCTCTCCCATACAGAGATTGAACTCCAGGGATTTTACTTGTCATTTTACCCATCGATATCGTATTCATTAAAATGTGCAATCGCCTATAATCTAGATCGATGCCCAAGCCGATGCGGGGTAGGTACAGTATTATTTAATCTATGCAGCGTCACTGATCAAGCGTCCTTGGATAAACATAATAACTTGATTCAACTTTGTAAGCTATCTGTTGGTAATAGGAGATACAGGAGATATAAAAGCATTGAATATCGCCAAAAACTGTCTTTCTTACATACACGGAACCCTTCGTCATGCGTGGCGCTTCACGTATTACCTACTTACTTGGCAACATTTGAAAGTGAATTAAAAATAGAAAGAGAAAAGTTTTTTAACTCTTTGAGTACCAACTATACCATACCTGCTTCGCAATTAAAATACTACAGTGGGGATAATGATTGATTATATGATTAAGATAATTACTTAGTACTAGCATTACCTACTTCTGATCAAGTACCTACTCATTGTTATCCTTTTTTATGGAAAAACTTAACTAGATAATAATCTTTAGAATTTTATCTGAACTTAAATTAATTAAGCTCTATGTCATTGCGTACTCGTACGTAGCTCATAAATTTTGTAACATTTTGTAGAACATTATGTGTATTGCCAACTAACCGCTATACTGCGGGTGTGTCCACCGAGCAATATACCGAAAATTGCGTCGCGCAATGTTGATGCAGGGTCGTGTCGTTTTTACCCGACTGCCCGAAGGAGGATTATGTTTTTCGAGTGTATGTATGTATGTCCATTTCTTTGGTCTTTGCTGCAGCCTAAACGGCTAGACCGATTTTAACATATGAGGTATCATTGGATTCGTCATAACTGTCGGAGTGACATAGGCTATATAATATTTCAATATGGCGTCTGCGAAAAAAAATATGGCGTAGGAATTACAAAAAATATTTTGTATTGTAACAATATGGCTATCAAATGAAAGCTAATAATTAGCCCATTTTATAAATATATATCGGTTATACATCTACTGTTTTCATATAAACATCAAAAAAGTGTAAAATAAAACATTAAATTTAAAAATCAAAAAATCCGACTGCCATAACTAAAAGGAAGAAAATAAGCCTAGTGGTCTAGAACTTTGTTAAGTAGCTTATTTAAAGTTCAACAGTCGGGACCCATTTAAATCGTGACGCTCAAAAGCTCTTAGTAATTAGTCACGACTGTTGAACTTTAAAAATTAGCTACTTAACAAAGTTCTACACCACTAGGCTTATTTTCTTCCTTTTAGTTATGGCAGTCGGGTTTTTGATTTTTAAATTTAATGTTTTATTTATGTCCAATTGGTTAACTATTACCTACACCTATATTCTGCCAATGCTTACCGTAACCTGCCATAGGATAAGGTTCCCCTCCAAACAGCAGGGTGTCAAAGGAGATGAGTGCGTAAATGAACACCACCAACATCATCGCTGGGGTGATGAGACCCCAGCACCAGCGCCAGTACATTGAGGTCCTGATGCCCAACATGAACTCGATGTCTAAGCAGACGTTCTCCAAGCCTGTGACCAAAATACTGAATTAACTTCACATAAAATAACGTGAGTTTTAAGATTATTATGTAGATAAAACAAATCATAATAATACTTAATTATGCGTTTCTAAAGTTAACCTTATTCTTATTTTCTAAAGTTAACCTTCAAAGAGTTTCGTTACGAGTTTTGCAATTTTTAATTACCTAGACAGCACAAACACATTTACTATAGGTACCATCAGCCAACTATGTGGTCTACCACCCTAGAGTTGATAATTGTTTGCATGTCAAAAAACAATAATGCGAATAGACGTATCTGTCAATTTGAAAGTTCGACTTTAGCGACATATTCATTTGATAGGAACTTGTTTGAAAATTGATAGACCACTTGTGCTGATGGTACCTTGATAAGTTCGTACGTGACACTCGGTGAAACCCTGTCGTACGGAGCCTCTGATGCCTTTATCTAAATCTGATTTTTTTTGATAAGTGCAGCAAATGCTGACTGCGACATGGTTCTACCGTGTGTCACGTACACGAACGAACCTGGCAAGGTATAAGAAATACAACCATCTACCTGAAAGTATTTACTAAAAACCGGTCAAGAGCATGTCGGGCCATACTCAGTGCAGGGTACCGTAGTCCCCACCTTGACTTAACTTTGCCTTAGAAATATTTTTTTACAAAAATTTAAAAACTGCTTAACTGATTAAGTTGAAAATAATTTTCCTAGAGAGTTTTTATTAAGCTTAACTTCCGTGTTTTTTTCATATTTTTAGACGTGCGGTTCGGCATTTTTAAAACTTTCGGAGTGAATGTCTCCAAAAATATTCATTTTATCAAAAAATGGTTTTTTCACTTCTCATGCTCTAAAAGTAGGTCAATATAGCCTTACGAGCCGGGAGTAAAGTGAGTACTTTAGTCCCTAGGGAGTAAAAGTATTTTTATTTTTATTTTGCTCGCTAAAGCTCGTGTGGCTAACCACCTCGGGTATATATTGGCTTATTTTAGTCCCTCGATAAAACATGTATTATTGAAAACCCCTATTCATTTTTAAATAGGTAGGTACCTCAATACACCACAACATAGGGTGAAAGTGAAAAAAAAATTACAGCTTTCTAGTACTAACGATCTCTGAGCTTAGCCGCGGACAGACAGACAGACATGGCGAAACTGTAAGGGTTCCTAGTGGACTACGGAACCCTAAAAAAGGTACACGGACATCGCCAAAGGTATAGCGAAGTATAATTTGGAACCTTTAAAAAAATTATACCTATACATAAAATATTTAAAAAGGTATAGCTTTAATTTAAGTGCAGTCATTGATTGTTAATTTAAGAGTGATTTCATTTTAATTTTGTTATTAAATTCTTATTATATCCATATTTTCTAGATTTTTAAAAATAATGGTTCTTAAAAAACGTTTTGTTTTTAATGTATTTACGTAGAGAAACGTAGGCATTTCCGGCTACTGTTCGATGCGCGCTCATGGTGTTTCGATTATACAAAGAACCAAAAGCCCACGCGACGAATTCATGGTAATGATTAAGCAAAACCTTATCAAATTTAGTCCAAAACTTCATAGACTTATGGATTAATTACCTTCATTATGATACCGTATCGTGCAAGTCTGAAGATAATAATAGAATCTGGCGAGATCTACAAGTGATATGCAAAACAAGCGAATTGTCTTTGAAAGACAGATAGTTAGCTATTGACCGTATTCGATTTTCTTTTCCTGCACAAAGTTTTCACCTGCAGAGATTCAGAGCTTAACTTCAAGAAAGGTGCACCTAATTAATTTTAATTTCTTTATCATGAATATTAGATATTATTTAAATTTATTTACATGGTGACATTTTGAACGTGAACCAAAATTAGATAGTGTTCCATGCTCAGTTAATGCTGGACAATATTGCATTATAATGATTGACTCATTTATTAAAATTTGTTGGATTAAAGTTGCGGTTTTCACACATTGAAATCGTGATTTAATTTGAACAATGTATGGAAACCGCAATTTTTTTCAGACTATTTTCAGCAAATGGGTTAATGCATTATAGTCCAGCATTAACTACTATTTATTTATTTATTTTTATTCGACTGGATGGAAAACGAGCAAGTGGGTCTCCTGATGGTAAGAGATCACCACCGCCCATAAACATCTGCAACACCAGTGGTATTGAAGATGCGTTGCCAACCTAGAAGCCTAAGATGGTATGCCTCAAGTGCCAGTATTTTCACCGGCTGTCTTACTCTCCACGCCGAAACACAACAGTGCGAGCACTACTGCTTCACGGCAGGATTAGCGAGTAAGATGGTGGTAGCAATCCGGGCGGACGGATAAACTGAGCATGAAACACTAATTTTAGGTCACGTTCAAAATTTCAGCCTGTATATTAAAAATTAAAATATATGATTAAAGTATTAAATTATTTACCGTAGATCCACATTACTCCTATTATTTCCGTGATACCGCAGAAGAGTATCAAGAATGTACCGCCAAAATAGTCCACCAGGTCGAGTATCCATTGGCCACCCTGTAAGAAACTTGATGGTTAGACTTAAGCGCATGGAGGATTTGTGGGCTCTTCAACAAGGGCAAGTGGGATAAAATAAGTATCCCACTAGTCCGCACTCTTTTCCCAGTTGAGAATAGCCGGATTCTCTACGCGGATTTGGTCTGCGCCAGTTCCAAGTGAATGTAACCCGCATCTCATCACGTGTCCATGCCTGAACATTATTTTTTGATTAGTGGCGAAGTGCCCATAGCTTCCTGGAACCCATTTTTTTTCTAACAGGTGTATTGTAGGGCGTTTGAAAATTATATTAGGTAAAAATCTGTGTATTTCTACAGAACTAAGTAAGTACAGCTAAAATTAAAGGTTCTGCTAAACGACGATCCAGTTTCGTAACAAGAACAAGAGTAATTTCAGTTGTACTTCTCTGCTAAATTACTGCAGTCGCCACCTATTATGGTATAAAAGTCCATTAACGTCTCAGATTTTAATGTCCAGGCCCGGCACAGGCAGGGCACTGTAGTATGGGTGGGTATAGTAGATTATTCAACGAGAGACCAAAAGCATCAATTTCATATAGTATAATTTGACCCAGCCTGACGAGGGTACTGGAACTTCGAGTTTGAAATTGTCACTTTACCTAAGCTAAGCACTAAAATGACGGAATAAAAAAAAGTATAAGATACAATATGTGTCCACAAAGGCACTTAAAAAAAGGAATACATGGCTTGGTTTTTGGCTCAAGCAAATTAATTTCTGATTATTTTCTTCTTCAACGTAAGTTGTTTTTAAGCCAGACTCAACCAGGTATTTTTTTTAAACAGGGTAAAGTTAACGAAATAAATTGTATGAGTCATAAAATACTACTCAAATTCAAAGATTTCGCAGGAAAAATTCATCGCAGGAAGCCATGACCAAAGAAGTTCCCCCTTCCCACCATCATGGGGTACTTTAGCGGTCCGGGATCGTGCTTATGTCTAAAACACACATTAAGAGTGAAATCAGACGAGCGTAATTTTTCGAGTTGTGAGTCGCATATTTTCGGTCTCGTAATTATGATTCATAATTGTCTTTATCTTTGGTTCATAGTTCATAGTTGTACCTATATATATATATAAGGCCTTTTAAAAAAAATACTTTTCTTTCAAATGTATTTAATTTTTTCACACAAAATTTTATGGATCAGTTTTGCCGCGCCCATACTAAGTGAATGAAAAAAACGTCACAAAACTGTCATTTTTTTTGGGACATTTTATTAATCTATCGGAATTGATTGTGATTTTGATTATGACTCATAATGAGTAGGAAAAAAACCATATTTTTTCCAAAAGTGAAAAAAAGAAAGGTTTTTTTTAAAAAACGCCGTATATTGGTGTACTACTCATTCTGAGTCGTCAGAATTTTGTATAAAACCCAATACATCATAAATTACGCAACTCACAACTCAAAAAATTACGCTCATCTGGCTTCACCCTAACGTGGCAATAGTTCATCTCACATCATAGATTTATTACGTAACTCACCGGGGTCACATAGACCAGTCCGATACCAAAGCCGGCCGTACAACAGAAGGCCGACATGAAGATGGTTTTCACGCGCGGGAAAGCGTCCAGCATGACAGTGTTGACGGCGGACAGTAGAGCCACGCCGGAGCCTATTCCGAGCACTGACATCATCAGGAAGAACAGGACTGAGAACAGCTGCGAACCAAAAGGAGATATTTATACCGTCAGCGCTAGCATAAGTAATACAAAATATGGATTTTGTTATTTAAACAATTTTTATTAATTACATGTTGTGAACGTTATTAAAGTATACCTAGATAAAATGTTGTATATCTCGTGGGAGTAGAACACTGCCGGACAGTCTGTCCGCAGTACTAGAAAGCTGTAATTTGGCATGAATATACATATCAGTCACGCCGAAAGTGGTAAAATAAAAGAACAAAAATATATATTTTGGGTACCATAGGGGGCTACTAAGAGGGAGGGGGGGGGTTTCTAAGACTATTTTTCGATTCAGTGATCTGTTTGCGTAATATTCAACTTTAAAGTGCAAATTTTCATTAAAATCGAGCGTCCCCCCTCTAAAATCTGTTGGGTGGAAAAATTTGAAAAAATTGAGGATAGTAGTAAGTATAAAATTTGCTAGGCAAATTATAACGGCTAAGATTGATTGAGAATTATTAGTAGTTTAAGAGTAAATAGCAGCCTAAGTTACAAAATACACCTAAACTTGGAAGATTCCGTACATATAATACGAAATCCTTAGAAAAATATTACTTAATTTTTTCGTGATGGCTACGGCTATCTTGGGCGTGACCGACACACTCTTGGCAGGTTTTTTGTCAGAGTCGTAGCACAAAGCACTTATGGCTTCTTTTTTTTCTCTTCTATTTTTCTGTTTAAAAAAAATTGGCAACCCTATATAGGTACGCGTACTCAGGGCTTCCTTTGGTCATTGACTACACTCCGTTTACCGCAATATTTATTATAACAAGTTGAGATACCAATTTTTTTCTTGAATTGTACTTTTTGTTTATTTACCTGCGGAAGGGGCGTTTTCGCGATAGCATCAGGGTAAGAGATAAAGGCCAAGCCGCTTCCTCCGGACCCAACCACCTCTGCCACGGGCTTCTGCAGCACATACCCAAGGTTGCCGAGGATCCCGAAGATGGTGATGCCAGAAAGCAAGCTGGTAAACGTATCCAGGGTTGTGACGATCATTGAGTCCCTGTCGACAAACAAAATTGTATGAAACAATGGATCGATGACTGATGTTTCAAAGCAATGGCAGTTCCGTTTGTTCATTTCTTCTCTGCGTAATAGCCCACAAAAGCGCTTTGTAATATTATTGTAATAACATACGGAGCTACGCCGACACTGTTTTTGTGTCGATTCAAATTGAGTAAATAGTAGAGCAAATTGGAGAGAAAAAGTTCGGTATGCTTTAGCTTTGCAACTAATAGGGAAAATTTGATGTTTTTCAATTTTCTCTATCGTTAGAACTAGTAGCAGTAGAGCAAACTGGACAAAAACGGTTCAATTTGCTCTTCTCACTTTACCATCAGTTCTACTTCATCATTTACGCAATATTTATTTATTTATATTATTTTGGTACAATTACATATTGTAAAAAACATCATTGTAGACTAAAAATTAATAAAAAACTTTTTGTCCCTACAACACAATCACAATTGCACACAACATTGTACACCAACTAATATGATGAGTTACATAGCATCGTTATTTTCGTGGTTTACTTGGATTCGGTTTCATTTTTTACATGTTTTATGACAGGTTGCGATATATTATGATGTATTTAACAGTGTATTTACCTGAAAATGTTTTGTTTGAAGCCGTTGTATGAAGAGAACATAATGATGGTACCCGTGCACACAGACAGAGAGAAGAATACCTGAGTGACGGCTGCATACCACACCTGTGGATAGAATAAATAGATTATTTTAACAATGGCACTGCAAGCACAATGTCTTCGACTCTTGTTCAAATTAAGCGTAGTAAACGAGAGACACGGTATTTCGTGATATCAACGGAAAACTACGTGAAAAGCAAGTAGGTACTTATCATATAGTATCATTCACTACAATACTACTATATTAGTGGAACTGGTGAATCATTAGTCTCTACTACTTCTGAAGACCACTAAATGTTCCGCCGGCGTTTGGACTTGAAAAATATGTGAGTACTTAATTATATCTAATTCGTTCAGTTTTATATAAAAAAAATGCTTTGAAGAGATGAAATAGCTTGTAGTCTGTAAATCGTACTAATCCTGTAAATATTACAAATGCGAAAGTTTGTACACTGAAGTGCAAAAATAAGTATTTATTTGAATCACACAAAAATATGTTACTGCGGCCTTATTGCGTCGGAATAAGACTCTGGTAGATACTTATTTATGAAACTTTGAATAAGATCATACTTTTACACTTGACTGTGTCAATCAATGTCACAAATAAGTGATCTCTTTTGTACAGTCTACGTCATAAATAAGTGATCATTTCTGTGCCTGGTCGCTTTTAATCGTTACACAATTTCGTATGGCTTTTTAAACATGATACAGGTGGTAGGACCTTGTGCAAGGTCCGCCCGGATTGCTACCACCATCTTGCTTGCTAATCCTGCCGTGAAGCAGTAGTGCTTGCACTGTCGTGTTTCGGCGTGGAGAGTGAGACAGCCGGTGAAATTACTGGCACGTGAGGTATCCCATCTTAGACCTCTAGGTTGGCAACGCATCTGCAATTCCCCTGGTGTTGCAGATGTTTGTGGGCGGTGGTGACCTCTAACCATCAGGAGACCCACTTGCTCGTTTGCCATCCAGTCGAATAAAAAATAAAAATTATATTGAAGTGACAAGGTACAAAAGTGATCACTTATTTATGACGTTGACTGTACGTGCGCGTATTAAGTTGTATCTAATATTTATCACGATATGTGTGTGTGGGGATGTGATCGGGATTTATCTACTCATATAAAATACATAATCTCGACTGTTGTCTAGACTTGTAATTTTGCAAGATGTTTTTCATGCGACGTAAGGACCAGTACGTATTTTTTCATTTCGTTTTGCGATTGAAACTGTAAACTTGTAAACTAGGTAGGTATTTATATATTTTGCATTCTTACGTCAAGTTCAATGAGCTTATCCCACTGAGGTGTAAGGAAGAACAAAACTCCGGTTCCGGCTCCTGGCAGGGTCATTGTACTGTAATTAAATGAATATATTAATTAACATATGTACCTTTGGATATTAATATTTTAATGTACCATCAGCCAAATAAGTGGTCTATTAATTTTTAAACAAGTTCCTATCAAATGAATATGTCGCTAAAGTCGAACTCTCAAGTTGAAAGATACCTAAACCTACGTCTATTGGCATTATTGTTTTTAACCGAATTCAAAAAAGGAGGTTATCAATTCGGATGTATTTTTTTTAATGTGTGTTACCTCATAACTCCGTCATTTATGAAACGATTTGAAATTTTTTTTTTGCTTTCGTCTAGTAATGTCTTCAATTAGGTCCCATAAGCACCTAATCAGGATCTGATGATTGGATCTTAACGAAATCGAGGGAACTCTTCAAATGTTGTACGGACACCTATAGTAAATTGGATATATTTAGTATAGTAACTCGTGCATTTTCTTTTGAAAATCATCATTTGGTGAAGTGGAACTGATGATGAAGACCACAGTTGACCATCGGAGTACTCAATAACAAGTATTTCACGCGTTGAATTTTAATTACTTTTATACAGTTGCTAAGCAATTTAAGCTCCTCGTAATGCATATGGTAAAACAGGTGATGAATCACCAGGACTCCTCAATAATGAACGTCTCTGCATCGGAAAAAGCAATCTGTCGTAAAAAGTGACGATCAGTTGATATTAAACTATTGTATCTTAGATTATTTACAAAAAAAAGTTGTAACAAAAAATGTAACCGACTACAAAGAACCATGAAAATAATTTTCTACCAGTCTGAAGTCGGTCGGTGCCTTAGCACAAGCCAGTAGGAGGGATTGAAGCCCAATATAAAGTTCGTAGGTGAGGTAGATGACTATTGGTCCACTCCTGCTGGCTCGTGCTGAGGCACCGACCGACTTCAGACTGGTAGAAAATTATTTTCATGGTTTTTTGTAGTCGGTTAAATTTTTTGTTATATGACATGCAAACGATTATCAACTCTAGGGTGGTAGACCACATATTTGGCTGATGGTACATGTGAGAGTACCATCACGTACCATTATGTACCAATAAAGCCCACAAATCGCCAGTATGATAACGCTCCTAGCATTGTCTATTAGTAACGGAAAATCGATAATTGTAACTTACGTAATAAGTAATATAATCATCACAACGTAGGGAAAGATGGCGAGGAAGTAAGCGGCTTTCCCGGAGCTCTTGACGCCGCGGGCCACGATCAGGAAGATGATGAACCAGGACATGAACAGAGCCACGGTAAGGTACCAGATTGGAAGACCTAAGTAGAGAAATTGAAGTTGGATACACTGTTTTTCGTTAAAAAAATAATTATTAATACAAGCTTTTTTTCAGACTGTACTTTTTGTAGAATGTATTTGTATTGTCATCAAAACTACATTTCCGTACCAAACTTCAAGTCAATTATGCCATTAACCGTCCTCTCGTCCGGCTCTGTCCTGCGGGGACCATCCTTGCTGGAACACCAGGATTTTACTACCACATTATTGCATTGTCACCAGATTTACATAAGTATGCCCAATTTCAAGTCAATCCGACCACCAGAAGTGGGTCAAATTCAATAAGCAAGATTTCACCCGCACATACATACCTAAGTACCTACATTAAATTTATTGCGAGTTAAATAAAAGATTGTGAAATAAATAAGTTCTTGCAATTATAGAGTTTATTGAGAGTTTGCAAAGCGGCGGAAATAGCACACAGTGACCTTCTGCATACCGTCGAGCAAGGTCACCGCTCTCAGCACGCACCATTTCACCCTTTTTCTTAACGCTTTCTTAAGAATATTATTAGATTTACAATTGGAATATCCAATATGATGATTAAAGTATAATCATCTTCTTTTACAAGACTGAATTGCTCGATTACTCGGTTGTTTGAGTTTGTTTTCTGCGGCTTCGTCCTTATTGCCAAATTCCCTATCCCATGTGAATTAGGCACATCTGGTCTTAGTGCTCGCCAACATGATGAAATAAGGGTTCCTAGTTTACTACGGAACCCTAAAAAGCCCCATGCAAAATTTCAAGCTCGTAAAGCCGCATAGTCTAACGTGACACATAAGAGAGACATGAAGAAATCCACATGTTTAACTTTCTTTTGCTAAATATGTGTGAATTAAAAACGGTTATGGACTTTGAAAAAACGTCATCATAAATTACGGACCTTTGCGCTGTTTTGCTGCTAATAATTAATTATCTTAACTTTTGATTATCTTTTATTCAGTAATACCACTAGTGTCTTAGATAAATTAACTTCATTTGACCTGTAGATTGTTCTCTTAAAGTTAACGGATATCACAAATAACACGGTGTATTTAGTTGGAATGACAATGCTAGTATGTACAGGCAGCCAAAAACACAGTCCACATAAAATGTATTAAAAAGTATTTTTTTACAAAAACTCATTTTATATACAGAGAAATTTAACAACGCGGTTAGGTGTGAATCACACAGCTATAACAATATCGATATCCCGAATATTGTCTTCCTGAAGACTGGTCAATTTTGTGGTTAATAATACTTTCATAATGATAGTCAAAATTATTATTTAGTACAGTCAAGGGCAAAGATATCGACACGGCCAAAGTTGCACAAAAATATGTATACACGGCCTTAATGTTAAGTGCATAAAGACGTGTATACATATTTTTGCAACTTTGGCCGTGTCGACATCTTTGCCCTTGACTGTACCTATTGTTTCGAAATTGTTATGTGTTTTTACTTAATCTTTAGTTTTGATATCCTACTAGGTATATTATAAATGCGAAAGTTTGTTAGTATGTGTGTATGTATGTTTGTTACTCCTTCACGTAAAAACGGCTGGACAGATTTGGATGAAATTTGGTATGTAGTAGCTAGAAGTCTGGAATAGATTATACGTATACATTACTTTTATCCCGATATTCCCACGGGTTAGGGGTTAACTCTCGAAATTTCAACCTCTGGGTTTAGAGTCATGAAATTCAGCACGGGTGTGTTATACAAATTTACCTAATGAAATCCACGGTGATTTTTTGTTTGTTTTTGTTTTTTGTTTCTGTTTCCGCCACCTAGCTACTTTTGACATACCTAATTAATCATAAGATCTTGTGCCCAAATGGTTGTCTGGAAGAGATCGCTTTTAAGTGATAAGACCGCATATTGTCTACCTTGAATTTATGTGTTTATATTATACATTTTTTGTACTGATTTGTGGTGTGCAATAAAGAATATTTGTACTTATTGTATTGTGTATTTTTAGTGTTCCGGAGCCAAAATAAATGGCAAATAAATGGTTTCGCCATGTCTGTCTGTCTATCTGTCTATCTGTCTGTCTGTATGTCTGTCTATCTGTCTGTCCGTCCGTCCGCGGCTTTGCTCAGGGACTATCAATGCTAGAAAGCTGTAAATTTGCACAAATATATATAAGAAATAATAAAAAAAAATTTTAGGGTACCTCCCATAGACGTAAAGTGGGGGTGATTTTTTTTTCATCCAACCCAATCTGTGTGGGGTATCGTTGGATAGGTCTTTTAAAACCATTAGTAGTTTGCTTATTTGTTTGCGAATAATTCAACTTTAAAGTGCAAATTTTTATTAAAATCGAGCGTCCTCCCTCTAAAATCTAAAACAGGGGGTGGAAAAATTTGAAAAAATTCAGTATGTTAGTAAGTATATTAAACTTTCAAGGAAAACTATAACGGCTAAGTTTGCTTAAGAATTATTTATTAGTTTTACTCTTAAATAGCAGCCTAAGGTATAATATATACCTAAACTTGGAAGATTCCGTATAAAATACGAATATATTACTTAATTTTTTTTTGTAATGGCTACGGAACCCTATTCTGGGCGTGTTCGACACGCTCTTGGCCGGTTTTGATTGAAAATTCTCATGGGAATTTAGTAAATCCCGGAATTTCAATTAAACTGTTGAATAAAAGCCGCATGACACTTGCACGAAAAAATATAAAGTTTTAAAACAAGTTTTTGTCACTAACAGGGAAATGGTAAGGTAAGTACAAACACAGGAATTAAAACATTGTGCCAGATTTAACACAATGATAATGCTAACTGGGTATATAGTTTGAACTAGTGGAGAAATGTTAAGCAATTCGGGATATCGAAAGGTACCGTATACCGTACCGTATACACAATTATCAATCGAGTACTAACCGAGTCCACCAACAATGCTGTCACTCTGTTGCAGCACCGTCCTCCTGAAGACGAAAATTAATTTACAACAATATTTTCAATAAAATTCGTGATTCAGTCAGTAGTAGAAATAGCTAGCAGGACTATGAGCTAGAGAAAATAATTTCACGGCTCATTGTTTAACATAATAGAAGCCCAACATACATACTCCTTGAAGATCATAAAGGTGCATTACTAGGATTTTTTCGAAATTAGCACAGGATAAGGAATAAAAGGGATTTAAATGTTCAAGCCAAAGTGGCTCTATCTCCGTAACTACTCGTATAAATTATGTATTAAATTCAAATTTGGCGTGCGAGTTGGTGATTAAACACCATCTAAACACCACCACCAGCTAAAAGTATTCTCAGGATTTTCCGAAAGTAAGTAGTGTTTTTTTTGTTTAATGCCTTTAACTAACTGAAACAACGCACAGCATAAACCACGGAAGATAGAGACTTTAATAGATTGAGAATTTAATTTAATATGTAGTATAAAAATACAGTTTAGGAGACAGTGAAAAATTATAAAAACTAGTGTTGAAAATAAATACGGAGGTTTCCCAGTAATACAAAATTAGCACGATATTTCGATGCTGCAAACTTGAATATATGTAGGTATATAGGTATTGATCCTAAAAAAAAATAGCTTAGTTTTTAGTTTATGACTAGTCATTTCTAGTGTATCTACAATTTGACCGGCCAATAAAGGCTGCATGCCAAGACGCTTTCCAAAATCAGTTGTTTCAGTGTTTCATTAAATATGAAAGACTTCAAATTATCCAATGGATTGGATAGGACCAATGGCCGTATTGGCCGTGCCATCATTCTCAGCTGTGAGCGTTTCCGAATCTTTTCAAGCTCTTTGTCCAGTGGGCCACTTCTGTTACTGACTGCAATGTGCATTTAACAATTTGAGACTTACACAAAATATAATTCAGCACTACTTGTTCCGTTTTTCGTCTCATCGATGCCTTCGGTTTGGTCAGAGGGAACACAGTATACGTCTGTCCAGGAGTCGTCGCAGATAGCCCAGGGCAGCGTGGATTGGAAGCTCATGACCAAGTAGAAGAGACAGAGCGCGATGATGGAGACGTAGTATGACAGGATGTAAACGCAGCCCAAGGCTTGAGCGTAGCCCGCGCCTGAAAAGATTTAAAGGAGGCGAAAAGTTAATGTTTGTAACCTTTTCATAATAAAGTCGAGCCTAAATTTTGTATTATTTACAGAAGTAAGTACTTAGATATTTTATATAGTTAAATGGGCTAATTCACTTTCTAAAATTAATATACAGTAGGTACTAGGTACTAATATTTACTGAAGTTTTTAACTATTCCATATGACTTTAAATAAATCAAGTGATATTAAAAGTAAAATAGGTTATCGTGTAAATAAGACAGGATCTTCTTACTATTAGCATATTAGCATAGATAAAGAAAATGTAGTTGAGCTGCCTACAAAATCAGATCACAAAGAAGAATACAAACCTTTCATGCCAGGTGACAACGCCCACACTTTTACCGAATTCCTTGAACTGAACTGACCCAGTACACATTCAAGGTAGTACATAGGTTTGCCTATAAGGATCAGCACTATGATATAAGGGATGAGGAAGGCGCCGCCGCCGTTGTCGTAGGCCACGAAGGGGAACCGCCACACGTTGCCGAGGCCCACTGACGTGGCTATGCAGGACATGAGGAACTCGATCTGGTTGTCCCATGTCGCACGTTTTGGCATGTTATCTTCTGGATCCTGAAATTAAAAGTATATGAAAAAGTAAGTATTTAGAAAAAAATACAAAAAAATGTAATTGTAAATTTGTATGTACCCAACCTTTTGTTGACGGCGTTTTTTTGCATCACCATTGGCTTTACACATACCCAGGTTTCGAGTCGATTGGGCCAAATTGAAATAGAGTACTGGACTAATACAAAATCAGCTAATGTCACCGCATCGGTGGATATGAGGTGGGTAAACATCGAGTTTCAATATTTTGTTTAGGTAAGGTATATTGATACACTTAGTTTGTTACACGCGAAGATAAAAAAAGAAAACAGTCATTCACCCAGCTAAAACCCCAGAATAATATTTTTTTTGATCTCTCAATCATCTAACAAGAGAGGCGAAAACTATTTACACTATTTACGAGCAAGTGTGATGAAAAAACTAAAAAGGCCTTGGATGTCAATGGAACACACATACGTTCAGGCTATACGCCATTCCTATAATGGTATAGGTAGTTATTGAGATTTTTTCTTAATTAGTCATATTACAAATTTTGTAATGTTTCAAATAAGTATTATTATTACATTGTCATTAGTTTCTTATACGCAGACATATAAAACAAAAAAGTTAAGAAAATGTTAAGAAAAAAAACAATTGGTAGGTAAATGACAATGGTATTGACCACACAGCCTATCTCTGTACAGCTTAACAGAACTCCTGGTTCAATTTGATAATGATAACTTACTAATTTTAGAAATAAATTGACTAAAATTCCTATTTTATCTACTGTTTGTTTCTAATCACTATTTTGAAAACTTAGATGAATGATTGGTCTCGCGCGCTCGCTCGCTAGATACCGCCGGCGTACTCGTCAAATGCGGCAACAAATAGTACGCCGAATTCGGCGTACCTACACGAGCCCGAGTCGAGTCAGTCGCGTTGCAAACTGTGTGTAAGGTGCATGTACCGAATGTTTTTTAAATTTTGGTCATGAACCGAAGTAAAATGCCAGTTTGCGCAGTGAAACTGTGTAAAAATAATACTACAAGAAATAAGAAGGACACTGGGATCACATATACCATCAGTAAATATCGTATAATTTCGAAATTACAAAATAAAATAACATGAACCCTAAACACCATTCTGTGTTGCCGCGTACACAAGAATCAAATTCCCCGTGGTTGAGATTTTAATAAATTGAATTTTATTGTTATCATCATTAAATGATGATAAATTTTAATAACTTATTTTATTTAAGTATCTAACGTAATTATTATATATACATAACCTAGTTCTATATTATTTAATGTTTATCTTTGTGATGTATACACTGAAGGTGTATAAATTGTTACCCGACACTATTTAATTAAGGGGTGAATGTGTCTTAAAAATAAAAATGTTTTCGTCTTCCTATTCAAAAAGCCCAATCAGCAGATTTACTTAGGTATTATGGGAAACGAAAATTTTTTAACTTTTAACCCGACTGCCCGAAGCAGTGTTATGTTTTTCAAGCGTATGTATGTAAGTATGTATGTATGCAAGTATGCATGTGTGTTTTGTAAACATTTTTTTTTATTTTAGTCTTAATTAAGCTGTACATTATATTAGGTTTAACTGTGGGTGCAACGTGTTATCTTAACTACGACTCAGTCCATGAATTTTAGTAATGGTTTGTAAATATTGAATGTCCTTAAATATATAATTTTTTTATTAAAAGTGAGGCCTGATCATTGATATACCTACATCATACCTACCATTTTTTTAAAGAATAAACCTACGCCTAACCTATACACAAACATATTAATACATTCACTCTTAATTACTTCTTCATTTCTAAGTATTTCCCAAGATACATTTTGTAACCAGTAACTTAATAGACCATAGCATAATTTATTTTCCCAATAATTGGGTAACAGTGGAGCAGCTGGCAACACAATTCGTCACGCACACTAGCATCCTTGCAAATTGTCTTACACCGTTCTTGCGCACACTACAATTTTGAGTTGCCGCATTCACGAACCTTTTGTTTTTAGGTAGCGCGGTATCTAGTCGAGCGAGCGGGCGAAACCAATCATTCATCTAAGTTTGAAAATTTAAAATTTTGAAGTTAATTGTTTTTTTTAAATGACCACTGACCTTCGACCTATGCTTAAAAAAGTGACATTGTCTTTTATAAATTATACAAAATTTTTTCTATTCATTTTAGTTTTTATTTGATACACTTTTTCTTTTTGTATTTTTTTTTACTTTCCTTGTAGTCGAAATGAAAAGCAGTGTATTTAACTCGAGAAAAAAACCAATATCACACTCGAAATATTGACACCCTCTCGGGTACCAAGTTATCTCGTGTGATATTGGTTCTTTTCTTCCCTTGTTATACAATCTACCAATAACGCAATTTTCAAACTAATTATTAGGCTGCAAACTAAGCAATGCTTCGCCCTACTCTTTAATTAAGAAAATACCACAACACTTTCTTTGTAACCTTTTTGTATTTCCTTTTTAAACCGACTTCAAAAAAGGAGGGGGTTATCAATTCGGTTGTATTTTTTTTGTACAATAAAGAGTATAAATAAATAAACAAACAAACAAATACTGTCTGCAAAGACTTCGAAAGCCGCCAAATTGAAATTTGAGATTTAGAAAGAATTTTGTTTGTAATTTGTTTATTTTGACATTTTGAAACAAATTTTACTGTTAGTTTGTGTTTGGTAAGTATATTTTGAGGTTTTGTGGTTTATTTAATTGACTACACAAAGTTATTCTTCTAACTTCCTATCTGTATGTCTGATCAGCGGCGTCTTTAGCCCATGTAGCGCCCGTGTGCAATTATTACTTTAGCGCCATCTAGGAAGCGCGCGGTCAAAATGGAATAGGTACAAAGTTGCCGCGGCCGGCGCCCCTAACACCGCTGCGCCCGTGTGTAACGCACAGATACACACACCGTGTATCTATTTTCATTTTTGTAATTTTTTGTGTTATTTGTGTTGTTTAATTTATTTTTCTTTTTAATTTTGTTGTATTTGTTTGTCTTTGGGAATGTGAATAAATGACTTCTTTCTTTCTTTCTAGACAGAGAAATAACACAAATGATAGATAGGTATATGAATACACTACTAATTAATGCTGACTTACCCAAAATCACTCAAAATTAGATACATAAATGTACAGTTCATAAACTGCCGAACAAAAAAAATAGCGATGACCAAAACGACTCTTTAGCCCTTCTACTTGAACTTGACTGACTGATACTGGTAAAAAGGTACCTATCTAATAATTGAAGCCCAATCGAAATGACCTAAATTAAACATATTGATAGCGATACCGCAATATTTGTTTACTTTTAGACTTTAGTGTATCACATCATCAACAAAAATACTTACCTACATCATCAATTTTCTATCTAAGTATTTCTTGGTCGAAGTCGAGACCTACCCATGACGTGAATCTGGCTTTATTTTGTTATCAGGCTTTACAATTCACGTCAATATACTTACCTGCCGTACAAAAGATACTAGCACACAAAGTGGACATCTACAAAAGCTAAATGCGTAAGTAAAAGTTCCTTTAGCATGTCAGGGGTGAATAAAGGATTCTAGGACGTCAACCCTATGTATAGCTACATACAATAATGTCCATCCGCCTACCTTTACGTTATTAGTTACGACATATTAATGGTTGTCTAGTCTGGAAGAGATCACTTTTAAGCGATAAGCTCGCCTATTGTCTACATTGCATTTATTTGTGATGCTCAGTAAATAATATTTGTATTGTATTGTGCTTAACAGATACTATAAGAAGGTACAGACTTATTTTTTTGTCTTCTTTTTAAACAGCCGGGTTTTGTGTTTTTTTTTTAATTTATTTATTCCAGATAGGTAGCCGTCATGTCGTATAAGGAGGTTAAGGAAGCAGCTTTTAGCGGGTCCGACCTACCTTCACACTGAGCCTTCACACCAGTGTTAAAGTAGGGAAATTACTTTCCCAGCCTTCATACTGAACTATTTTAAAATAATCAGTGTGACGGTGGATCATACAGTAGGTACAGTGTTAACGTTGGGTAACCAGGCAACGGTTTACCTTTCGGACACACTTCTACTTGTTGTTCTTCTTCTTGTTGGTCACACTTCTAGGTTCCACTTATTTATATAAATATTATATTTCAATACAAAAATAGGTAGGTTAGGTTAGTTAGGTAACTTCAGTTGCCCCAAGGGCAAAAAACACAGAAAGAGGAGTTCCGCCCTTGGGCGAAGCTCCGGCGAAAAGCAGTTGGACAAACTATGGTTGGAACACGGCTACGTCACGATATTTATCTGAAGAGGATGTAACACTTGTGTTTATCTCAAGAGGTTCCGAACCTTCACACTAATGTGTCAGGTTTCCCATCCTTACTACTAGGGCTATGCGGTATTGGGCTTGATGGCAATACCGGTATTATTCCGGTATTCAAATTTTGAAAACCGGTATCCCGGTATTTCGGTAATTTTTCGGTATTTTCCATATTTTCCCTTTATTTTTCTTTCTTTCTGTATAAGTCTGTTGTTTCGTTGAAATATAACCAATATTACATGAAAAGCAAGATTGAATAAACTTCCCTTTTAATGAGCAAGTATTAAAATAAAAAACTTAAGTTGTTAATGAGGGCTATCGTTTTTTGTCTCACTAGATGGCGCACTGTTGCGTGAGGTTTTTAAGTGTGGCTTTCAGAGTCTGTTATTACGGCCGTTAAAACAAAGTTTAGATTAAAATCATATTTAAAACAACTTAAAACCGTACCATAAAAATATCCAGCAACCACAGTGTTGCTTAGTCCCGTTTTGTTCGGAAAAAAAGGGAGGACAAAAGTTTCCGAAAGACAAAACTGTCTCAAAACACAGACATTCATTGCCCCGTAACGCATAATTGCCATAATTAATTTCAGGTTATGCAAAATATTCACAAAAAAAATCTTATTATAAATAAACCCGCGTAGCTCACCCAAAAACTATGAAATTTGACATTTCGGAGACCTCACGCTACACTAGCGCCTCTAGCGGCGAATTCACTCGCGATAGCCCTCATTGTTAACTAATACTTATATAATATGGAATTGGATTCTCTAATTCTTCGGTGAAAATTGTTTCACCGATTATTAGTTCCCAACCAAATTTTCGCATAATTTCTTTCGCTTGTACGAGGCTCATTAAATATCCAGTTCAAGCTTGAAAGGTCTCTACTGATGAAATCTATGCTCCGCCCGGAACCAGCTCAGCTCCAAAACCCCGAGAGCTTTCAGCTCAAACTTCAAAACCATTTCGAATGCCTAGGTAGCGACGTGGACGATTACAACGACGGGTTTGTGGAAGCTGTCCATACGATCGGATCTAACTTCTTCAAAACCCGCCGTACTAGAACCAATAAGCTCTCGCGCTCTGGCCTTAGGCTCATGCAGGTGAGGCGTGAGATGCTGCTACAGTCTTCTGGTGACGCTTAATTGTCGCTATCAGCAGTTGAATAGGCAGATCTCAAAATCTCTGAAGCGCCCGATTTAATACTAATAAATAGCACTGAAGAGGCTATTGAGCGTATCAGAGGCTCTAAGGTGTTTACCAGAGATCTGTCTGTAAGTCAAAGCCGGTTAATGAAGTTGAAGACCGACGACGGCAGAATCATTTCACCCAAACCTGAGCTGTTGGGGGAAAACGAGAGGTTTTATGGATAGCGACACGACAACCCGAACACCCGTCGAAAATCTAGCTAAAGACCCGAGGGCTAGATTAACCCTACACTATCACGAAGACATCCCAGACGTCAGCCTGTACGAGATTAGTATGGCCCTCAAATAGCTTAAGAATAACAAAGCCCCGGGTGACGATGAAATTACAGCCGAACTCTTGAAGGCGGGTAGTAAACCAGTCCTTAAGGACTTTAAGACGCCGTTTAGTTCCGTCCTCCACCAAGGGGGAACACCGAAAGCATGGGGGAACAGAAGACAGTGGTGGTGCTCAGCTTCAAAAAAGGTGATAACACCTTGCTGAAGAATTATAGACCCATCTCACTTCTGAGCCATGTTTACAAACTGTTTTTCAGGGTCATCACAAATCGTCTCGCAAGCAGGTTTGACGATTTCCAGCCTCCCGAACAAGCCAGCTTCCAATAACCTATAGTACCGTAGACCACATGTACGTTGCGGCAGGTTATACAGAAGACCGAAGGGTATAACTTCCCCCTTTGCCTTTCATTTGTGGACTAAGAGAAAGCCTTCGATTCGATCGAGACTTGGGCTGTGATGCAGGCTCTCCAGCGGTGCAGTTGACTACCGGTATATCGAAGTGTTGAAGTGTCTAGTGTCTGTACAAAAACGCCACTATGTCCGTCCGATTACATGACCAGAGCACGAAGCCTATTCCTCTGCAGCGGGGAGTCAGACAAGGAGATGTGATCGCTCCGAAACTGTTCACCGTTTCATTGGACGATGCTTTTAAGGTTCTGGACTGGAAAGGACGAGGCATCAACATTAATGGCGGGTACTTCACTCGCCTTCGATTCGCCGACGATATTGTAGTCATGGCTGAGACCATGGAAGACTTCAGTGCTATGCTCGCCGACCTCAGCAGTTTCCGACCGAGTTGGCCTAAAAATGAACATCGGCAAGACGAAAGTCATGTCTAACTAATGTCCATGTTGTGCGCTCGAAGTTGTTGACGACTATGTATACCTGGGACAAACGGTCCAGTTAGGTAGGTCCAACTTCGAGAAAGCTTACACTACAAATAAGCAAAGTAAACTTGTGCGCGGTAAATCTGAAATTTGAAAGTAGATTAACAGGTAAGTAACTTCAAAAGCCATAAGTCTGAAGACAAGTTATTAAAAGTGCTTTCTTGTTTGAAATTAAAGTCGACTATTACTATTTTAAGCACAAGTCAAAATACCGAAAAACCGGTTTTGTAGATATTTAATACCGGTATTAAAAGAGGGGAAAAATGACCGGTATCCCGGTTTTTCGGTAATACCGAATACCGGTATCCATGCCCTACTTACTACTAGTGTGAAGGTTGGTAATATAATTTACCTTCTTTCATAGTAGTGTTATGGCTGAGAAAGTAATTAATAATAATTTAATTAATTAATTAAATTATTATTAATTACTTAATTTTTTTTACGATTTTTAGTGTAAAAGATCTAAGATACAATAATTTAATGTCAACTGCTCGTCACCTTTTACGAAAAATTGCTTTTTCCGATGCACAGACGTTCATTATTGAGGAGTCCTGGTGCTTCATCACCCGTTCCATTTCACCGTATGAATTACGATGAGCTTAAATTACAAAAAACTGGCCAAGAGCGTGTTGGACACGCCCGAAGTAGGGTTCCGTAGCCATTACGAAAAAAATAAGTAATATTTTTCTAAGGAATTTCGTAATTGGTACGGAATATTCCAAGTTTAGGTATATTTTATACCTTAGACTGCTATTTACTCTTAAACTACTAATAATTCTCAAGAAATCTTAACCATTTTAGCTTTCCTTGTAAGTTGATAAACTTTTACATCCTGAATTTTTCAAATTTTTCCACCCACTGGTTTAAATTTTAGAGGGGGGGGGGGGCGCTCGATTTCAATTAAAATTTGCACTTTAAAGTTGAATATTTTGCAAACAAATCAATTTATCGAAAAATCGTTTTAGCAACCCCCTAATGGTTTTAAAAGACCTATCTAACGATACCCCACACTATAAGGTTGGATGAGGAAAAAAAAATCACCCCCATTTTACGTCTATGGGAGGTACTCTAAAAAAATTTTTTTTTTACTTTTTATTGTACTTCTTTGTGTCGGCATAGTTTACATAATATATGTCGTAGCTTTCTTTCGCGTTCTTTCTTTCTTCTTTCTTTCTTTCCAAATTGACCGCACGCCAATGCATATAAGCTGCTTACCTTTTCATCCTTACTATCTTCTAATGGTGGTTTTAAGTAGGGTGGTGGTGGGCCGGCCTCTGGTCGCGGCATCCCGTTCGACGCTTGTTCCGGCGACGGGTCGAAGGCCACGTTGACATGTTCCCCGCTCTGAAAAATACAACAATCATTCTGATTACTGAATTCTCTAAACTACGGAGAAAGATGAGATCAAAACACAATTTTTATTATCTTTGGCTCTACTTTTCCAAGGTCACTTTAAGATGCAGAGGGAAAATTAATGCAAGAAAATTGTTTCATCTTCTTTTTTAGCCGTGTCGGTTTAAAACTGCAACCACATGGCAGTTCCTATGTTTCTGTAGAGTATCTGTACCTACGAGTAGATCACCTTGGTTAAGTCGGTTTTTAAAGTTAACAAAGGTTGTTGGACCTCCGAGTCAGTCAAGGCGACCTCTGTGAAGAAGTTAAAACTCCCTTCGTCCCTTCGTGTGGCAAATTCCCGCTCTGGGAGAAAAAGAAATAGACCCATTATGGCGGATGTCATTTTTTATATTAGCGCGTATGTGGCATCTGTTCCGTTCCAGGACACATAATTATTTCGCGCGTCTGGCGGCCGGCCTGTAGGGCTACTACGAAACTCGAAAATCGAAGTTCGTATCATACCGTCCCTCTCGCTCTCGTATTAAATAGTATAAGTGTCAGAGGGACCGCACGACACGAACTTCGAGTTTCGAGTTTCGTAGTAGCCCTGCTGCTCCGGGAGAGTAGCTAAGGACTTTTTTAAACGTGCATTTAGGCGTCTAATAAGCATTCTGCACTGCTCTAACTTATACTGAAGCTTAATTATAGAACAAGGATAGACTACACTGCAACAGCCACGTCTCTTTCAGAACTAATCTTGAAACATGAGTCACTTTATAACACCGGCGGGACGCCGCCTGATAAAGCCCACATTTAGTACCTAATGCTCCTACTGCTAAAAAAATGTATGGAGTGAGGTGATTTTATGACTGTATGTTTTAAATTAGGGCAGTATTGTAAACAAAATACAAATAATGAGAAAAAGTATAATTTATTAATTATGGTAGATTATTATTAATTATGTATCGAAAACTGGAAAAAATACAATGACCATATATTTACTTTACAATATTGTTTTATTTTCACACTTTATACATATTTACCGTATGCAATATGGTAGCTTACTTAATTAAGCATCTAAAATGCTACATTTTATTACGCTTATTACATAAAAGCAGTAAAATTTAAGTTTTTCTATAAATCGAAGACTAGTTTAAATTGTCCTTCATAGACCTGTGCCAAATGTGGTAAAACTTGCAAAATGGCGGCCGCCATAGCCATAACTAGCCTTTTCCCTTCTCTCCCGGAGCGGAACAGGCGCCAGATGCGCGTAAATGAGCAAAATGGCGTATTGCCACACGAAGGGAGCGATGGCCATTACAAAGATTTAAACAAGGAAGACCTTTCAGTAATGGGTTTTTTATTTTATTTTATTTATTGTAATTTTTACTAACATAGGTTAAGATAAATTGTTTAACAAAATGAGTCGTAATGTTACTTGATTAAATGAATTTAATTATTATTATTATTATTATAGTCCTTTTGTAGTCAAGTCTAAGAGGTAGTGTCCAAAATATATAAGTGGGGTAGGGATTTTTTACAATCAGCAGCAGAAGTAGATAAGCGGTTGTGTTGCTCAAAATTATCTAAACACTCTTTTATTACCTTGGCAGAACCTAGACTCGTTTGTAGATCATTTTGAGCATCGTAACTGCTCATCTACTTCTGCTGCTGACTGTACCTAACTAAGGCCAACTCGAAGTAACATTAAAGTTATAGGTAGTGCCACTAGAGTTGAGGTCACGCACATAAGAACATGTCACGTAATGACAGCGGGATTTTGGCATTCACTCATTCATTTTATTCATTCACCTTTTATGCAATCAGTTGTTTATGTAGCTGTGAGTGTAATCATTCACTTCAACTCTCGTGGCACTACCTATATTAAGGATAGTTTGGAATACCCTATACCTAATATCGGTTGCAATAGCCCTTTCTCCGGTATACATAGAAGTAGGTATAGGTAGATGCAATTAATTTGTCTATGAGTTTACTTGGTTCTACCTAAATAATTATAGTAATAATTGGAACAATGATTATAAGTGCTAATTAAAATGATTCTGAGAGCATGCATGCGCGATACGGCCGTGATAAAGAGGAAACTTGATTCTATCTAACGATGATCGTGGTAAATCAGTATTATCATTTTTATTCAATAAGTGCCTACACAGTGATTGATAAATAATTAAATATCATGAGATAATTAACACTTAGTGCAAGAACACACTATGCTAGCCGCGCGGTTTTAGCACACCGTCCCTCTTTAGAGTTGAGAAAGAGACAGTGCGCTAAAACCGCGCACCTGACCGCACAGTGCGAACGTAGCCTTTGTCTCAAACTAGGCAAAGCGGTTGCTATGTGGCCTCTGGCTACTTATTAGGTAACGAGTATTATCTTATACCTACATACTTAATCCCAATAACCCAAGACTCAAGAACAAACATACCTACCTAAGTACTTATTTTTTTATGAAAAAGATTTTCATGTGCTCTGGACGCGACTCGAGCCTGCACTTCCTGTGGCTATACGCGCCGAAGGTGTCCTACCAACTAGACCACCGGAGAGCCCGATCAACTACCCGAAAATATTGCTCGCTTGGATACGGAAACAGTGGCGTGTAGTGCCATCAACCTACTTTACAAATCTTCCGAAAAGACCGAAACTAGTCGGACTATTCCTGACACTCGTATAATCGTAAGTTGAACCGTGTCTTGACATATTTTTTCAAAATTGCATTGAAAATACGTAAGAAAAAATGTAACATTTCTAAGTTTACAAACAAAACCATAATTAAATTACAGTTGTATACTTACAGCATGTATTTTGATACGACTTCAAACTTTAAGGGTGGTTAGCGAAGGCCCTAATAATCACACTTTATTATGATTTAGTCCAAAATGTTCTCTTATTATTTTCCTAATAAAATAAATTAGCAAGTAATGTATCACAATGTGATACTACTTTATTTTTTTCAAAACGTCGCACTTGTTGTCGTCACAGCTGTTACAGAACGCTTCTTTCTGGTATCAAATTATTGTACGCATTACATTGCTGCTCGAAAAAAAAAAGTTAATCGGTTCACAGCACACTTAAATCTACGTCTGATTACAGTTTGAGGCTGCATCAACAATACACGCTGTAGATTGCAATCAATATTTTTGTTTAAAACTTTAGTTACGATCTACGTTTGTTGTTTGGTTTTAATTAAATTTTTATTCAAGTTGTCAGGACTTTTGGGTCGATGTCAGGATTTTTATCAGGAAATTTCATTTTTCCACATGGTAACCCTAGTCATATCAGATACAGCACGCTTTGTTGTGTCAGATGTTGGTGTTGGTGACAGTACTTATTCATCATCCCAGCCTATATGCCCCACTACTGGGCGCAAGACTCCTCTCAGAATTAAAGGGCTTGGGCCGTAGTTCCCACGCGGTCCCAGTGCAGATTGGGAACTTTACACACACCATTGAATTGCTTCTCAGGTTGTGAACTTTTCCTCGCGATGTTTTCCTTCACCGCAAAGCTTGTGGTAAATTTCAAATGTAATATAGAGGTGCTAGCCCGAATTTGAACCCACGATCCTCTACTTGAGACGCCATAGGTCAAACCACTACGTGCGTACTTATTACGTGACTTCAATTTAATGGGTTACTTTCAAAATACTTTGCAACCTTTCTGGTAATCGTCCAAGTTATGTTATTGATGGCAATAAATACTTATGTGCCTCAATTACTTAAATTATATCAACGTTTGATTCCACATGATTCATGGTCAGAATAGAAAGGCGAGTGGGTTTTTTCGCGCATTCCATCTATGAAGAACTATTGCGAAACTACAGCGCAGGGTCATTTGGACTTGCAAATGTGATATAAGAAGGTAGCTTTATATTTATTTTTGGATGCAGTCGTGACAAGGATGTGACCATGACTCGCCATCGATATTCCGGAAAGTATAAACAGATAACCCTGTTGGATGTAATCTATAGGTAGGTAGATATGTTAATTGAAAACCTTGTCGATAAAGTAAATTACAAAAAGGAGGTCGCATTAAACAAAGGCTGCTGGTTGAACGATATTCGTGGTTCCAGTACGATATGTTAATTATGATAAAAGTAGTTGTAGGTATTTGAATTTAAAATCAAAACATGTCACATGAGTAATAAACTTTAAGCACCTTTAAGGACTTCGGAAAATTAATTAATGATAGTTATCATAGTGATAGCATAACGGAATTACGTTACGGTAGGTACGTTACTGGGATTTACTGTACGGTACACCTAATTATACCGTACATAAAAGTGTTAACAACTCGGTATTATACTACTGCAATCAGCAAAAAAAAACTACTAATTAAGTACAAGTAAAAGATCAGGATATCTTTAACCCAAAGAACCTATTTATAATTAATCGTACATTGCTTTCAGTTTATTGACCGTAGCAAGTTGCAGGTATATTAAGAAACATCCGTAAACAAAGATGAAAGTGAATCAACAATACATTAGTAAACATAACAAACAAAGATGACTGTTTTAAATATCTTAAGCTTGAGGCATTCATTGCATGTTTCTCTGCCGAAATACCCTGTGTAACAATAAGTGGTTTTCTGTCCGTTCTTAAACTACGTATTTGAACACAGATGTAATCCACTCAGGAAAGTTTACATAATGAATGTCATAATTTATTTAGGTATTTAACCTTATTGAATAGCTTACGAAACACTTACTTAGGTATTTAGTATTTACACAATTGTGTGCTTTTCACAATTTATGAAATTAAAATTATTTACTCAACTGAATGTATATAACTAATAATTTCTTGAATTTGTCTGAGTGGAGAAGTAATAAGTCTATTTGATTTTCTCTAACTTAAAGTTTTACGAGTAAACTAATAAATAGTTATAAATTTGTTATGCAAGGCTGGAAAGTAACTGTTTGGCACGAGTGCTTATATTGAAACCAGAGCAAGCGAAGGATTCTAGGATTGAACCACGAGCGAGTGGTTCAAAAGAAGAACCCTGAGCGTAGTCGAGGGTTTCAAAGGCACGAGATGCTAAACAACTTTACAGCCGAGCGGAACACACAATTTTTCACCTCACGACAGCGAAAAAAATAGTAGGTACTTAGATGGAAGAAAATAAATTGAACACTTATAAATCAGTTTCAGGTTATGTTACCTAGCTTATGCCAATGGCTTTTTCTAAATCGCAGAATTCTCATCCCATGGAAATATCTCAAAATACATTCACGTTCTTGTCTCCATAAAACGAGGGAATTTCGAAGTCCAAGTAATAGTTCAGCTTTCTAGATCCAGGGTTTGGGTTGGACGTTGATAAGTGAGTTAGCCAGTAGGTACTTTTACATTTCTTTATGCAAGTAGCTAAACCTACTTAAAGTTAAAATAATTAGTACTAGAATTGGTAATATTAACAGTGTGAACTTTTTTCCCTCCGGTAGGTGCGTTCTGAATTTGACCATATATCTACCTATTGGTCGTTATTTTTCGTGAATACAGACGATAAAAGTTATGTAATAGGACAAAATTTAAATAAATGTTATCTATTTTTTTTGGTATTAATAAAAAACAACAATAATAACAAGAATTAAAACACTAACGCATTTATATTATAAGTGAAATAATTTATGACAAACCACGTTTCAGAACGTGTCATCGTGCTTTTTTTTCGGGTGCGTTTCCGAATCTCTTTTCATCATTTAATGTATATTTTCTTCTTGTTTGTTCTGTAATTATAGACGCATTTGGAATAATTTCAGAAAACTGAAATGAGCTTTATTATTACTCAATAACTTTTTAGTAATAAGAATAAAATAACAGATTTATTATTATTATTATTCCCTCAATGGCGGCCTTAAGAAAACAGATTTAAATATGACTTAAACTGTATGACGTTTCGTGAACACGTCAATAATCAACGCTTACTTTCTCAACCTCGTATCTATCCGAATTGTATACAACAAATCAACACTCTATTATACTTAACATAAAGATGATTCTAAAACAATTTTGTGGCCAGATACGAGGTTGTGAAAGTAAGCGGTCGATATGTATTTCCAACGGGGCACCCATTCACGATAACGTTAGAATTTCAAAAACTCTTTCCAGCGACTCTCCACGCAGATTTCGAAGGATATAGAAAGCTTTTTCGAGCTAGTGAGGTGAAATAATACATTATTGTTAACTCGCAATGCTTTAGACACCATGCTCGAACTTTCGGCTTTTTATTTTCGTAAGTATAACCCTAATGTTAATGGCTTTAATTTATTTCTTTCATAATCTCAATGGGAAGTTTGTATCAAAATCACTCTATTTCGTGCATACTGCACTTCGTTGTACACGTGCAGTCTGTGGGCCCGCTGTACCCGCAAGTCGCTCAGCGCTCTGCGCGTACAGTACAACGACGCGTTCAGGGTTATGTTGCGGCTGGCGCGACGCTGCAGCGCGTCGGGCATGTTCGCGGAGGCGCGCACCGCCTGCTTCTACACCACTGTGCGCAGGCGCTGCGCGTCCTTGGCCAGCAGAGTGCGCGCGAGCCGCAACACTATTTTGTCCATGATTGCTGATAGATTTGACTGTCCTTACATGAACCATTGCATGTTGGTTCACGTAAAAAGAAATGGTGTTTAAAGTGCACCGATATCATATTTTCTTTTTATTAATAGCCTAAATTTAATTAATTACCTAATTTGGGACATTAATATAATTTTGCATTTTGCTTATTAACTTAGAATTTTAGAATTGTATGTATTTAAATTTGGACCTATGTTGTTCTTGAAAATAAATGAATTATTATTATTATAGTAGAGTAGTACAGGAGAGCAAATGTCAATATTCCGTACTCGGACATTTTGCTAAAACACAACTTTAGAATTTAAAATTTAGATCTAATTTTGCACATTTTTTGATCTTCTTTTCCGGTTCAATTGTCTTATCCTGTAACGATATTGTTGACTCTAACAGGAAATTTACATCATGTAATTTATACACAATAGTAGGTACTATTCACAATATATATGTCATACGTTTCTGATTAGTCTTGTTACCCGAGCTGCGTCAATTTGCTATAGGTACCGACTTAGTCATGTTCCACCTTATCTACTAAATAAAATTGGTAATTCACGTAATACCTTACTTTAGATACCTATGTTATTGATTATGTTATTTGATTAGATATAGCTACTAACATTACACTGCATGTCTGTTTGTCGCTCACATATACAGAGACAACGCGCAGGCTTAGGAGCTATCCTCGTTTTTGGGATTTTATAGAGTGAGTGATTTATTTTGTAACGGTTTAAGTAGTATGTCAAACAAACAACGCAAACACACGTACAAAATAACGCTCATCTTATCAATGTACCTACAGGAAATAAGACAGCACACGCCCAATAGGTACAACATTAATGTAATGCTTTGAACTTTTCAAGATTTAGCCTCCCTTGTTACGTCCGTGTTTCATACTTTAGTAAACATTCCTGATTGAGAACGGTAGTCTGTGAGTAGGTACGTCATGTTATCTAGTCAAGTAAGGTATATTTCATGAGCAATAACCGCGATAAAAAATTATATTCGATAACCAATCCTACGAGTATATCGTGAAACACGTGAGCATGTTAATTTTTTGGATTTTTATCATGTATGTCGCGTTTAATACATTAACACCGATAATTATCTAAATAAACATGTGTTGGATTTATAAAAGCACCGTGTCTTTAAATCGACTCTACTGTTGAATCCCAAAATGTAACATATTGTCAGAATAGTCGTAAAATGGATTTTGAAAGTTTGGGCGCCAATCACAGTTGAGTGGCGTTGAGTTGAAATTCAATTTCGAACTTAATTTTTCCGCAGTTAACTAGGAGACCAAACCTTTTCCTTTGCCTGCTCATACTTACTTATGTTATTATGGTAAATGTCACACACAAACTTCAGTAACTTGCTATCAGGTACCAAAAATAATATTCGGATTTAAGTACATCTAACTATTTTCTTGTAATAAGTAATGATATTGATGGTAGGTACCTATAGATTTCATGAAAAATACTGCTGGCGGGTAAATAGTCTGTTGTTTTTATTGAAGTACCTACTTAAATATTCGGCTTTTCTCGTGCCGGACCTATGTAAAGTGGTAACAACACATCGCGTGGAATGTGGAAGATAATACGGAGCTAATCAAAATAATAATGATAATCTATCGATTATTACGACGATGCCCCTGCGTTAATGATAATATTACATGTAAATTTTTTTTTAATTAAATAAAACGTGTATCTACAGGTACTAATTTTCCAACGATTTAATGAAAAATGAAAATTTTAGACTTAGAGCTTAAAAGCAAATCTATACAAAACTATATTGAAATATATTTTCAAGTTAATAATTCTACTTTGACCGTAAATCGTAAGACTTAAGTAAATCGTTTGCTAATTATCATCAAGAAAAAATATAAGTACTAAAAATCACTCCATTTTGACAAACAGTAATATCTAGCGAAACTTACTTATAATAAATGCAGAAATGAAAATAAAGTGGATGAAAGACTTTTACAACACCTGTGAGACATAGAGACACCACAACACGTCTGACATAAGCAACTTCTCACCATTTTCTTTCACTTTATATCACTTATTGTGTATTTGTTTACGAGCGCGGAAACAAGCGTGGTGATCGCTTTTGGCAACGCACTCAGACCGCAAGTGAGTGGGAGCGCGACTTCTTTCTCGGTTTTATATAAATATATCGAGCGGCAGCCGAAGGATCGCTTCTTGTAATCTACTGCATGCCGTTCACCCTAATCACCCACGTGTTGATTGTTGACGCTCTGGTCGCGCGAGCCCATCGCTGAACAAGGTGCCTTTGCTTTGTTTGTAAAGTGAATAACGGACACCCATGTCTTTGTGATACCGACACTGTGACAGTCCTTGATGACACAGGTCTGTTTACACAGGAACTACTTAATCTAATCAGTGCAGAAAAAGGGAGGGACAATGACACGGAAATTAGGACAGTATGGAGAGTTAACGGCAGATTTAGTACAAGTTTTAAAAGTCTTTGATTACTTAACTGAAGGATATTTTAGTTACATAAAAAGGTAGGTTGGGATACCTCTGAAACTGAATACTATGTGAATTGCACCCTTAGGGTGGAGCGTTTTTTAAATCCGTAATATCAATTTCATAATTCGTATTGTTAGGGTTCCGGAGCCAAAATGGCAAAAACGGAATCCTTATAGTTTCGCCATGTCTGTCTGTCTGTCTGTTCGTCCGTCCGCGGCTTTGCTCAGGGACTATCAATGCTAGAAAGCTGTAATTTTGCACGGATATATATGTAAACTATGCCGACAAAATGGTACTTTTTTTTTAAATAATGTAAATAAAAAGTAGGGGTGATTTTTTTTCTCATTCAACCCTATAGTGTGGGGTATCGTTAAATAGGTCTTTCAAAACCATTAAGGGTTTGCTAAGACGATTTTTCGATTCATTGATTTTTTGCGAAATATTCAACTTTAGGTATAAAAATACCTAAACTTGGAAGATAAACGGAAAAATACGAAATCCTTAGAAAAATATTACTTAATTTTTTCGTAATGGCTACGGAACCCTATTTTGGGCGTGTCCGACACGCTTTTGACCGGTTTTTTAATATGTAACGATCTTTTTATCATGGTGTTAATAAATTAAATGCAGCGCTAGATTAAGACTACTTATTTGATGCCCTAAACCAGGCCTTCCCAAACTGTGCGTCGCGACCTAAGGCATCGCGACATTGTCCCAGGGGCATACCGCAGCTGCCGCCTTTTTGGGGGCTGGGTTGAGGGGAGTCATAAAAAAATGGCAAAGTCCCAAGGGCGTTACAGTACAAATAAGTTTGGGAAGCCCTGCCCTAAGCAATCCAAGCCTGTGCCCCCCCCCCCCATCCATAAGAAAGTACCCTAGTATCGATCTTTAAAAAAATCAGGTATTTATGGCATAATACCATTGATATAACACCATTGGTATAACACCATTACAACGAACGAAATAGATCATTACATACTCAATTTCAAGCGCGCGGATTTTCAAACAGCCTTACCTTTTGTACATGTGCTAGTACATTTTTTTTTTGGTGTTGTATATGGTGCCCCCCAGGACGTGATTCCTTGCTGAATTTTGCTTGTGGGCTAATCCGACACTGATAAAATGAAAACCAGAAAGTAGTTCGTTCAAAATCGAGAGTAAAATCACATTGCAATTTTTTTAATTCTTTTTTCACTGTGCGCAGTACCTAATGTTAATGCTTATGTTTTAGCGAGGTTTTTAATTTATTTAGACTATTTAATACTGGCCATTTTTCTGTTACTATTTTTATTTTACGTAAGTATTTTAAGTTTAGAATAGTTATTTTGTAAATAGTTTTAATTTAAATAACTTCGGATTTTTCAACTTAGGGAAAACATTAACAGCCTTATTCATAAAAAGTTAAGAGCCTCCTTGAAGGCTCCTTGAAGGCCCGATGCTAAAAAACATGATTCATAAACGTCTGTTAGCGCTAATCAGTCGATCAAGGCTCTGCTAAAGTTAGAGGACCGTAGACCCTCCTTTATCTCTCTGCTAAGTCACAAAATGGCCGCCACAAGTTTGAACAGCTGACTTTGACTAGAGCAAAAAACCATAGTACCGAAGATATTTATAGTGAAGGCAGGGCTACGCAGATTTAAAAAAAAACAGGAAAATTTATTTTCAGGAATTTGTATTTAAAAATCCTCTAAATTAGCAACAATAAATTAACAATAAATATGAAAAAAAAAAATAAGGATGATTAACATAATTATGGCTTTTTGCACAACATAAACATGCGGATCGGAAATGGCGGGAAAACAAACATCTCGCTTTTTATTTTTTTCCTGGTAATTTGCTGTCACTGCTGTCAATTTTTTTTTAAATTATCGATTAGGCCATTTTTTGTCTTTGATTTGTCAAGGTGGCCAACATAACGCGTCTAATCCGTCTATCAGCAGCTCAACAACTAGCAGACTGCTAGCAAGCGTTTATGAATCATACTTCTTGACAACCGTCTAACAAGCTTAATCAGTCTGCTAAGTAACAGACCGATCAAACCTCAATTAAGGATTTTTTATGAATAAGGCTGTAAATAATGAAATATGAATAAATTCTAAATAATTATTTACTGCTGATTGAAGTATCTTAAAGAGCATTTTCACATCACTAGAGGCTCTAGTGCTCTAGTCTAGAGCCAACGTCAGTCAGTCGGTCAGCCAGTCGTCAGTCAAGTGTCAATGTCAGTCACCACACTACATTTGTTTACCTGATTGCTTGATTCCATTGAATTTGAATATAGGTATCTTTGTAGGTATTATTGAAATTAAATATTTATCCTGTGGCACGGGTTTAAATTTTTCTGTCAGTTTCATTCATTTTCGAAACGAAACGTTTCCAGGAGGCTAAGCACAACTGATAGTACCCTGTATAGTACCCTGATAGTACAAATTACGAGTGTAAGTAAGAGTGTTAAGTATAAAAACTAACAAAATTACTGACTTAGCTTAACCTGTGAATATTTTTTGGAATAGGTAGGGAAAATAAATATGAAAACCGGCCAAGAGCGTGTCGGGTACGCCCAAAATAGGGTACCGTAGCCATTACGAAAATTTTTTTTAGGGATTTCGTATTTTATACGGAATCTTCCAAATTTAGGTATATTTAATATCTTAGGCTACTATTTACTTTTAAACTACTAATAATTCTCAAGCAAACTTAACCGTTATAGTAAACATAGCTGTATTTAATACATTGTTATTTTATTCTATCAGTTAAATTTCGATATAGTTTTATAGAGTAGTACTTGCTGTTGCCCGCGACTTTGTCCGCGAAGAAGTATGAAAAATAGTTTACGTCCTATTCTCAGACCTACCAAATGTACTTTAAATAAGAACTTGATAACACTTCTAATAATTTATCGGATCTAATAACGATGGTAGGATTTTCCAATTTTGGTTTTGAAGACTTATTTCTATTGTTATAAACGTTAAATATTTTTTTTCTTGAGCCTATAAAACCCATGTATTAAATTTAGTTGAAATTGTCAAAACTGTATCTGAGATCACAAAACATACTTAGGTACATGTATAACTCAATACAAATATTGCTCGTTTAATGGATTGGGGATTAAAAATAATAATTAAAATAACATTTCAATATCATTCATGTATTCATAGAAGCTACGCTTTTCAAAAAAGATAAACAATAGCGTTTATAATATTATAATCATGTGTAGTGTAATAATTAATAAACTACTAAAATAACCAATAAACACCACTGATTATCAAAAAAACAATGGGAATAACTCACTATCAATAAGCAATATACATGATATTTTCCTTTATCGGTGCAGAAATTTTGATATGTGATTCAGTGTCGTTAATAGAAAAAAAAACCCATTTATTGTATTTATGTCATTCTATTAAATTTAACATGCATCTAAGTATTCAAGCCTAGTGTCTTGAAATGAATTGAAAAATAATTGAACATGCACTTTTAACGATACTAAATCACACCAACATTTGGGCACTGATTAAAATTTCTTCCTGTATATCTAGTAGCCATTATATTTATACCGGAGCTTCTACGGTATTTCAAATTGCCTGAACTCACACAAAAGCCTTTCAGCCATTTGTGTTCCTGTTCACACATTTTATGAGTAGGTAGGTAGGTAGATTACAGTCGAATAGAGCTCAGAGAATTCGATGAGCGGCTGTGGAGCGGATAATATTCAACACTCTTGTTATTGCCTTAGCGACTACTTAGCGGTATAGTCAGTGTCTAATTTTGTGTTCTACTAAGTACCGTTCATTCACTTCTGCTCCGGGCTATGTCTTGGTTGCTCAGATAAGTAATTAGGAGATGACTTTAAAGCCGAGTTTAGACTTGCAAGAAAAATCGTGCTAATTGCATTACATTGCGGCGCTCGATTGACCACTACAAACTCGTTGGCTTTACGGCCTCGCAATGTAATATAATGTAAAGCAAATTTCACGCTTTTCTTGCAAGTCTAAACTCGGCTTAACAAACCAAAACAAAATGCAAGTCAAGCTATAGCAAAGTTCTAGCAACTTGTGCTAGTCGTGCAGGTAAGTACTTAGGTATTACTAACATTAATAGCATCATCCTATTTAACCATCAAAAACAAATCGATTAAACACTAAAGAAATCTCTTTGCGAAACATTAGCATGACTTGGAAGCCTGACCTAGGTTACATACATGTACCTTGTCTGCTCGGTTAATCCATATAGACAAATTACTATAAAAAAGTGGTTTATTTCGGAAGACTCATTAAATTGAAAGTAGAATTGTACGAATGTGGAATTGTACTAAGTAATATGGAAATTGTACCAGTGTGTCCGAAGGCATCTGTTAAGACCACCTGAACCATGGTATACCTATCACTTTGCTTCTAAATGTTGCGCTAAAATCGTCATCATTGGAACCTAGGCACGTTTAGTTCAAATTTTGAGGACCCTCTTTTATGGTTTCTCTTATCGTGATTTACCTATGCGATGCTACTGTCATTTTTCCATATTTCATCGACTTGCTATATGGCTTCAGCTACCACGCATGACCAATATACACGCAGCCAGATTGGTAAGTAAAGATGGAGTAGTTTTCACAGAGCTGGTGCCTCGGACTTGCCGTAGTATCTGCGTGTTGTAGGGCTCGAGACTTTGCAGGAGCAACGTATCCATTGCCGCGTATGCTTCGTGCACAACGCGCTGTGAAATAAAAATTATTAATGGTACAATTTATCAGATGAAATGGATGAAGCACGTTTGAATATGAACGCTCGTTTGAATTGATTGGTGTAACTGAATCCCCAGGAGCATTGGGAATTTTGGGAGCTACAGCAAAAGGGCCTCAGTGACATCCAAAAAAACGAAATAAATAAAGTATTAGTTCAGTAAGCGATCATAATCTGATCTATCTATTATAAATAGAAAAGTAATCAGTGCTATAGTTTTCCAGTAGTGTACAAATTTACACGTCTTACCTATTTTTATATCTTAGTAAATTTTTTGTTAAGTGCTTTTCGGCAGGAGCTATAGCTATGAGTAAGCTATCTTAGGCATTTAAAGAATTTGCAACGGGATGATGCATTTGTGTGATAGATACGTAATTTTCCTAGATTTTCCTCTTTTCTTAACGTGTCGAGAGCCTAATAAAATAAAACAACACAATGATCATACCTCCGTTGTGACCCTCGGGTTATTCGCGTCCGTCGGTCGAAATATCATAACCGAATAAGTATTGTCTATTCCTAAGTGTCCGTCGACCCAGTCTTCTATTCCACCAGCATACAGCGCTGTTATAAGGAAAATATGACGCTTAAAACTGCGTATCAACTGTGCTACCTACAAAGTAGCAAATACTGAATTACAGGTTACATTAACATGCATCTTAAGTTATACAATGAATTTCCTGTGTGAAACAGCCATTAGTTTCCGGCGATTGTGTACTTCAATTATGGATAAAAATATACCTAAAAGAACCATTATCACGATGCTAGGTATAATAAGCAAGAGGCACTATGCCCCGCTGGCGAGTGTGGGCGGAACTCGTATATTTGTGGACGTTTTTATTGGCAGTACTCATTAGCATCGGTGAAAAGGAAAGTGTCAACTGTGAGCAATGGTTTATTTATCACTCTCATATCCTTACGCAGGAATTCCGAAGTCTGACCAGCCACATACGGACGCCCGCTGATGCTGTAGGCCGCGGAGGCTGCCTTAGACGCCCTTTGCCTCTGCAAAATAAAAAGTAAAAAAATAGGTAATTCATCGATACGGGAGTTGAAATTGCTCGTCAATGATGTTATTCCATGCCTGTATACTAAAAGACAATGGTCTCAATTGTTCCCGCGGGAGTCATGGATTTACGTATAGTTTTTTCCTCCAAGGTGACTTTAGTTTTAAAAGTAGGTACTAAGTAGGTACGTCACTTCAGACTAAATAGGCTTCAAGTCAGCCAACGGTTTTATATACGTCTTTAAAAATTAACTATAACCCAACCATAAAAAAAATCCACGCATCATGAAACTTAGTCATACAATACAAAACGGGTAGCCATTATTTTATTCAGTTGTTTAAGCGTCTTTCTTTTGCCGAGCTGTGGAGGGTTTAGACTTTAGACCCAAAATAATTTAATTTTTTTGCATTTTTTTCCTCGCAATGTGATGAAAATCATTGTGTGTAACACGGGCCGTAAGGGGATTACAAACTCGACTCATTAAAAGACTTCTACTAAACTCTCGTTCGTAATCCCCTTTTTACGCCCCTTAAAGCACAATGTACTATAATTTGCTGATACTTTACCAAAAAAGAAAAAATATAATAACCGGCCAAAGTTCGTGTCTGGCCACACGCAGTGTAGGATTCCGTACATATTATGCGGCAAATATTCGACGTTAAGTTTAGACAGGTAGGTACACTATTATTCATGAACTTGTAAAGTCTATTCGGAAGTAGATGTAGGTATAATTTTGAAAAAAGCTTGTAAGGTCGACCGAGTAATACGAGAGTAGTACGAGAAAATTTTCACATAGGTAACAATTAGCTATCAATTATATTACTGATTAGTTAAACAACGTTCTAACTTAATGGAATAGTTGTTGGTTAAGCATTTCTGTAATGGATAAGACTCAAATAAGTATTTTTTTTTGTAAAGATTAATGAATGATCACACTATTGCTTAGGTAGTTACATGATCATATCTAGGTACATATGAACTGATAAAGCGATTATATTATAATTGTGCGTAGCAGAAAAGCTATGTACCTATTTAGATATGCAAAGAGACTAATGCCTAAAGCATTTTAGACAATTCCGGTACAAATACTATCTCACATACAATAAATAGGTACTTACTTTAAAAAAAATGGGTAGTTATTTTATCGGAAGTGAAAATAAAAATATGAGTATCGTTCGTAAGTGTTTAAGAAAATAGTTGAGACAGCTAATTCATATTGGAACATAAAATATGCAAACAAAACAAAAGTACTAACTAAAGGAGATTTAGCTATAATCACACATGTGTACTTAATAATTAAGGGATTAATTTTATTAGCAGATTTTTTATTATGCATAGGTTTTGCTTTATCTGACGGCGTTTGGATGTCGTTTTTTTTATCAAATAGCTGGCAAACGAGCAAGCGGGTCACCTGATGGTAAATGATCACCGCCGTCCATGGGCACTTACAGCATTATTAGGACTGCGGGTGCGTTGCCGGCCTAGTGGTGGGGGGGGAGCTAAAGGGGAGGGGGAGGGGAGTTGGGCCTCCCGCACCGTATGAAACACAGTAGCAAGAATACTTTTTGCGGGAGTGTGGTAGTGGTACTAACCCGGTCGAGCCAGCCCATTCGTACTGCAGCCAGTGTGGTTACAGTGAGGATGTAGGAAATCTGATGACCGTACAATTATTTGGTAGTGAACTTATGGTAGTCTAGCCGGAATTGTCTCCACGGAACGGAACTCTTTAACAGTTAATGGCTTCAGCTTGAAACTTGGTGCGGAAATGTAGTTTGGATCGCGGTTACAAGTATAGTCAGCAGTGGCGAAGCGTCCATAGAACCTTATTCCCATCGGCTTGCCCAATATTTACAAAATAGGACTACAGGACATATGATTTATGAAAGATATTATGCCATCTTTGCTTCGGCTTGACCACGAAAATATCTGACGCTACGCGACTGATAGTCAGCAAACATAAGCTAAGCTTGTACGTATTAAAAATGTCTTTTTAACAAAACTTTTTTTAATAAATGACAAATAGACATTAGAATAATAAAAGAAGGTGTCACGTTTAGATTTAGTGGCTTTTAAAATTTTGTGTCCAAATCGTGTAGGTAAATCAACTACCTACTACTACAAGAACTATTGTATAAATATAACAGAAAAGTAATGTATTCTCGGGTCTTGGATGTTTAATATGTATTTAAGTATGTATTTATCTATATAAGTATGTTTATCCGTTGCTTAGTATCCATAGTACAAGCTTTGCTTAGTTTGGGACTAGGTCAATTGGTGTCAAGTGTCCCATTATATTTCATCATAGGTCAGCTGCCTTCCGTGGTAGTTTTAAGTATGCGGCCACCAGGTGTTGGAACAACTTGCCGCCACCTCTACGTCTACCAATGTGCAAACACACATTTAAATTAAAGCTGAAGAAGCATCTTTTTGATTACCAAAAAGAACAACCTGTTGGTGGCCGAGTTGTTCCAACTTATTTGAGGCGTCCCTAATTTTATTTTACTTATTATTGTTTCATATTATTATTGTCGTTATTGAATTTATTGCTACTCTTTTATTTTATTTTTAAATCATCTTGTACAAATTTCCACGCATATATATGTTTATAGGTATTTTATAATTCTTATATTTGTCATGATTTATATATATATATATATATATATATATATATATATATATATATATATTATATATATATATATATATATATATATATATATAATATAATATATAGTTTTTTTTCTTTTCCCGCAATAATTACGCGTTCAGTTACGTGGGTGCACACTCACCGGGGTTCAGCTGAAAACCAGCGCTGCAGCTCTGGTTACAGGGCTACGGCACATGCTGAGCTGAGTCCTTTTGGCATCACACTACAGCACAATGTCTCTTATTTTCCTCTCTTCTCCTATTTATGTTTTTACTGTGTTTTTGTTGTGATGTAGTGTGTTTTTCTTGTCAATAAATGTTGTGAGTTTGAGTTTGTGATATTATTTATTTATTATTTTTTAAATTACGCCCATGTGAATGTAGCGAAATGGCCAAGCCACATATGTTGACTAAGGTGTAGAGTTTGTGAAGTTAGGCCTGTTCTCGTAGAGTTAGGGCGTGTAGATTTGTGGTTTTTGTCAATCCGATTTATAGAAAGGGTAAACAAAGACACCTTTAACCCGACCACAGACATTTAATGATGTGAAAACCTAGAACCTAGAATCAAAGTACTTTTGTCTATTTTATTATTTACAATACTTAATTTAATTCCAAAGACTGTTTGTATAAAGTAGTAGCTATTTTTTGATTTTAAGGTAAATAAATAACAATCGCTTATTGAACCGAGTTTTGATCGATTTTTATAATGTCAAATTTTCCACCATCTACGCTAGTCTATGCTACTACAGATTATACACGAGTTTCATTCAAGAAATAACGTCAGATTTTAACGAAGATTTTTCAAATGAAAATTAAATATTTAATGATTGAAATCAAGTGAATTTTGGTGAAAAAACTGATTAGACGTCTAGTTAAAGACACGAATTATAGATAAATGTGTTATTGACTCGATCCAGTGGTGTTCATACAAGAATTTAGATGAAATCGGTTTGTTTACACTTTCCATAAATTGTATTGGCATAACGTATAGAAGGTTGGCTCTACATGCGATCTGATAACTTTTTGACAGTGCGAGCGCAAGTCTTGTCAACATTTTACATGAAAATGTTTTTGGTGATTTCTGTCTATACGATTATTGATGCAGAAAGAAGCTACTGATTAAGTATGGTAAACCACTTAACATGCATATATGTATATACCAGTCTAAATCTACGGTGCTCTACGTAAGCCATAAAATACTACTGCAACATTTTATCTTACGAAAACGTGATCGAAGGCACGTTTCTTTTTCGTATGTGAGTATGGATACATCACTCCCTGAAAAGAAAATTAGTTTTGGTTAGTTTAAGAATAGTAACACGGAGTTAGATATATCTATATTAGTAATTTCGTACCGGTCTACGGTAGACTCGAACGAAATGCACATCAAATTTAAGAGCGTAAAAAATTAGTCAATTCGAGTCGACAACTTGTAGGCGGAAAATTCGGATTATCGAGTATTTTCAATATAAACTTGAATAAATTACTAAGTATATAATGGCGTTGCGAAGTAAACATGTCAATGTCATCACACCATAGTGGCGTTAGTGTCACAGGTTCGTATTCCTTTCTCCATTGTGACCTCTTAAGGGCCCCACACACGGCCCCACCACGGCCACGGCCAAGGCGGCCACGGCGGTATATGGGGCCCTTTAGGTCTAATTTCTTTGATTGTGAGACAGAGACATCATAGTTATTAGGGCAAATAAGATTTAGGAGAACTATCTACTGGTGAAATACCGATACGTAGGTGAAAGTGTTTGTGATAATATTAAGGCTGGGAATATACGTCAAATTTTTCGATAAGTACGACAGTCTTTACTGGGAAAAAAATTTTTTCATACATATTATTATGAGTCTAAATTTTACCTGTTTTTCATCCATATATATATATAATACGGAGTTGTGTTAATTACACCAATAACTCAAGAACGGCTGGACCAATTTTTATTATTATTAAAGGGCGGATGATGGATGCAATATGGTGACGAAAGTATAAGAGATTGATAAGATTGATAGGATTCATATTTTTGTAGAAAAATGTATAGAAATTCGAGTAATGGTGATAATGTTCCTAAAAATGGTGAAGTGTCACTTTACGAATAAGCACCTCTTACATCTGCAGATGTAAAGATGTCATTTTCCCTATATAAATGGATATTAGTGAACTATAAAAAGAATGCACTGGAAATATGTAAGTAAATATAGAAAAATACTATTATTTACTACAACAATAAACTATTTTTCAATTATTTTGTCTTTTTTAAATCAATTTTAGTCAAATCCATATTACGTAGGTTGGTTTAAAAAAGACATGAACATGATTTTGACGTTAATTGCATCCGTCATCCGAACACTAATGATTATTGTGTTTTTAGATTTGTCTTCGTCAGCATGATAAGTATTAAAAATATTGGAATATTGACCAAAAAATAAAATTAAAGAAAAAACATTTTCCCATACACAATGTTCATGGTTTTTCCGTCTGTCGGTGTGACAAGACCCTTTATTTCGGGAGCGTGTGGAGATATCGAGTTGAAATTAAAACCTTAAACAGAAATCTACAGTCCCTTGAAGTTGTGAGAAAATCAAATTTCTAAGTTAACTTAAACAAAAGATACGGCCGTTTAAGCCGCAAAAGTCGTATATTTCGACACTCAAAGGAATCAAAAATTGTAGGGTAAATTTGTGAATTTGTAGGGTATGTAACAAACAGTACTTTCCGTTGACCTTAACATATTTTAATATATATAATTCTTCTGTACGTGTGTTTGTCACTTAACTCCTCCTAAACGGCTGGACCGATTTAGATGAAATTTTGTGTGTAAGTTTCAATAGAATCAAATAAATAAATAGGTTCCTGGATGGATTGAAAACATAATTGGACCCGGTAGGTGTGGCGCTGCTGTCGGTATGTTATCATATTTAATACTGCTTTTTCGGGCAGGATAACGTCTGCCGGGTCCACTAGTATCTCAATAAAAATATAATCGCCCAAATTTTAAGTACCAACTTAGTGACGAAGGGACTTACCTACGCTAGATGATTACTTTCATCACAATTTAGAGTGGCCAGTAAAAAGATGTCATACGCATATAGAGGTTACGAGTATCTCTTTCATTTAGCATTTCAGATACGGATATGACTCATACATGGCCTTAACGGTTTGACTTATGGTCTCTAAGTGTTTCGACATTTTTTTTTATTATGAGAGGGAGGCGAACGAGCAAGCGGGTCATCTGATGGGAAATGATCATCACTGCCCATGAGTACCAACTACTCAAGGAGAGTCATTGGTCCGTTGCCGGCCTTTTAAGAAAGTATTTAAGCCCTAGGTCCGCAATTACATTTGAAATTTACCATGAACTTTTTGAAACCTGCATGTAAAAGAAAAATAATTCAATGTTGTGTGAAGTTCTCAATTTGCATTGGACCTGCGTGGGAAACACAGCCAAAGCTTCTCATTCTGGGTCTGTGTGCAGCAGTGTGATGTATATAAGTCAGAGAGAGACATAACGGAGGACAAAAAGCTCCTGAAATCCATATTGGACACCCGGAGAGAAACGTAACGGAGGAAAAAAACTCAGTCCATATTTTCTACTAACAAGAACATCCCCCTCCTTGAAAGCGATGAATGTGTGTAGCGGTGAGCCCTGGACATGCAAGAAGTGAGTGATGGCGGCAGTTTCCAGCTCGCTGAGTTGCCTTGGTCCCGCGTACAGGTCCCCGCACGCATGCTCCGAACGACGTTCTTCCGCTGCGGAAATGACGGTTCAGTTAATAGTTTCTTGTTACAAAAATTCAGCTGCGTAAAAATAGAAATAACCTTATCTCGCTTGAAACATGGTGCCCTAACATAAGTATCATGTATCATTTTTCTATGGAAAAAGTATGAAAAAGTGGATACATAAGTTAGAGGACCGACCGTAAATAAGGTAACATATTGGCCAGTATCTGGCATGCAAAATTTCACAAAAAAACTATCAATTAAAATCGTAATCAAAGAGTATTATATAGTTATTCATTCTTGGTCAAAAGAGGAGAAATATTCAGCGACATAGTATAAAGCACAATGAATTAACAATTTATGCCCCCTAATTCCTAGCAGCGCGCGTCTCAAAATTGCTTTTAACCTCTTCGCCGCCACGTCAAATACAAAAAACATCATCCATACGCCAGGCTTCTATACTTCAATGCTTAAAATTGAACCTTAACACAATTGAACGAAGGTTGCTTTTGCATTGAAGTAATGGACGTATATAATATATACGAGTAGGTCGTTGGCGTGGAACCTGCGGTGCGTATATATGAGTCGTTCGCGTCGAAAAGGTTAACGCAGTTTGCTACAACATTTTGGTGCCCTCACTGCACTTCACCTCACTAAGGGAGCTTATGCCTACAGAAGAGCCGCTCTACTCGCTCCACCATAGGGCCGGCTTGGATAAGCATAATAAGAAATCCACACTAGTCATCTTCTTATCATCAGTTAATAATAAGGTAGTACTATGTTATGTATATGACGCAACTTTAACGTAACTGCATTATGCTGTGTAATATCTCGCAGAGCAAAGTCATTGATAAAGTAGACATTTAGAGAGCCGGGACTACCCGGCTACAACTACGTAATAGATAATAAACACCTTGGTGCAACCGATGTAAACCGGTATTCTTGTCTAGTTAAGTAGATTATAGTTGCACGATAAGTATAATGTGCAAATGATAAAAAAGTGGATTGTTATAATCCACTACGCCCTTTTGTATGTATCCTCACTGATAATATAGTGATTGTGACCATTCAGAATTCTTAATAAAGTACACGATCACCTTTACGAAACGTGAGTTCTTATGTATGAAATATCTTACTTATCGTCGTATCTGTGTTAAATATATCGGACCATCTTATAAATGAGAGTATAGACGGCTATAACTGGTGGAGTTCAAGAAATTTGCAGCTTTGCCAGCATAACTCTGTTTCAGGCGTAGTGCATTATTATATCGACCATATAAAGTACTTACAAAAATATTTAACGTTGCTCCCTTTACAATATGGTACAAAACTAATTAAATGTATTAAAAATATGGTCCACTTTTAAATTACTAATTAATCATTACTAAACTTTCGCGTTGTCGTCGGTCCACTTGAAGAGAGGCCTGGCTACGCTGCGCTTTCTGGTTATTGTAGCGCCCGCTGCCACCCTTGATCAAGGTAGAGCGAGATTGCCTACACCACTTCCGCGCCTCTCAAAACACGCCATCATAATTTTATTTTGCACGGGAAACCGGGAGATAATGGCGCGGGTGTCCCTTATTTCGCATAACATTAATTGTCCTAATACGAATTCGCATAACTGATTTGGCATAAAATAATTGTGCATAACAACCAATTTTATAAAGAAGCATAACACTTATTTAGCATAATGATGAATACGCATAATTGAAATATGCATAACATTATTAACTATAACTGAAACTGCTATAAAATGAATACGCATAATTTTATCAAGCGAGTGAATTAGACTTACAGAGGTGCGAGTGAAGAAACCGATCCTTACGGCATAAGCTATATGTGGGAAAGAGATAAAATCAAAATGACAGCGTGACCCGTCTTGAATCAGTGAGCCTCCTTTCGCCTCCTGTCAAAATTTTCTTCGTATTTGTTTTGTATTTTTTTCTGCAATCCTTTCGATTTTTTGCATAAAACGGTAGGATTCCAGAATGGTGTCGTGTTCTGTGTTGAGCTGTGATACAACCTACTGCAATAACCCAAATAAACGTAAGTACATTTCACAGGTAAATATGATTGTACAAGTACCATTTTCATAGCTCTTATTGTCATTGAATGTATTCTCAAATTTACTTATTAATATGCTAATATGAAGCGGTAAACAGTCTGTTTCATAAATATGGCTTGTTTTCTAATAATAATGTGTTAAATAAAAATATATTGTATCCGTGAACTTGAGCACTTTTTTATCGATACCTATATCGATATTCTTCCAATACATTTTTATACTAAACTTTGTAGCTGCTTTTCTCCGATTTAAAGATTTGAGAAAATATAAGTAAAACATCGTAAAATTGAGAATTTAATGATGTTAAGTTAATAAAATAATAACTATTTGTTTACAAACAAAAATTCAGTGTTTTGTTTTTAGGGTTCCGTACCCAAATGGTGCACAACGGGACCCTATACTAAGCCTCCTCTGTCTGTCTGTGCGTCTGTTGCAGAGCTGTATCGTATAATCGTGTGAAGTCAATTTATCGATAATTTTCATACGTTTCGTTCGAGTCATTTTTAATATTGAGATAACAATTGGACTTTTGTGCCACGCTAACTAAAAATACCTTAAGTGTTCATTAAAGCTAGTAGGTACGTATCTTGTTTTTTTTTAATTTTTTTTATTCGACTGGATGGTAAACGAGCAAGTGGGTCTCCTGATGGTAAGAGATCACCACCGCCCATAAACATCTGCAACACCAGGGGTATTGCAGACGCGTTGCCAACCTAGAGGCCTAAGATGGGATACCTCACGGGCCAGTAATTTCACCGGCTGTCTTACTCTCCATGTCGAAACACAACATTGCAAGCACTGCTGCTTCACGGCAGGATTAGCGAGCAAGATGGTGGGAGCAATCCGGGCGAACCTTGCACAAGGTCCTACCACCTGCAAAAACCACCTGTTTGTTTTTTATTCATAGCTTACTATTTATACTCTTGACATCCGAATATAGTTAAGTACCTACCTAACTGTCTAGTGTAAAGTTAACGACGAGTGACATGAGTGGGAGTGACACACATTTGCTGGCAATTTTTTTTTTAATTTAGAAATGTTTATGAAGTTTCTAGTACCTACTTTACAGCAACAGCCCTTAAGATTTATTTGTACTGTGTACCTTACCTAGATATGACGATAGCTATGGTTATCGACAACTCATATTTAGCAGTGAGGGCAACTCTAAAACTAACACAGACATTTACAAATTTACACAGACAGGTCCATCTCACTTTCGGTCACGCTGTCAAGCAAGGTCGGTTCGTCTAGTAATGTTACGTTTATGGTTAGGTTAGGTTCAGAAGGCTGTTAGGTATTTTTTTTATAATAGCCCAATAATAGAGATTCTCACATACTTAGTAGTTTACTTCTCAGATCTAATTGAATTGAATAAATAAAACAATAACCATTTTACTCTTAGCAATAATTTTTCACTTAATGTATGTAACATTTCATATGTATATTGATTGACAAATAAAATTTTCAATTTCATTAAAATACTTAATCATTTTATGTTTATACTCTTTTATACTTATGTAAAGCAATGTTATGCTAATTAAATTTATGCCAACTTATCGTTATGCTAATCCACATTATGCGTATTCAGTTATGCGAAGTAATGTTATGAGAATTAATAATTATGCAAAATAACGTTAAGCCAATTTCAATTAGGACAATTAATTTATGCGAATTAATATAGACCCTAATGACGCCCCTTGCCAATTGGCTCCCAGAGAGGAGCGGTCGTCCTCTTGCTCTACCACAGGGCCGGCGCTGGGTTCGTGATCGTCGATCCAGAACCTAAAAGAAACTGAAAGTGATGAGACTAACGTGGTATCCACTGGTACTCGAAGTTACGGTCAAGGTTGACGCCGTAGCAAGGCTGCACGGTGCAGCGCAGCCCCGTCGACTCACAGGCCAAGCAGGATTCCTTCACGCTGCAGGTATCCCAAGATTGGCGAAGATTCTTTGTCCACTCACGACGCTAAACAATTTGGTAATACGTTAGACGCGATAAGATTGTGTCACGACTTAACTAAGTGAGCACTAAAATTTGATAACTTAGATTTTGTAATCTAGTTTAATGACGCTGCATTATTTAATTGAATGACGTTGAACTAATGCGCCCTTCATCTTGCGTAATTTTGATTGGCGAAAGTCACTCCGCATAACATGTACCATCAGCCAAATATGTGGTCTACCACCATAAAGTTGATAATCGTTTGCAGGCCATAAAACGATAATGCCAATAGACGTGTCTGTCAACTTGAAAGTTCGACTTTAGCAACATATTCATTTGATAGGAACTTGTTTAAAGCTTGATAGACCACTTCTTTGGCTGATGGTACCAGAGAATCATTTTAAGTTTTATGATGATTTTACACTATATCTTGACTAATGTAAATGTGTGTTCCGTATTACTATACGGAATATTTCAATAAATAGTGGGTTTATTTATTTATTTATAAAAAAGATTATCTTGTGGACTTCCAGTAAAAACCAAAACGTCCACAAGCGAGTAAACTTAGTTTGATTGAGCACCCAGTAAATGTTTTTCAGGATTATTTAATTATGATTTACAACTTTTTACACCCAAAAATTGCATAGTTCCCGCGTGTTGTAGTTGCATAGTGTGTGTGTGTGTGCGCGTGCGTGCGTGCGTGCGTGCGTGTGTGTGTGTGTTAAAAAGCGCTAAACGTAGTCATACTTGTGGGAACGTCATGGAGTAGTCGTATCCGTCGGGGTTTAATACCGGAACTACCCAAAATCGGTATTTAGAGAGGAGGTCAGCGTGAGATTCGCTGCGCTCGATCAGTTGGTACAGAACGTATAGTGCAGCGGCGACCGCGTGGTGGTCCCGACCTTGAATACCTTCAAACAAACAAAATGTATAAAAAAACAAAATTAAACGGTTCATCTCGCGATTGGAAAATATCTCCATAGAAGTTCGAATAGTCGGACCGATCCTGACATAACCGTGACTGAGACCGATAATTTTCATACAAAGATTATTTTAGAATGTAAGCACAACCGAAACGAGCAACAGATCAAAAGTAGCAGATGTGCCTATTTTTTAGAATCAAAGGTTGTGCACCTTTTAACGCATTCACTGCCACCTGACTTCCACAGGTGACACCGACGCACATGTACGTTCAAGATGTATGAATAATATGACAGTGGCACTGGGTGAAGTTCCGAAAACGCATAAATGCGTCGGTGGCAGTGAATGCGATAAAAACCAGAAGGGAATTTACGAAATTTCGATGGGATAGGTATAGAACTAGACAATTTTTGTTTTTCACGCGTGCGAATCGAATAATGGACCTACTTGAACTCGAGTAATCGACTTGTATTGTTAGGTCACTAGCCTTGTCGAGCGGACTAATTAAATTAAATACTTAATACCTACTTTTCCTACGCTACTACCAAAATTAACCAGTAATACAGTATCTATAAATCATTAATAAATCATCATAAGTACCGTATCATGATATTCTCGTAAGTTATAACAATTCGTTTAGGCACGTTTAGGTGCTTTGCTTAGGTTAAATTTCCTAACATTCAAATAATTGTGCGTAATATACCGTCTTCGTCAGTAATCTTGATTATTTATTGTCAATAAACGTTCAAGTTTTTGTCCGCGGATGGTTAAAGGCAACAGATTGGCCAAGTAGGTACCAGTTGATTCCTTATACGCTGTTATTAAACATGACGTATTCAAATTACCTGCTACTATTAAAACCACTTGCTTGGCTGATAAGATCTGTCCGCTACTAGGATCATCTATTATCATCATGTAAATTGGATTTTCCATAACTGTGTACGTGTCATCAGTAATATCAACCCATTTTGCTATAGGGCTGTCGTCTGTCCATTTTTTTAACTGCGCTACAATCTGAAAAAAAAAAATACAATAGGTATGTGTTTTTTCCATTTTGTTTTAGCTCTCTGATGCGAGAAATATGTATAAAATTATAAAGGTGCCAATTATTTCTAATCGACTTCAAAAAAAGGAGGAGGTTATCAAATCAGTTGTTTTTTATGTTTGTTACCTCAGAATTCCGTCATTAATGAACAAATTTGGATTTTTTTTTACGTTCATTTTCGACTATTAGAACCATGATATTTAATGAAATTTACCTACCAAAAGGACCAGGAGCAGTGTTTGATCTGATTGGTATATTGCATAGTACGAGTATGTTTGTAAAGACTACGAATTCAATGAGCACAACTTAAATACGTTTGATGAAGCAATATTGTTTTACGAATGTAAACATACCTCAGGGAGTGTTCGAGGTGACTTGAAGCTCAAATCTCGAAGTTTTCGTAAATTACAACTTGGTCGACGCTTTTCTCTGAAAGATTGCGGTGTTGAGGTTTCGTCATAGTCATATACTAAAGTAGCGGAAGTATTATAATAATGTGTAGTTTTCGTTTCTGCGGTATCCTTTTCAAGAGTGGTTTTGTCATTTTGATCTTCGAAGTTCACGTCTTCAATGCTTAAACTTGTCGTATTGTCAACGTAATTTTCACTATCGGTACTAACATAGTCTTCCTCAGATTCATGCCTTGAATTGTCTGCATTTTTCCGAGTATCTTCTTCTTCTAAGGATTTGTCACTCTCTGTGTTGCCTGTAGTGCTTTCAGTGTCATCTATGTCATCATAAGCTATGTGATATCCAGACTCTAGATCGGTGGATGTCGTTTTCAATGTCGATGTTACTTCATCTTCTTCACTCCAGTTCTGTGTGGTGTAGGTAACACGTGTAGGCGTAACAGTATCAGGAAAATACTGATCTGCAGCTGTTGGTTCAGAGATCTCCTTTATACCTTCAGTGTCGGAAGGGATCAACAAAGATTCCAGTAGATTAGTATCTGGTTTAAATTTTTCTAAAACTTCTTGTGCCGGTCCTATTCGAGTTGGGATTTCAAAATTGGGTAGTGTCGAACGGACAGGAGGAGGTATGAGAGTCGTTCGATGTACCTAGTTAAACAAATAATAAACAAAATAAATATTTATCAATGTAGTGCGTGATCTAGTGATTATAGCTAATCGCTAGCTCCAGTTCCATTGGACTATCATGACCAGGAAAGTACTTTGTAAGTCATGTCCCCTGCGACTCTAGGACCGCGATGTAGTAGGTACGCTCACATAAACGCGAAATAGCAATACCCTTAGGGTTTATTGTGAATTGATACGGGACATATGTATGCCAAATAAATATAAACTCGAATTCGATCCCGTGCAAACCTAGTGGTTTTAGATACCTCAGGGGATTTCAGGCTCGATCCTAGGATCTCTGAGTTTTTTGGAATTTATCCAAAACCCGAAATTATATTTGAAATTTACTGTGAGATTTATGCTGAAGGAAACATGGTAAGGAAACCTGCACGCACACATCTGCGAAGAAATTCAAGGGTGTATGTGAAGTTCTCAAGTACTTGCAAAACTTTTCGAAGTTACCTTAAAAAGTTAAGTATAGAATAACCATCAGTACAAAACAAACCTTACTGTGATAATATTACGCTTATTTATCTTTTTATAATTTAAATACAATATGACTTTTTGTCATGATACAAATAAATCAAAATCAGCATTTTTGAACTCTTCCATCGTTAATTTAAATAGAGAACAACCCGCCTAACACACTACTTTTGTTTGGAAGTATATAGAGCTGTTATACTGTCTCTACCTACTTCTCTTTGGTACGTCAAATATTTTTTTTGTTCTGCTTCGTTTAATATTTTTTCATGTACTTTTCGAAATCCTCTTGCTTCTTTATATCGGTCTTGAACCTCATTAAAATATTTACAACCAACACATTTTTTGAAACTTACAGCTTCTTTTAAAAAAAATACATTATAAACATTTTCCCGTTATTGTCTATTTTTACAGAAATGCCCTGTTTAAGTTGACTCCCCATAGAAATCAATTTTCGAAAAAAAAAACTAAATAATTAAGTAAGTGGTGGTCTAAATGCTCTATATAAATCAATGAAACCACAAGGAGTGCACTCATCGCGTCATGGATTGCTACTAAGTCAAAAAGACAATTGTCCGGACCACATATTCTTCAACTGCCCGAATATCCCTGTCTCCTTGTACGACTATCTCCCTGACTTTATTCCCCGTCCAGTAAGTTTTAGGTCCACGCTTTCCTTTGTATATACTGACTTTGTTGATTTCTTCTACTTTAACATCAAGCTATAATCCCTTGCGTATTATATCTTTTCTTTGTTTGTTGTATCTAACCAGTATATGTCTCATAAGTAGTTAACAATTTTTGTTGTTGTTGTAGGTATCCCGAACTAACCCTACCGGTCACTTGACAGCACAGCGCCGTACCTACTTTGTTTATTTAAAAAAAACGACGGATCGAGTATCATCTGTAGCTCTCAACCTTGACGCTGGCAAAATTGTCCCATTGGACAGACGCCTTTTATATATAAAAAAAAACAAAGACAATTGTCATTTTCTACTACACGAATCCTTCCGATTTCCCCCGAAACTCGAAGGTTCTTCTAAGAGCTCACTGATTGTATAAATATAAAGGGCACGTATAACAAACGTATAGCGGTCTTAAATAAATAAATAACTTGTTTACCAGTGTGCAAGCTTTCATACACAATTTCTTCCTTTAACAATGACTGTAAACTTATATTGCCTAAATAGGCTAAAAAGTTAATTACCAGGTAGTTTATATTAATGAACTGAGAGCCGTCGTTCTAAGTTAACGGAAAACACGGTGTAGTTTGGCAAGAGTTTCAAAATATCTAACTGAAGGCAAGGCAGACAACGCGCCTGCGAAGACTTAGGCAAAATAAAATAATATAGTTTCTTCATCTTCTTTCAGGGCCTGCTCAAGTTTGGGTGTTAGCTTTTTGTACTAATATAATTAGATATAAATAGTTTATAAAGGAAAAATGAAGTTTATTTTTAAATGTAACTTACAGGCTTCTTTAATGGCGGTGGCGTCAGAGGTGATACTCCGGTCAGTGGGAAGAATGCGACTGGGGTGATGGGCGCGTACTGGCGCACGACATGCGCGGGAGTTCGGGATATGAACTGCGGGCTAGCCGGCGGGCTCTCGTCCCTTTGCGGATTTTTCGGCGCTAATATTGGCGGCGGGCTATTAATTTCATCTGTGGAATAAACTTAGAACAAGATCCGGAATTATATCTAGCCTATCTTGTTTTTGGCAGGTAAGTACCTAAATATGTATTTATACCACTGACTCACATGAGATGTGAAAAACGGTTGTTTATCATTTGCCCGACATTCATATGCCATAATACCTATTTTCCATAATTTTAATTTGTCATTAAGTAATTTATTTCTGAAACAGTATTTTCGTCAGAATTGATAATCTTTAAACCAACATAACCTATTTCTTTCTCTATAAGAGGGCATTTAAAAAACTCTTGAAAACAGCACGCTTCTACATATTTTATGGCAAAGTTGGTATGGCAAGTGAAATTATGGCAAGTGAAGTCATTCGGTGAAAAACTTTTTCCATTTGTATAGGCCAAATTAAATTAGTTTACCTATTGATTTATTTAAGTGTTACCTTTTGGTGACTGATCTTCCTCAGCTAAAGGATCTCGTTCCAAGAGGTATAAATCGCCATTAAATTGCGTTATTTTCAAAGTCGTCGGGGGGACAAACCGAGTGTACTCGAGGGGTACGTACGTCGTCGGGGCAACCTTCGCAGTCGACACCGCCGCCCCGCTGACTATTATCATCTGAGGCTTTTTCATGAAAGGTTGAATGTTTATGGCAAAAACTTGCGTACTAGCCCTAACGGTCGGGTTGAGGACGTCGTCGTCCACTTTAACGATGAATTCTTGCTTGGTCGGTTGGTTAGCTCTCCATCGGGTGTATTCTGACAACGCTCTTTTAGCACGAGACGCTGAAACAAAGGACCAACATCATGAGTTGAGCATAATGTACCAGCTCAATCCAAGTATGTAAATAAACTCGTACTTACACGAGTTTGGGCACGATTCGTGTTCATTATTATAAGTTAAATTTGTCTGTAAACTGAAACATAGTTGTATAAAGTCTAATACTATCAAAATTATTCGTATTTTCATGTTAATTCAAATCTATCATCGTTTGACATAATATAGCATAGTGGACAGATATTGTCAGTTATATTTTCTTCTACGTTACTTCATAGAAAGTCGCCAGCATGCAATATTTGGAAAAATATTGTCCGTTTTCCATATTTGCTCATAATTAACTCCACAAAGTTGATAGAATAAACGAGTTTATGTGTTACTAAACGATTGCTTAAATATTTACTAATAAAATAGTCTTCGGAGTTTCATATTCCTACCCTTAATATTTTTAAAAATAAAATTAACGTACTTTGTTTTGACGTGCTGTGTGTAGCTGTGTGTGGGGACTGTTTTTGACATTTACCTAGACGGTCTTACTCTGAAATAAAAAGTATCTGTATTCATTAAAGCCTAAAACATTTTGTAAAACAAAAATTTTTTTTTATAACAATGCTTTTGCAATTTAAACTTTATTTGATTGCCGTTTTATACTTTTTTGGCGCATTATTTATGATATTCTTTCCTCCGAGAAATTTCAAACTGTACGATCGCATCATTCTAATTTTTTCATGAATCTCTTGCTGTAACACTAGATAGTTTTTAAAGTAAATGTTTTTCTAAAGGTCGGGGTCGGGAGCCAAGATACGGATGTCACGGAGCGTAGGACATGGTTTAAAATACGAGAAATATGTCGACTACAGTGATATGGTGACTGCAGCAGAACGCATGGCACGAGACGATCCTGGCGTAGTCAGGCTTGTGCGTTTGAAGCCGCCCACTGCCGAGAACCGTAGCATTATAGCTCTGGAATTACATAGCGATAAGCAAAGCAAGAAACCTGGGATACTAATTATGGGAGGTAAACATTCTACCTTACTTCGAGAAGATAAGTACTTACTTATATCACGGCACCATTGGACGTATTAGACTTGAACTTATTCAGACAATAGGCTAGATTCCTAAGACATCCGTTAAATGGATACTTTCCGGGGTATGAAAAAAGTCCGCCAGTTAGGTAAAGTATCAGAAAGTATATTGGACACGAATCTTTTCTTTTCTTTTTATGTAAAGG
>NC_133477.1:11852461-11987489 GCF_025370935.1 Choristoneura fumiferana
TAATTACATCTTCATCTGAGTCACTTTCATCACTGCTGCCAGAGCCAGATTTGTTGTCAGCGGATTCTTCTTCGCTGGAGGACTCATCTCCTCCATGCTCCTTTCTCCACCTGGAGAATTTGCATCATCAATAGAGTAACAGGCATACCTTGAAAAGTTTGTATGTGTCACTCGGTAAAACTCTGTGGCATTTGCCACATTTATCAAAAAAAAACTTGATAAAGGCAGCAGAGGCTACCTGCGGCAGGCAGGAATCTATTAAGTGTCATGTACGAACTTGTCAAAGTTGTCAAGGTATAGTTTTGAATGAAAGAAAAAGAAAGTATCATGACAATGAATTTAGTTGATGTTCAGCATCACATTTGAAATTAAAAGACAGATCAAATGATTCGATTTGTTTTTAACCCCCAACGCAAAAAGAGGGATGCTATAAGTTTGACCGCTATGTGTCAGTATGTCTGTGTGTGTGTGTCTGTCTGTCTGTGGCACCGTAGCTCTTAAGCTCTTAAACGGGTGGACCGATTTGAATGCGGTTTTTTTTAATTGAAAGCACGTTTTCTAGCGATGGTTCTTAGACATGTTTTATCAAAATCGGTTCAGCCGTTTTTTAGATATTGAACTTTAAAGTGACAAAGTCGGGGGTTTTCCAACTTTTTGTTGGTTAGGTTATTCACTTGTAAAACATGAAAGTTCCAACAAGAATAAAACTAGAGTACAATTTTAGATATGAAATACAAATGGAGCCTTTTGTAAAGACAGTGTATTGTAAGTCCTTACTCAGGACTCCCTTTTAAGGTCTTATAGTCACATAATGACATCACGGGTAGTATGTGGTACAATACTAGTAAAATACTGAAGGTTGCTGCCCCTTTTAAAAGTTTGTATGTTAAGAGGCATAAGTTGTACAAACAAACTATTGAATCTCTTTATATATTTTTATTTATGGCAAAAAATAATTGTTTAGCATTAAATAGAATTGTGAGCTGAAGAGAGAGCAGCATGGGTTGTTTACTGACATTGATTGTCCACCTCAGCCATTCTCAAAGTGTGCTACGCGGAGCCCCCGGGGTCTGCCAAGCTTCTGCGGGGGCTCTGCAAATCCATAATCAAAATAAAAACTTATGATGTACTTTGCAAAGTACAACCGCCTATCAAATAAATTGCTTTTAACTATTTTAGAGCTCCGGAAAATAATTAGTTTTCCAACAGAGCTCCGTTGTCAAAAAAGTTTGAGAACTGCTGGTCTAACTTTATGACTTTTGCATACTCTCTGCTCACATCTCAATTCAACTTTCTGTTTTTATTAATAATGTTTGAAATTCAAGCAAGAAAAGTATGCACTATAAAGACATTGAAGCTTTCAAGCAAGATGATATCTTACCTTCTCTGCAATCAATAGATAGTGTTGTTCAAGCAGACCATATTCTAAGGCTGAATCCACACTTTTGGCAAGCGCCGACAAATGCACAGGACGCAGTCATATGTTAGAGTAAGATAGAAATTGTCCTGTTTGTCGGCATTTGCCAAACGTGTGGACCCAGCAAAGATTGTAAATGTTCCACATGATGGCATTTTCGATTTTATCTATGGGTGTAGCTTAAAGCTAGTGATAAAATGAAATGTAAATAAAGGTACTTAAGCTTCTAAAAATTTACAATAATGTATGCATGATGCAATATTTATGTGGAGATGGAGATAGAATTGCCTGAAAAAAAAAACAGCACAAAAATGTTCATTCAAAATATTGAGGTTAATTCATTGTTGGTAGCTCAACATTAATATAATGTGCTATGAAATGTAGTTTTGCAATACCTGTAAGCTAGTTAGATATACATGATGCTGGGAAAAACTGATTTATCTCTATTATGAATAGCTCAATAATTAATAATAACCACCAATATTAGATACAACAAGCTGTGCATAAATCTCTGATACAACTCTATTACTTGGGCCAGCAGGATTTGTCAGATATTTTTGCATGCTCTGCTGATGCAGATATTAATGCAGGTGACGGTAGGGTTTATATTTTTTCATAATTTTTGACTATCCAAATTAGTTTAAAAAAATATATATTTGGAGTTGTTAATTATACTGGATTTTTTTATATAAAAGTGGGTTTAAGTTACTGTCAACTAAGTTTAATGTAGTCTCACTAGCCATTGTAGCTTTCCATTAGGATTAGTGTAAGAAAACTATTCAGTTCAGAAGTTCTACACATAATACTACAAATAAACAAACATAAAACACAGATAGTATAGAAAATAGGTACTATAGAAAAGATACAACACATAATAGAGATGAACTCCTTTGTCCTTTTCCAGGAACCTGCCAATATCTTATCTTGTAAAACATGAAGATATGCAAGAGTAGCAAAATGTAAAGGTGTCAAACAGACAGAATCAATGTCATTATTTATAATATTATTTTCTGGATATTTAACGCCCGCTTCTTAACGATTGACGCACAGAACAATAAATTCAGATACAAATAGATTCTAATGCGTAATGCAACATGACTTACTTTTGTTTCAATTCTTCTTGTTTTCGCTGCTCCTCCAGCTCCTCAGGGCTGGTGAACTTGCGATTGCGGCCCTTGTGATTGGTGTATTTTCCTGGAAAACATTAAACGTACAACATGAAAACAACGAGAAAGCACATTTTTTCTAGTAACATTGCATCGACATTGAAAAAAAAACAAGAGCCAAGAGATGACACACTTACCACGTGGCATGTTGAATTGACAGAAAAACTGCTTGAGATAAATAATAAAACAACTGTAATCAGTTTGTCAGCGCGCAAAGATTTTATTCAGCAAAATGAATTATCGTACAAATTTAGAGTTGACGTTCTTGCCGGAACTAGAGCACAGATAAAATATAAAATTCCATGGGGCCTCGCCTTGCCTCGTTTCGTTTCGTGTACCAAAGGGACGTGAGACGTCATTTCTTGATTTTGTGTATCAGGCTAGCCAACCAACTTAAACAAATACTTCGTGATGCCGCCGGTCGTATTTTTTAATATCATTTAATTTTTATTGTACTTAGTACGATGGAGATCACAGTATTTTTTTCTGATGAAATTTGTGTTGTGCGTAAAAGAAAGCTCAGAACAGAAATAAATTCATTCCCAGAAACTGTTCTCTTTTTGTTTTTATAATGTTGGTTATAATATTTATTTCATTCCACCACGGTCTTTCGTCCCACACGTTCCTTTTACATCCTTTTAATAATTATTTTTCTATCTGTAGACTCTATTGGGTTTGGGTTTCACATGAGTTTCACTCTAACGTGTTTTCATATCTCTCATCGTGTTTTCATTTGCCAGGTTATTCAAAATTTCGTAGAAGACATGGAGAAAATTGTATAAGTACTTACACAAAATTTTTTGTTTCTCTTTTTTCCATGCATCGTTTGGTTGACACTTTCCCGGCTCGGATAATACCGACATGGAAATACCGACACAGTTTTTCGTGTACTCGCCCATAGAAACTGACATGAGCTTCTATGGGCGTGTACACGAAAAACAGGGCCGGAATTTCCAAGTCGTTATTATCCGGGCCGGAATTTCCATGTCGTTATTATCCGGGCCGGGAAAGAGTGTCACCGAGGTGTCACCCCATCATTTTCAATTTATCTGTGGTAGTGAAAGCCTAATTTAGCGGGAAAATGGGTTGAGTATGATGGCGCCAAATTTAGAAAATATTAACATTACTAACATATTTTTTATGAAAACTATTATTATCTTATGGCAACGGGTGACTTAAAAACTCATTATGAGTTGAATGAAACCAATACACGTCTTGGCCGTGGGACCAGTTAATAGCGTATTGGAAGCGCATCTAAAGGAGAATAAATAAAAAAGAACCAAGGTAAAGGTAAATGTCCTGGTCGGCGTCCTAATAGCAGTCCTTTCTACAACTGGTCTATTTTTATGCCAGATCAGGTTCTATAGTAACGCGCAGGTAGGTACTTATTTCACGTCCAACAGAAGTTGCGTAAAAATAAAACGTAATCCAAATGTGGCGAGTTGTAATCTTGATAAAAAACAATGTTTTTGTTTTGAAAATATATTCTTTTTGCAAGTATAGAATAGAACAATAGTCAAACATTTTTTTGGTTACTTTGTACGAGATATAACTAACCAAAAGTTAAAAAATATATTTTATAGTAGCACACTTTCGTCTCCTTGTGGTAGATTATAAATGTTTACCTAATCATTACGCTTGGTCAATTTATGCATACACCACAACCGTCATAACAATTAGGTACTTTCATAAAAATATACCTACACGCTTTTTCCGTTTTTGTTAAATCACTACCTAACTTATTATAGGTAAGTACTGCGTTGTAATGTCCCTTGGTGTTCAATAAAGATTAAGAAAGCTATAAAGAATTTAATAAATCCAATCCCATTTTTTTTGTCAACCATAAATTTTCTTAAAGTATGGAACTACTGTGGGCAAAATTTTTATGTAGGTATTTCATTTAAGTTATTTATCTTTCAATCACTTCAGATTTGTATGAATGCAAGAGATGAGTGTTCGTTCACTGGGCAGGGCAGGTAATACTTAATATAAGGTAAGCTTTCCGAGACGTTATACGAGTATCGTCATTGATGAATGAGTCATTGTCATTTCATTATAAAGACAGACGTGTGATACTTTGCTGCGTGAACTTAACCCATGACGGCGCCTAAATGTCACAGTGGAGGTTAATAACCTGTAGTATTTTTTGCTAAGTTTCACACTTTATTATCATAATTTAAACCAATTTTTTTATTTGCAGGATACGATCGATGAACTTTTGAATTTAATTTGATTATTAGGTACAATACAGAACAATATTAGTTAATTAATTATTAAGTACAAATTAATTATCAAGTAACGCATTTAGCACTAGGTAAATAATATCTATGACTAGCGTATACCCGCGGCTTCGCACGCGTAAATCATTAATACAGTAGTTGAATTGAAATTCCGGGATTTTATTAAATTCTCGTGGGAATTCCCTAAAATTACATCGTGGTTTTCTTTGACGTTATATTATATAACAACCATGCCAAATTTCATGCATGACTGTACACCCAGCGGTTGTTATTTCGAGATTTTATCCCTATCCGTGGGAATATCGGGATAAAAAATAGTCTTATGTGTTATTCCAGATGTCCAGCTATCTTCATACCAAATTTCATGACTCTAAGCCCAGCGGTTATTATTTCAAGATTTTATCCCCATCCCGTAAGAATATTTGGGTACAAAAAAAATACAAACATTGGAAAATAGAACCTCCTCCTCTTTTGAAGTCGGTTAAAAATAGCCTATGTGTTATTTTAGATATCCAGCTATCTACATACCAAATTTCATGACTCAGCGGTTGTTTTTTCAAGATTTATCCCTATCCCGTACGAATATAGGGATAAAAAGTAGCTTATGTGTTATTCCAGATGTTCAGCTATTTACATACCAAATTTTATGACTCTATGCCCAGAGATTATTAGTTCCAGATTTTATCCCTATCCCTTGGGAATATCGCGATAAAAAGTATACTATGTTTTAATCCAGGTTATAAACTAACTTTTTGCCAAATTTCATCCAAATCCGTTTAACTCACAAACTTTCACATTTATAATATTAGTAGGATTTCATCCAAATCCGTCCAGCCGTTTCAGCGTGAAGAAGTAACAAACATACTCACTCAATCACAAACTTTCACATTTTATTATATTAGTAGGATGGTTTGATTCAATTATGCATGATTATAGGTATACTCAACGCCGTATATATATTCCAAAAAAGTTACCAAAGATGGCCGAACATCACTGTACGGTAAAAATTCTAGAAAACGAAATATGAGATGTAATGGTGGATGAACGATGACAGCGCGAATTCTATTTCTGTTTTTATTATTATTATTCTTATGTCACTTCACGTCATGTAATGTCACGAATAAATGTTTTCTTTCTTTCTTTCTTTCTTTCTGTTGCAAGTGTCATTGTCATTGTAACGTTCCAGATGTAACCAACCCATATGCACATCAATAAAAAATTGTCATAATAATATTTTGTTGTTATTTAAGTGTAAAGATTATCCCAAGTTGTTGATGTTTTCTATATACCTACGCATACCGTATTGTGTACAATGTGTGTTGCACATGAATACCTTGGTCTTGAACTATACATGTGCCAAAATGTATTACATCTATTGAGCCATTTTTACGAGTTTGACTGACAAACATACAAACTAATTTTTACACTGTGACTAAGGAGTTACGAACTATTTATTATTAATAAAAACAACAATAATGGTGATATGAATATCTATTAAATCTTCAATTTCCGAACAATTTAGTTCATCCTCATCCGTATTAATTATAAAAGGTTCGACCACATCATCAATTAAAACATCTAACTGCATAATTCTGTCTTCTATTTTATTTAATCACATGATCAATACACGATCTCCAACGCTCCGGTGTCACCTTCTGCTGTATTTATAAATAGTATACAGGCACGCAAATTATGAGATTAATTAATAGTATCCAAATGTTGTTAAAACCTGAAGTATTACCACTGTCATATGAACTTTTCTACTACGAAACAGTTTCAACTGTAGGTGAAATTAATATTGAAATGAAATTATTTATTTATGCGGTTGCATTAAATTTTAACTTTACAATTAAGTATAAATAAATAAATAACTTAAGTATGTATGTTATTTAGAAAAGTTAAAACTTACGCCGATGCAAAACTTTTTCATTTTATTGGCAACACATGAGTAGTTTTTTTTGGAATCTATCTAGGTACGGCGCTGAGTTTTTTTTATAGTCATTCACGATGACGCGTGCCGTGGTTCTTATTACTAATGTCATTAATGTCTAATTTTGACAAAATCACGCGTCTTCGTGGATGGCACTAGATATATATATATACCTAGATTTATATATAAATTATTATGGTCTGCATTCCATTGCACTTAAAACTTAGTCAGGTGTAACTTATAGTTAGGTACATACGGATTTTCCAAAGAATTCGTAAAAGAAGTGTCGGACAAGCTCTTCGGCGTCTCAGGCGACCATCAGGGCTGGTACCTTCTTTGCCCAGCGCCTAAGCTTGGCGGTGCTGAGGGGCGATGCGGCCTCCGTCCTGGGGACGATGCCCCAAGTGGGTGATCTCCAGGGTATTTTTTATTTGTAATTTTTAGTTTTGTAAAATTTTGGTTTGTGTAGTTATTTTGATTTGTTATAAAAATAAATTAAACTGAACTTAAGTAAAAAAAAAAATCCAATGAAAAAAAATTTACCTACTCCTTCAGGGCATGATAAGGAAAATAATAATAATTTAAATGTAAATCTGGTACAGTCAGATTAAGACAAAGAAGAATAAAGATATGAATACAGCCAAAGTGCCAAAAATATGTATACACGACCTTAATAATGTTCGTTCAAGCAATAAAGTCCTGTAGGTAGGTTATATATTTTAGGCACTTCAAATATGTATATTTTTGTTGCTGACTGTAGACTCCTTGCCACTACAAAATACATTGTGACTAGTTTTTACACCACTTCTTTTCTTTTATTTAAGGATCCGTACCGCAAAAAAACCCTTATATAGAATCATTTTGCTGTCCGTCTGTCTGTTCGTCAGGGAATAGGTACCGCTTTTACAACATTTTATTTAGGACCGCATGAAGGTATTAAGCTAAAATGAATATATTTTTTTTTTAAGTCAAACCAGTTTCTATACAAATTGCCGTACCTAACCGTAAAACCTATAGCGTAAGTACTTCCGGTTGTCCTAAAAACTTCAAATTTGGTATGAAGGTAGCTCTTATAGAACATAATAAGAAATGTCTAAACATCTTTTATGTCTGTCTGTCTATTTAGTAACCAACTATCTAAAATGACACCTCACTGGATAGGTGCATTTTCCTTACAGAGGGGCTCTACTAAAATTGGGATATCTGAATACCCACAAGTACGAGTAGGCACACATCAGTGTGCGAGTCTGACTCGCATTTGACCGATTGTTAGCCGAAAGGTAGAGCTGTTCCCAAAACACTTGTAATTTTGTTATTTCTAATATTTAAACTTTCTTGATGTCCTCGACTAGTCTTTAAATATTTTTCCAAATGGCCCCTGAATTACCATCATTTGTACCTACATCCTTTTACTAAACTTCCTTGCCCCATCAATCAAAATACCGATGCGCGACAGTAAGAATTCCAGTATTTGTATTGTTAAGTATTGATAAATCTTGACATTTACCGTTCGGGAGATTAGCGCTATCATGCAGTTTTGAGTTTAAAAAGTCCCGATAGTAATGCAAATATTTTATCATGAATATAACAAGAGATACACGCAAATAGGACAGTTCTCATTATCACAGACCATTTCCATCAACTTACCATCGCAAAATGCGGCGATATTCTGGAGAGAAGTAGGTACACCTAATTTCGGTCAGCCAGCAGATCCTGACGAATGGTAACCATGTACGACGGCCTCTTCAATTTTACTCAAATAATCAAAGGTCAGGGAGCTATGGAGAGAACTATATAATGCTCGGGGTTTCTCTACGGGATCAGAAATTCGTAGTACTTAGTCACCGATATAGCCAAGCGAATTAGCTCGTTGAAGTGGGGCAATGGGCGGGCCACGGAGAACAGAATATAGCCGTTGGGACCGAAAAGTTCTCGAATGGAGACACCGGATCAGCAAGTGCAGCGTAGGACGTCCAGTCCACCAACGAGATGACCTGATTCATGGTGGATGCAGGTCGCTTCCAACCGAAGCAACTGGAGGTCAATGGGGAGATCTGTGTCCAACAGTGGCCGTCCTACGGCCGACATGATGATGATGATGAATTAAAGGTTTATCCTGTTACAGAAACCGCCTAAAACCTAAGCACGAATCATTCACCTCGATTTACAAGCGGTTATTGTCAAGTCAAGGCTGAATGACAATTTACTATGTAAGCTGCGTACGCGACACCGAATTCTAATGTTTTGACGATTGTTTTGATGTAAACACTATACGATTGAAGATCGAGAAATAGATTTAAAGAAAGTGAAGAAAAAATGGCACACGTGACCTCGTTAAGAAACCGCGAGGTTCGCCAACTTTTTACCATTTCTCAGGGTAAGATTGAGCCTTTATAAATTGGGTAGATTATCCTATTTGTTTTTTTTAGTTACCCGTATAATGTCTACGCTTTTTAGGGTTTCGTAGTCCTACAAGGAACATGTATATAATTATTATGTAGTTTCGTCATGTCCATCCCTCCTTCCGCGGCTTAGCTTAGATACTCTTAGAAGCTGTAACTTTGCATGGATATTATCCACGTGGACAAAGTGGTAAAATAACATATTTAAAAAATATTTTTTTAGTGTACCTATGTACACGCAGTACACGTAAAGTGGTTTTTTTTCTCTTCTGAATACATAGTTTGTGGCATCATTGGATATAAGTCTTTCAACAATATTTATTATAGGTTTGTTAATTTAGATCATTTTCGATTTCGGGATCAGTTTGCAAAATTAATACGCTAAAAGGCATGTTTCACTACTCATTATGAAGTGTTCCCTTTACAAGCTAAGTAAACGTTGGCGTAATAGTAGCATTGGCGTGAACAAACTGGTAAAAATCGTAATAAATTTTAATGTATGCCACGTCTTTAAATGAAAACTATCACAGCTTATATAGGCTCAACGAGTTAACGAATATCATCATCATCCCAGCCTATATACGTCCCACTGCTGGGCACACGCCTCCTCTCAGAATGCCAATATAGTCGATCAAAATTTAATATTGAATACTTGCCGCCTTAGAGCAACACGGGCTTCCTACCGGAGGAAGCCCGTGTTGCTCTAAGCTTGCCGCATGTTAGTACGGAACCCTACACTGCACGAGCCCTGACACGTGCTTGGCCGGTTTTTTGAAGTCGATCAATAAGTTTTTAATACTTACCTAAATCAAAATTATTGATCACTTGAAATCGTAATTCTTTGATAATTATAAATTTTATACCTTGGGCGCATTTTTTTGTTTTCGGTCAATTTATAGTAAGAAAATACATTGTTATATTATATTGCTTACAAAAAAACTGTATCATCGAACACACCTCCATTCCTCATTGTAGCGGTTAACTGCCAACATTATCGTACAGGACATGATATTTACTGCGTCCTTTTACAAAACGTGTTCCAAAAAGCTCACAAAATGGCCATAAACACTATAGTTACATATAGTTGATAACTGTAAATTACACTGAGCTTTTTAATTAAACTAACTGTATATTTTGTGCAATTGGCATCCAAGGGATACAGTTCCTATAAGCGCTGAAAACTAAATGCTATGAGTTAACGAAACTCTACGACCGCTCCTTAGTGATGTCCTTACATCAGAGAGGATTTCAACTCCATATTATATAGTAACTATACCTACTCGTATAGTTTACTTATATAGTTTAGTGAAACATACAATAAATAATAATAATTATCTGACCCACTCAAAAATATTTTGTGCATTATACATTTACACTTGTACAAGGATTGTATATAGCTATCTATGTAAATTATTTTTTGTGTAAAATAAAAATAAAAACATAATTGACAAAAGATACGAATAGTAGAGATTTATTTTTAATTGAATTTCACCAAGGCAGCGTAATTAAATATTCGGAAAATATTATACACCCAATTACCTAATCAACTAGGTATTAATTCGAAAAATACACTAAGGTCAGTAGGTACTAATATTCAAAATTAAAATTGAAGAACAAGCACTTTTTTTTCTTTATGCTGACAAAATGGCATATCCCGCAGCTTTAGGATTAAAATAATCTGTGCCGTATGCAATTTACTCTAATAATAACAATTAACCTAAATATTAAAAATGAAAAATATAACCATATTCTTGGACAATTATTCACTTCAACTGATTTGAAAAATGTATGCAATTACACAGAATTTAATATACGTTTTGTTAAGAGATAAATTCCCTTCCGATGGTACTCATATCGCGACGTAACGGTTTGTGTGGGACACATTAATCTTTTTGCGAGGGAAGGAATTCGGGGCATTATCGTTTTTTATATCGGACATTTTGTTTCAGGTTCCGCGGTATAGCTCTTAATTAAAAACACAACGCTTTACTTTGTTAGTTAAGATTGATTGGTTTCTTTAATTCGGTAGGAGATAAGGACAACGTTAAAGTGCATCATTATATTCAGTGAAGCTTTAACGAGGGCCAGAACGTGACTGTTTTAAAATTTTAAATAAAAGGTTTACATTTAAATTAAATCGTGTCGGATGGCTTAGTATTTCAATCTTGTATAATTTCAAGACGGTCATAATTTTTTTGTGACTGATTTGTTTACATAAAATTTAGATACTCAATTGATATGACCCAATATGAACATTTCTTATTTCGACTTTGTTGATCAAAATACTTTTTTTGAAATAAAAAATATTTGTAATAGAATATAAAATTACGTATCAAATTATGGTAGCCGTCTCTAATTCACAAATACCCTACCGTCGAATAGCGAACCCCTAGGGGTTCGTGTACCCCACTTTGAGCAACCCTGTACTAGAGCATAAAAAGTCATTTTATGTCGCCTAGATACAGCATAAACACGAACTTTACGAGCATGAGAAGTGGAAATTATAATAATTACTTAATGTATTAAAAACTATCCCAGTACTTAAATCACTCACAGCTATTCAAAGTAGCTTAGTCTACTTAGCTTTTTTTCAGCCCCTTGGCTCGTCAGCATCTGTTAGTTTGGTCGTACGTATAAGAGGCGAAGGAACCACGGCGCGCGTCCACATACAGCCTCGCCGAGACCTTGTCCGCTACGCAAGGACGCTGGCAGCCCCTGCGCGAAAAACGCCTGCCACTACCGCACGAACGCGCCCGCGGGAAAGTTCACTTTGGATTTAGAACTATTTTGTTTTTAAATTGTGGTCGCAGGAATATTTTGGCTAGCCAGTATTTTGTTACTAGAAATAGTTTTCCTATTGCAAACTTTTTTCTGAGTGTTCGTGATTTTTTAAGTGTTGCTAAATTAAATTAAAGGTAAGTTTTTTTTCTATGTCTGAATTAAAATAATTATATATAAAAGTAGTTAAGTAATTTGAGACAGACTTAGAATGCACTCGTTGAAGTCTTTTTGACGCGAAACTTGTATGTTCCAATTATCTAGAGATGTTAAGCTGTTATTGCGGTAAAATGGTAGTATTCCGACCATAATAGGTATAAAGGTGTTTATTAAATAACTTTAAACCTATAAGCACTTAGTTTGTTAAGGATCGAGAGTAGAATATTTTTATATTTTAAAGCAGGTTATGTTTTTAAGAAAACCTTTCTTTCATTATGCCTGCTCTAAAAATTACGAATGCAGCATGAGCCAAATAAATGTTTTACTCGTAGTGAGGTTGTATACTATTTAGATACTTAGTTTAAAACTTGTTGTTTTTCTGTCAGTTTAATTTTATTTAAAAACGGGGAAGCGCAACGGACAAGTGCAAATTGCGAGTGTAGAGCTAGAAATTAAGTAGAAACACAGGAATAATATATTTTTTAAATAATTAGGGCATTTCCAAACAAATGCAATAAACTAATATAAAATAAAAGTGTCTGAGGTTTTCAGTTATTTAATTAACATACTTTTTTATACAGAAAACAATACATTTTTTATTACGTACATTTTACAGCATAAGTAAGTACAACCAAGGAGACCCTTTATTAATTGTATTGCATAATTTACACCCAAGAATAACGTAAGGGGCCATTCTATTATTACGTAAGACGTTTTTTACTAGTTTTTGACCCATAAATAAGAAAAAAAAGAAAAATCCGATTCTTCCCCCTGTTCAATATTTATTACGTAAGAAACTAAAGGAAAAAATTAATATACGCTTGGTTGGTTTTGATGTTTATTTTTTAAGTAAATTTTTTTAGGAACGTTTACAATCATGTTAGATGGAATCATTTTAATAATTTGGATAATCACTACATAACTTTTCAGTCCAGGGGCACAAAACCCACTCAGAAAATGGACCTGCCACTGGACCATCTCTAATATCAGGTGTTGCTTCTTCTTGGTCGTTGGCCGCGATTTTAAAAAGTAACGCAATAATTTGTTTTTTTTTTAAATATTCATATAAGAAAACAGTACGTAATAAAAAATTACGAGCTTTTGTGAAATATGAAAATATGTACAGTTGGAGTGTTCCGATGCTTTTAGAGCTGAACTGTTCAAACAATGATTGTAATTCTTAGGGCATTCTATGATGAGACAGCAACTTGAGGGCAAGATCCATCTTGAATGCTGCCTAAGGTCTGGGCTAGGAAATGCAAGTAGATAGATTTTGCCAGTCATCATATGTAAGGTTTGTGTGCTAAGTTATTCTGGCTTTTCATTATACCAACATGACGAAGATGTTCCAATAGGTACAATACGCGCTGATTATTTTATTTTTAATTTATATATTTATTTTTTAATTTATCCCTGTTTCCTAATCAGACCGCTGAATATATCTAATGAGTTTCTCACGAAATTTAATTTTACCTCACTAGCTCAAAAAAAACTACTTCCTATTTCGAAATCCACGTAGGAAAGCGCTTTTTCCCCGCTTGGTGGAAATAGTAGATTGTTGCACCAAGCAGAAAGTTATTTATTACTGCACCGAGTGCCGATTTGGAGCCCGAGCGTCAGCGAAGGCTTTAAAGTGCACGAGGGCAATATAAATTACTTAATGCGAGGTGAATAATCTGCTTTTCTTTCAACTATTACAGGAATAGTAGACGAAAAAAAAAAATGCTGAATGCGCTGATGTCCCTTAGCCAATGCATGAAATGGCGCCATTTCACGATTATGCCTAGGAATTTCGTTCCACATTTTCGTTTTTGGAACGGCTGGATCAACTTTTATAATTTTTGTGTTTTTGGATTTGTCTTCGTCAGGAATGTTTTTAATACTTATTATCCTAAGTCTTAAATAAAAACATTGGAAAATTGACGAAAAAATAAAATAAAAGAAAAAAAACTTTCTCATACAAAATGTTCATGGGTTTAGGAACTGTCAAACATTTAATGTACATCCCATCGATACGGAAAAGAACGAAATTAAAGAACGCATTGACATCGAAATCGAATAATCACTTATTTTTGTGTAAACTAAAGAAAAAAGGCGCTGTTGTTTGTATGTTACGATTCGAGTACCGTAATTTTTATGTAGTGTTTTTTCGGGCTGGAAAACGTCTGCCGGGTCCGCTACTACATATCTTAAAATATAGGTAATATATTTTGTTTTGATACAAAACGGAACTTTAAATACCTAAGTGTGAGCTGGATTCATTTTTAACAGATATTGGCATATTACAAGTAAAACATGCACCTATGCTAAATATTTTTGTTTCATTCTTGTACTGATTCCTGGTACATACAGGTGAACAAGTTCAAAAGTCTAATGACTCAGGATTTGTTATTCATTATCTTTGCAACAAGTATGTATTTTTGAGTATAGTGTAAATATCTAATACCGTTAAACGAGCAATTCTTGTATATATATAAATAAAATTAAATAAATAAATATCACGGGACAATTCACACCAATTGACCTAGTCCCAAACTAAGCAACGGATAAATATAATTATATAGGTATAGATACATATACTTAAATACATATACTTCCTTATATATATGTATATATATTTCGTGGATCTTGGAAACGGCTCCAACAATTTCGATGAAATTTGGTATACGTAGGGGATTTCGGGGATGTAAAATCGATCTAGCTTGGTCTTATCTCTGGGAAAACGGTTGGTACCGAGTTTTAGCCCGAGCAAGGTACTTAATTGACGTAGTGATAAAACTCCATATCCATACTTAATATTATAAATGCGAAAGTGTGTGTGTTTCTATGTTTGTATGGTTGTCTGTCTTTCACGTCGAAACGGAGCGACGGATCGACAAATCGACGTGATTTTTGGCATAGTGATAGTTTATGGGCCAGAGATAGACAGGCTAATTTTTATCACGAAAAAAATGCACCGTTCCCGAGGGAACAGCGCGCGATAACCGAATTCCAAGTGAGCGAAGCCGCGGACAAAAGCTAGTTGCAGTATAAAATGAAATAGACACTGATTTTCGCAGTAAAAAAATCGATTACCTATTTAAATTAAATGATATTGTCGAAATTACTAAAAAAATACACAAGACAGTTTGTCCACTCAACATAAAAAACCGGCTAAGAGCGTGTCGGACACGCCCGAAATAGGGTTTCGTAGCCATTACGAAAAAATTAAGTAATATTTTTCTAAGGATTTCGTATTTACGGAATATTCCAAGTTTAGGTATATATTTATTATCCGTTGCTTATTACCATAACACAAGCTTTGCTAAGCTTACTTTGGGACTTGGTAAATTGATGTGAATTGTCCCGTGATATTTATTTTGTTTACTTATTTTACCTTCGGCTGCTATTTACTCTTAAACTACTAATAATCCTCATGAAAACTTAACCGTTATATATACTTAATAGTTTGATATACTTACTATCATCCTGAATTTTTTCAAATTTTTCTACCCACCGGTTTAGATTTTAGAGGGGGGGGGGGGGGCTCGATTTTAATGAAAATTTGCACTAAAGTTGAATATTTCGCAAACAAATCTCTGAATCGAAAAATCATTTAGCAACTCCCTTATGGTTTTAAAATACCTATCCAAAGATGCCCCACACTTCAAGGTTGGATGAGAAAAAAAAATCACCCCCACTTTACGTCAATGGGAGGTACTCTAAAAAAAATTGTTTTTGAATTTTTCATTGTACCATTTTATCGACATAGTATATATATTCGTGCAAAATTAAAGCTTTTTAGCATTGATAGTCCCTGAGCAAAGCCGCGGACGGACAGACAGACAGGCAGACATGGCGAAACTATAAGGGTTCCGTTTTTACCATTTTGGCTACGGAACTAAAAAACCGATTGACCATGCAGCGGGTACATTTACATTAACCGTTTCGTACCCTATTTTACACCCTTAGTACCTTTTTATTCCCAGTGGCAGCAACACTATTAGGCAAGTACTCTATTGTCAACTACGAAATTTGGACTCCAGCACTACGGTTTAAAAGTCAAGGGGAATCAACACACTACTTTCCCAAGAAAGCCCTCATGAAGGTTCAGTACTGATTCTCGACCGACGACCAGTTCACTCTCATCTCTGTCAAGAGTGTAACGACTTAAAAGTGACGTCAGGTGACAAGCAAAACTCCCAAACCGCAAAAAAAAGATTAATGGAATTACCTTACAATGCTACGCATAAGTTTGATTATTCCTCTTGACTGGTGGTAATTGGTGACTTTTGCTTGTCAACCGACGAGGTATTGTATTTATACATTTTGTGCAACTACCCATAACCCATCTTCATTTTTACATTCTTTATACAAAGCATACTATAAATTATCTGTTTTTCAAACTAGGTTCGTCTCCTTAACCAAAGAAATCCTTTTTCTCTGTTTGCATTGTTAGCGAAAGAGCGGAGATGGGCGATAGCAACGCGCACGGCTCATGTTAATTCAATCGATAGCTGCCAGCATTCCCTGTCAGATAGCTCACACGGGAGCGTAGGGATGTAAGAATTTCTCAAGGAGCATTCCAGGAACAGTCGGTACCGGCATTAGGGTCGGGTCAAAAGTGCCTAAGGTAAAATAAAAAAAAATGTAAAAAAATACAACCTTTTTTGCTGACGAATTTTTTTTGCTAAACTACATTTCCATAAAATTTCAAGTCGATTCTATGAACCGTTGAGGAGTTCCGTCCTGCGGAGACGATCTTGGCCAGATCATCAGCATGTCACTGACAGATTATTGTATTGTTACCAGATTTACATAAGTAGGTATGTCAAATTTAAAGTCAATCTGACTACTGGAAGTGGATCAAAATTCAGTTACAAGTTTGACTCGCACATACATACATATGTAGGCGGCCGATCGTAAAATCCACCCGATCACGAAATTCGTAGGCATATCGTGAAATGGCGCCATTTTATGAGTTGGCTAAAGGACATCCGCCATATCGTTAAAAACTCACCGTTTAACGATTTGCCTAGTGACGTTTAGGCAGATCATGAAACGCCGCCATATCGGTTCTGGCACTTCGCCGGCCAAATGGCGCCATTTCACGATATGCCTAAGAATTTCGTGATCTGGCGGATATTACGATCGGCCGCCGACACATACAAAGCAAGTTAAATAATAGCTTGTAAAAACGGAGCGCCACAAATACGTCAATTATGATTGAGGAAATAGGTGCTATAGAAAAATCGGTGCGCTATTACAAATTCTCGTAGTGGCGATATAAAGCCTCCTCATAGTTCCCTACTTTCCTGAAGTTGCTTGAAATGGAGAATCATTCGCTGTCGTTTTCAGTTTATTCGGCCCATATTGCTGCTACCTTCCTTTTGATCTGCATTTGTTTTTGTTTTAATTGAATTTTTAATTTGTTTTTGTTTAAATACTCCCTAATGTGGCCTCAGCATACATAAACAATTCTTCCGTGATTGCATGTATATTTATGGTATTTGTAAAAAAGTCTAATAAAAAGCGTATTAAGATAATTCGAATCCCTAGTAATTGGAGTAATCAATCGTCTAATTATTGGTTATCTACGCAGTATTTTTTTTAGATTCTGATGTAAAAAACGTAAAATTGGCATAGTAATTATTAGGTAGCCATCAATGGCAACTACTTCGATGTTTCTATGTATTAAAAAAGGCCACCAACTCCGCTAGAACCACGCTACAATGATAAATGCTTGTTTGGAAATACGGCAGTTCATCAAGCCAAGTTCAGTGAAAAAAAAAGTAATCAAACCGATTGTTATTCGTCGGCCTATATAGTTTCGGCAATATATAGCCCCGTGACACCTGTCATCCTCATATTTTTTCTGGTTTTTGGTTAAAAAATGTATTGATATTGTCATAGTTCTCGATCCATGCTATCTGTAGATGAGCAGTTACGGTGTTCAAAATTATCTGCACAGGACTCAACTGCCAAGGTGACAAAGACAGTGTTTTTTTTACTTTTAAAAATAATTAGTTTTTTTAATTTTTATTACACTTTTAAGTTTATTCGAAGAAGCAATGTAAAGCAAAATGCTTGATGTTTGTAGCATGACAGGCGACGTCAGTTGTATTCTGAGATGGCGTAGGTACATTGATAGCAGTATTTAATTTGTATGAAAAAAGGAAAATTCAAAGACTCCATTATTTTTAAAAGTCGCCGAACTAATGTTGTTCAGTTTGACGAGGACGATCTACATGTTAATTTTTTGCTCGTATTACAGGCCACACCCGGTATATCATTTTAAACACCACAACCGCTCATCCACTTCTGCTTCCGACTGTACCTTCCTTACCATAAATAAAACTTAGATTAACTATTTTCTGTTTAGAGCTTTTATCACGCGATGATTTTGACGCACGTATAAATAAATACATTATTAAGGTTCATTTTTACTATTAATAATTAATATTTCTTAATGTCTTAAGAAAATCTCATATCTCTTCAAAGGCCGGGAAAGGAAATTAATAAGTCTGACTCGGGTAAAATTTAATTCAATTTTACATTTTCAACCCAATGTAAGTACATAATAAATAGCCATCAATGTAATTTCTTGATAACCCGGTGTTAATCGTAGACAGGTAGCCCGTTGCGGGTAAAACATATTCCAGTTTTATCCAGCCATGCGACGTAATTTCTTGTTTTCTTACCAAGCCTCATTATACAGCTTCTTTTAGCTTGTTATAGCTAATTTTTGACATTATAATTCCAGTAAACCTGTTAGATTCCCGATGCGAAGCTACATTGAAATTATCGGGAGGAAGTGGTAATGAGAAATGCAAAATGTACTAACGATAAAATTGCGAATATGATAATTTTCCTTTAGGTACACTTTGTACTCAATTTATAGGTTTTTATCTTACACACGAATACTAACAAAACAAATAGCATGAATTCAAAACCTAATATTACTACCTAGTTTAGTTAGCTACTCTCCTTTTATTCCAAAACTACTGTTGTTTTTCGCCCAAAGGCTTTCCTTTCCTCAGCAGTGTTGGCCATACTTTCTAACTCAACTAGACCACAAAATTAATATGTAATTTTTTTTTAATTACGACATTTATCAACAAATTTTATTTCATTCCAAAAGATTTTACTTTATTTTGCCTTATTCAAATTTTCCAGAAACAAGCTACCTGTTGACTCTCGTAAACAAGAGTTTTATTATTTTAGTAATAGTTGGAGGACTCCAGCAGAACTTTTCTGCGTTATTATAGTACATGTCTTCACATGCAGGCCGTTAGATAGGTTATTGACTTGATAGAAATTCAACCATTATCAAATTATCGAGTAAACTTTAGATGCGAACAGAATACTCTAACAGGTGCAAAGTGACAACGTGCTAATTTAAAATCACTATGCTACAGGAGTTACGGTTATTTAAAATACGTAGATAAGTTAAATGTTCCTAGATCTTAAACCATAATATTAGCCCATTTATAACTTTAGCCTTTGATAGACAGAAGATATTTTTTTTTATTTGACTGGATGGAAAACGAGCAAGTGGGCCTCCTGATGGTAAGAGATCACCACCGCCCATAGACACCTGCCACCGGGGGGATTGCATATGCGTTGCCAACCTAGAGGCCTAAGATGGGATACCTCAAGTACCAGTATGCATGCATGCAACCACTGCTGCTTCACGGCAGGATTAGCGAGCAAGATGGTGGTAGCAATCCGGGCGGACCTTGCACAAGGTCCTACCACCTGCAAACATATATATTACATAAATACACATAATTATACCGGGTGTGGCCTGTAATACGAGCAAAAAATTATAACATAGATCATCCTCGTCAAACTAAACAACATTAGTTCAGCGACTTTTAAAAGTAATGGAGTCTTTGAATTTTCCTTTTTTCATACAAATTAAATACTGCTATCAATGTACGCCATCCTAGAACACAACTGACGTCGCCTGTCACGCTACAAACATCATACATTTTGCTTTACATTGCTTCTTCGAATAAACTTAAAAGTGTAATAAAAATTATAAAAAACTATTTTTTTAAAAGTCGCTGATCTAATGTTGTTGTTCAGTTTGAGAGTTTTAATTATTTGCTCATATTACAGGCCGCACCCGGTATATATATTTACTTTTGAAAGCATAAAAAATATTGACCCCGATATCAACTGGTAAAACAATTTTAAAACTTACGTAGTCATATCGTACTTACGCATAATGATACCCTCTAACGCTCACATATAGTTACTAATATAATAACTCATAATTGATCACTATCTAACGAATTTTTGATATTCGTAAACGCAATCTAGTAGGTACCTAGGTATAGTAAATGACACGTTGATTTGCCGACAAGGAGCAATTAGGCATGTTCCCGCCCCAAATCAGGTTCAAACAGCTAATTCTATCTCGTAACTCTAGCAGTAAAAAATAGACATTCGTTTAGTTGTTATCTCAAACCACGATTCAATGTTTTTGCTGCGAGTGTATGCAAATTGAGTTGCTATTCTTCTGCTACGATCCACATTATAGTTGGGTTATCATAACGATCGGTCACCGTGGGTGTGGATTGCCCCTACAACTTAGTACCAACGAGTACATAGTTGAGGAAATGGAATAATTCAGCTTGTGCAGATATAATCGTCTTAGGACACGTTTTCAAGTGGTTGCGTAGGTAGTGTGGTCATAATTGTGTAGGCTTTGTGTTGTGTATTTTAGTTTACAGTTATGCATAAATAAAATCTTATAACCTTTGACGTGAACTTAAATAACATAAACAACTCTATTACTATCGCAAAAATGTGTGTCTATATTTATTTAAAGGTTCTCTGACTTCATGCTGCGAATGAAACGTTCGACTTAATATTATCGCTCGCGGGAAGTCACCTTACAGCGAAGTTCTTCATAATTATAGAGCCCTAGTACTACGCACCTAGATATCGCAGTTTCAATTGGGTTGGTTGCATAGTTATATTATGCAGGCAGGCAATATGTAATCAGTAGAATATAGGTTAGACATGAAAGTTGGTACGTAGTACTAAATTGAATATTAGGATATGTCTCCTCAATATATCATTTCATCTCAGCCGTAGGACGTCCACTGTTGGACATAGGCCTCCCCCTATGTATATCATTTAATACGCTGTAATTATTGATAAGTAGAGTTGACGACCGGATGGCCAAGTGATTAGAGAACCTGACTACGAAGCTTGAGGTCTCGGGTTCGAATCCCGGCCGGGGCAGATATTTGTACGAATAATACGAATGTTTATTCTCGGGTCTTGGATGTTTAATGTATTTAAGTATGTATTTATCTATATAAGTATGTTTATCCGTTGCCTAGTGTCCATAGTACAAGCTTTGCTTAGTTTGGGACTAGCTCAATTTGTGTTAAGTGTTCCATGATATTTATTAAATATATTTATTATTAGAGTTGCTTTTGCGTCAGATATTTTTGAGGGTTTGTCCGATATTATTGCCCGTGAATGTGCATAAAAAATGGCTACGCTTTCAAAAAATACTTTCGTCGTCTATTTAGTTCTACGCCTATGATGACAGTTGATCCTTAAGAATAGAGGATCTTTTCGTTAGGCATGTCCTGTTTACCGTAATCAATCCGGTAAACGGCAATAATGAGACTGGAATGTATCTGGCACATTTGGCGAAGTTGCCAAGTAGGTGTGATGGTAGATCTGTTGCCAAGAATTCGACGTTTCTTCCCCAATTCCGACCGCATGTTGCACTAGTTCCATAATTTGACTTGTCATGACATTGAACTTGGTACGAGGAAAGCTTGGTAGATTTAAGAGCGTTTATTCCTGCTGAGCTGGCAATGTTGCATTTTTGTTAGTTTTTCTCGATTATTCCATAAAAATTGAATGAAAATTAATAATTTTGTCTGATAGAACACTTCTTAAGTTAATGTGTCTACTCCAATAATTATTCGTTATAGACTTTTATTTTCTATAACGAATAATTATTGGAGTAGACACATTAACTTATATATTAAGAAGTGTTCTATCAGACAACATTTTTAATTTTCATTCAATTTTTATGGAATGATCGAGAAAAACTAACAAAAATGCAACGTTGTCAGCGTAGCAGGAATAAACGCTCTTAAAACGTTACTCAAACATCAATTACAACTTACTAGTTCTTGATTAAAGTACCTTTATCTGCTTAATAGTTGGGATGTAAGTAAATGCAGTCTATCTCCTAATACGTTTAAATGGGTTAGCAAAATTTGTTTTCCTTTCACCATCCATTGATTAGTGTTAACTGACGGTTAAATGTGATGCCGTCTCCGTCTATTCGACCAAACCAAATAGAGACGGCATCATATCGACACCTCCTACGTATACTGGTACAAGTGCATAATCATACATTTACAGGAGAGCTGTTCAAAGGTTCCAAAACCTGTAACTTTCTCATTTGATGATATAACTTTTCAAAATTTTGCATTGGTTCCAAAGAAAATATTTGCTTTCTACCTGTATTCATGGAATTTTGAAATTTCTTATAGTTTTTGAGAAAATTGCAGATACACTACTATACGCGTATTTTACATCTTGTAGTTGTGCGGTATACTGAGCTAATTACCACTTGCTCCAGTATACGGCGTAATGCGTAGATTACTGATCTAACGATATTTTTATATTGTATATGAATTTTTAGATGAAATACTTATATGGCTTGCAATGAACAATAAAACAGATGCTCTTTTACCTTCATCTATTGATTTATAAACGTTTTTATCACTTGCATCAATATACGCTAACATTAGCATGCCACTTGTACCAATATACCGCTAGTAATGTTTTAAACGTGCTATACAAAATACAGAAATATACCTTTATAAAAAACCTCACTTGAAATATAAATGGTTTTATTAAGAAAAGTAATTGTATTAAGTGCTTTAAATTAATGGAAGCCCATTCAATGGATTCGTATTCCTGTTCAAATGTGTACTCGTATTTTATTGTGAAAGGTTCCTCATGTGATACATATATCGCATCGCACCCATTCGTATCCACATAACGGTTTAGCTTTTTGTGCCTCTTCAGGGTTCCGTACCCAAAGGGTTTAAACGGAAACCCTACTTCTATATACTACTTCGCTGTCCGTCCGTCTGTCACCAGGCTGTATCTCATGAACCATGATAGTTAGACAGTTGAAATTTTCACAGATTATGTATAACTGTAGTCGATATAGTATATATATAACAAAAAATAGAACAGAATAAATATTTAAGGGGGCTCCCATACAAAAAATGTATTTTTTTTGCCATTTTTTTGCTAATCCTAATGAAGTGGTATAGATGGTATGGAACCCTTCGTGCGCGAGTCTGATTAGCACTTTGCTTAAGCCAAGCTTTGACATGAAATATTGAGTCAAAGTCAAAATATCTTTATTCAATTTAGATTGTAACAAGCACTTATGAATGTCAAAAAATCTACCACCGGTTCGAAAAAACCTCTGTTGAGAAGAGTCTGGCAATAAACCTAGGTATATTTTGAAAACAGATTTACAATCATATTTTAGTGATATCTATACATCACAAGTATTTAGCACAACTACATATTTAAAACAGTTCTCAATTCGCTATTTGGAATAAGCACTCGCCAATGCGGATCGGAATTATTTCCAAATTTCCCTATCCATGATATAATCATTAATTTTAATAATACGCCTTATATATTAATGTCTTCTTGACAACAGATTTAAATTTTGTGTCTGTTTCCGAGTCTTGGGAAACTTCTATAACTTCATACGGTTTACCCGTTTTCGCCATATACATAGCCAGGTACCATTTCTTAGGTGTGTATAAAAAAATGTGTATAGGGGGTTATTAAAAACCTGTACTATACTTTAAACCACATTAGGGCTTCTAATTACTAATATGATCCAAGTAGAAAAATACTGTGATTCGAAAAAAAAAGTTTTGCATGGAAGTGGAGTCGCAAGAAGACTTTCTAATTTCGATGTCTTCCCACTTATATCGTATTAGTAATCAGTAGCCCTAATATGGGTTACAGTATAGTACAGGATTTTTTTTATCAACCTGTAGGTATATTGAAATTTACTGTTCTCATTTTAATTAAAGCATGCATGCCTTCGCCTTCTTTTTGGGGATGCTCAACTACCAGAATGCAATGTAATACTGCAATGTTATATTTCTAGCACGCGTACATGTAGGTATAGCCGAGGAAACTGAATCACGTACTGGTACTGGGGTGGAACCGTTGTACTACCAATGTTATGTTGACATCCCATACATTTGCCAAAGAAATCATAGCGAAATAGATCACGAAAAGGTTTCACATTGGATTTAGTTTCCATGACTGTCTATGAGAAATACGGCTATTGTGGTCTTGCCCTCCGCAATTGTCAGACCAAAACATGTTTTTTTTTATATATACTATCAAATTATGTGTTCGTAGAACAGTTTAAACGGTCCGCACGCAGCGACGGCTAGCGCGTACACTGAGGCAACTGCCAGTTACACTGGACTTCCCCGGCCCCGCGACAATATCGGTGCCGCGTATAGTGGTGCATGTCGGTTGCCTCAGTATACGTTGTACCGATTAGCAAAACGGTGTTAGATGCATTAATATACGTCACTTTATTTCCAAAACTAATAGGAATATCCGTGCAAATTTTTTGTGGTAGGTAAATAAGGAAATATTAATCACAAAATTGCAAAAAACTAAAAATCAGGAATTTGTCACTTGTACCAGTATACGTAGGAGGTATCGATATTTAACCGTCAGTTAACACTAATCAATGGATGGTGAAACAGCCCCTATCATTTAACTTATATGTATTATTGAACGAAAATTGCGAAAGTTTGGAACATCATCATAGTAACCGTTGTATACATGTAAATTATCCATACATTGTTATTGACTTTTTAAAGATTTTCTTTTTCCTAAAAACGTCGTAAAGTGAAATCTAGAGAAACCTAACCGTAAAGTCCAACGGTAAAGGCTTAAGCTGGGACGGGACACAATGGGTGTGGATTTTTGGCTCACGTTACTTACCTTGTCGCACGACACGATGTGTCACCATGTTCATTCTTATCGATCAATTACAGAATAACCGTTCGTAAGTCTATAAATGGAGATGATAGTTTTAAAACAATGTTGTTGGTATGTCTTATTAACTGGTAGCTTCACTAAGTACATACCTAAGTAGCATAACAGTTACCAATTTATATTTCCTGAACCATAATTATAATACTAACGATATCTAGGTTAGCTGGAAGATATCCCTTTTTAGGGATAGGCTCGCATTTGCTCTCCTTTCTATTTATTTGTATTTCTTTTTATTACAAGCTTTTATTTAGTTTCACGTGTTCCGTTGTCTGTCTTTCTGTCTGTCTGTCTGTAATCAAATCTTGCAAGTTAAATTCGACTAACTTCCAGTTAAATTGCGTGACAATACAATAATCTGGTAGTTACATCCTGGTAGTCTGGCCAGGATCGTCTCCACATGACGGAACTCTTCGACGGTTAACGGCATCGACTTGAAAATTGGTATGCAAATGTAGTTTGGGTTACAATGTAAGTACAGTCAACAAAAAGTACAGTCAGCAAAAAAGCTTGTATCAAAAATGATTTTTTTTACCAAAAACTTATTTTATTTTTATGTGCAATAAAGAGTTTACATACATATAAATTAGCTTGTTTTTTTGGGTTTTGTCGCCTTACGAGCCAAAGACGCAAAGTCCTTGCGTTTGTTTACTTGTTTTTAATTTTATATTTTATATGAGGTGCTTATATAGGAGATGGGGGCGTGGAACCGGGGAAAATCCATTATGGACGGATGGGAGGGGAGGGCCCATGCAGTGCCGGACTCTCACCAGCTTAAAAAACCAGGCTGCACATCGTCCCCAACTCGTTGGAGGTGATATATATATATATAATGCATATAATTTGTGTATCCACGTATTTGTTTAGACTTGCAAGAAAAATCGTGCAAGTTGCATTAAGTACATTGCGGCGCTCGATTGACCGCTACAAACTCGTTGGCTTTACGGCATCGCAAGGTAATGCAACTTGCACGATTTTTCTTACAAGTCTAAACTCGGCTTTACGTGTCTGTACAAACATTTTCATGAAATCACTATAAATTAAATTTTCATCGTAATTAAGTTTGTAATGGCAAATTCAGGAGTTGTCAAATACTTACCGTATTGTTAGTACAGTATTTTAAATCTATATATATAAAAGAAGAAACTGACTGACTGACTGACTGACTGACTGACTGACTTATAGATCAACGCACAGCCCAAACCGCTGGGGCTAGAAACTTGAAATTTGGAATATATATTCCTTAATAGATGTAGACGCGCACTAAGAAAGGATTTTTCGAAATTCCCACGGGATAGCGAAATATCTAAAATTTTTTCGCTTCTCTGTTTGTAGTCGAATCTCCGAAACTATTGAGCCGATTTTAAAAATTCTTTCACCGTTAGTAAGCTACACTATCCTTGATTGACATAGGTTACTTTTTATCCGGGATAATGCAAAATTCCCGCGGGATAGAAATAAATTAATTCAATTTCGGAGCTAATTTAAAAAATTCTTACATATTATGTGATATGACTATCTCCAAATAACAAAGGCTACTTTTTCTTCGGGAAATTACAAAATTCCCATGGGATAGAAAAAACTGAATTCAACTTCGGGGATGATTTTAAAAATTCTTTCACCAATAGAAAGCTACACTATTTCTCATTAGTATAGACTACTCTTCTTCGGGAAAATGCAAAATTCCCGCGGGATAGAAATAAGTGAATTCAACTTCGGGTCTGATTTTAAACGTTCTTTCACCAAAAGTAAGCTACAGTATTCCTGATTGACATAGGATACGTTTTTCCGGGAAAATGAAAAATTCCCGCTTGATAGAAATAAGTAAACTCAACTTTGGCACTGCTTTTAAAAATTCTTTCAGATGATATAGTATGACTATCCTCGATTGACATAGGCCACTTTTTTTTCGGAAAATCCATAATTCCCATGGGATAGAAAAAACTGAATTTAACTTCAGAGCTGATTTTAAAAATTCTTCCACTAATATAAAGCTACACTATTGCTGATTGGTATAGATTACTCTTCTTTGGGAAAATGCAAAATTCCCGCAAGATAGGTACTATGGCCAGCAAAAGTCGATGGACAATTCCAAATCATAATCGTCTGACACGTGAAACGGCGCCATCTATGTGTTTGAAGTGTATTAACGGTATTTACTTATTTACTAACTTAGTTAGTTTATCAAGATGTCACTAGATGGCGCTGGCGCTGACCTTAAAAAAATATTTTATATTTATGTTAGAAAAATTTGACATTTCGCTGCCGTAGTAACTAAATTATGTCCCTGCCTGCGAAGCCCGTAACGACATTTGCTGTCTCTTTCGTACCTACTTGTCGTAAGAGGAGAATATTATTATTCGCATTACTATCGTTTCTTGTCCTTCAAATATTCCAACGATAAATTCTTTGGTGTGTGTGAAGTTCCCAATCCGCACTGGGCCCGCGTGGGAACTACGGCCCAAGCCCTCTCATTCTGAGAGGAGGCCTGTGACCAGCAGTGGGACGTGTATCTATAGGCTGGGATGCTGATGATAGTGAAATTCTTTATTTACGAAGACCCATGTTGCGAATTAGTGTCAACTTTAGTAATCTCCAAATCTAGCAGTAAATTTACAAAAACACAAACTCAATATTATCGCCTGGTGGGATTTGAACTTGTGACATACGAACGAAGAACGAAGTTCACAACCACTTGACCATCGTACTGTTATCTTAAGCGATGAAAATCGGATCTATATCGGGTCGTCTTAAAATTAATCGGTAAGTCATGCGTGTTTAACGAAACTTAAAGAGGGTAGACTGAAGATCTTCAAACTACCAGGCTGTTTTTATTACAAAGATTTTGCTACTTGTTCAGCTGCTTGCAACATCGTTTGATCGTCTCTTTCAAGTTGAATCTGCTTATTATCGTAATTATTCTTTAAAATGAGTTCTCATCGCAATATTGAAATGGTTTAAACATGTGAAATTATTAATTTATATGAAGAAGGAAAAAATATGTCGGAAATTTCTAGAGAAATTGGAGTTAAGGTGAGTTTTTTTTGTTTACGTTCATCCTACCAACTTCTACGTATCTACGTTATATTATTTTATGTTTATTTATATTGTTACAGATAAAAACAGTTATATTATGGGTACGACGATATCAAGACAAAGGATCTTTGCTGCATCGTCAAAGATCGGGTAGACCACGACTCATAGATGCGCCGCTATGATGTTGCCCACTGTTAGAATTGTCTATCCAGAAGAACAAGTGCCGTGTATAGCGTTCGTGCAAGATAACTGCCCAATCAACACAAAAATAATATTAAAGTCGTTCCTTGGCCTGCCAGATCACCGGATTTAAATCCCATTGAAAATTCATGGGGTGTTATAACCATGTCCAACGTTGGAATAACCAAAATAAGCGAACTCTGTTACGTTAGAAGCCCACTGTGTAAAAATAAGGGACTATTCGCGGCTCTAATATGAGTGAAAATCTAGTTGCATCGATGCGATTCTTTTTGCGAGCAGTTATCGACAATCATGGTGGTTACACCAGTTATTAAAATAAAATTGATAGTTACGTGTAGACCGGGTTATATACTGAGACAATTATGCTATAATAAAATATATAAGGTGCAGATATTTTCAGGGTATGTAATTAATAACCTAAGAATCATAATTGACACATAAATTATTTAAGTATTGTGTGGTAATATTTTTTTTGCTTCATACAAAAATACCATTCCGTCCAAAAATAATCAACCTCGCATTAACATTAACTGTATTTTTTTAATTTAATTTAAGTAATTGAAACCAATTAACGACGATGCAAATAATCGATCCTCAAAGTATCCGCATCTGATTTTCTAGAACACTGTATTATATAAACCAAAATATTTATCTTTATTTATGATCCTGTAGGTATCACTTTGTTATGAAAAGTAATTATTTTATTATTACGAACAAAACATTTAATTATACCTTGATAGTTTTGTTTACTTATGTGAGATAAGTGTGAAAGTTCAATATATGACTTTAATCTTATTATAACTGTCAGTAACACATTACACACTACAGTGCATCTACGCCATCAATTATTGATAAGTAAATGTTTAAAACTGAAAAACTTCAATTATTATAATTTATAACGCTTATGATAACCCGGTCTCAGGTATAATACTTTCAAATACTATTTTTTTATTGTGGTTAAGCTTCAATCCTCTTTCCAGAATCGGAAATGAATACTTAAGCTAATACCTCAATAAAATGTTAAAATATAACTTTTGGTCAGGTGCTAATTAAATAACTGAAAACCTCACACGACACCCAGAAAATATTTTTTCATTTTATTTTAAGTTAGTTTGCGTTTATTTTCGAATACCTTCATTATTTCCTAAAATAATTGTATGTTTTACGTAATCAGTAAGTAATTCTACTTCATTTCTAACTTTACAGTTGTAATTTTTAATGCCAGATTTAGAAGAAAGCCAAACTGACGCAAAACGGCGAGTAGGTGTTAAATTATCTAAAAGAAGTATGAAACATCCCTAAAACATTTAATTGGTGTATGCATTCGTAATATTTAGACTGGGCACAATAAAAAAAGGATTTAAAAACTCAAACACAACCTGATTTAAAACATAGTGTAATCGATTCTACTCTGGATTCTGAACAAACTACTTTCTGGTTTTCAGTTATTTAATTAATATATAGTATAACATGAATAACATGAATAGAAATATTGTTTTAGGAATAAACTTTTTATGTTTTAAACTTCAAAACGTGTATTATTGCTGTTACAACGTTATCCTTTTTTCAGAGTATTTTTTTTAATTTCTATATCAGTTATCTACAAAATTAAAATAGAAACTTATAAAATATAAAAATAAGAACAAAAAAAACAATTCTGATATGTAGGATACGAACTCATGATCATTAACGAGTTCATCTAAGCAGCCGATCAACTCAGCTATCAGCACATTACTGTTACGGGATAAAATATCGATCATATCATAATAACTGTTTAACAGCGCCATCTAGTTCATTTCTTGTGAACACTTAACAAAATCGCCAACTCTCGTGTTCAAACGATTATAGAACGTAAGGTGTCCATCCACTTATGCAGGCCATTGTACATAGAAGTAAGTAAGACAATCCAAATTCGGAGCTGATTTTAAAAATTCTTTCACTAAAAATAGTAATCTGCAGTATCTCTAATAGTAATCTGCAGCATCGAAATACTTAAGGAAATTAATCATTGGGGTTGATTTAAAAATATATTTTACCAATTGGGAGCTACATTATCCCTGATTGGCATGCGCTACTTTTCTCCGGGAAAACGTAAAATTCCCGCGGGATAGCAAAAAGTGATTTCAACTTCAGGGTTGATTTATTTATAATTCTATACCTAACTCTACCTGAACAGTACCATGACTGGCTGACTGACAGACAACGCATAGCCAAAACTACTGGTGCTAGAGACTTGAAATTGGCATAGATGGACCTAAAGTAATACAGAGGTGCACTAGGGAAAGACTAGCACTTAGAAAATCCCATGGAATAGGAAAATATCTCAACTTTGTTTGTTTTTTTGTTTGTTGGGGGTAATCTCTGAAACTACTGAGCTGATTTAAATAATTCTATTACCAATAGAAAGCTACAATATCCCTGATGGACAGACTTTTTTTTTTTCAATGCAAAATTTCCGCAGAATAAAAATAAGTGAATTCTATTTCGGGGCAGATTTTCAAAATTCTTTCTATAATAGAAAGCTACAATATGTCTCTCACCGACAATTAAGAATATTAAAATAGATCATAACAGTAATTCATGTCCCGCGGGGACTTTACAATTTCTCGAGATACAATCCTATATCGTGTAGGAAGTCGCCGGCAAAAGAAACGCGTAGTACTTTAACGTCTTTAACGTTTCAGCGAAACAGGGTTTCAGAGTTGGTACGAATTATGAATGATTAATTACGTATGTAGGTTGATTTTTAAATTCCAAATTGTGCACCATCTGTCTAAAACAACGTCTTACTGTATTTATATTTCCATGTAATCCTCAGAAAAATCAATCAAAACACGAAAAAAAGGATCGCAGAAAGTAAATGTATGTTAATTGTTACCCCAAATTTAACGCGAGCGAAGCCGCGGGCAAAAGCTAGTCTATATATATAAAAGAAGAAACTGACTGACTGACTGACTGACTTATAGATCAACGCACAGCCCAAACCGCTGGGTCTAGAAACTTGAAATTTGGAATATATGTTCCTTAATAGGTGTAGACGCGCACTAAGAAAGGATTTTTCGAAATTCCCACGGGATAGGGAATAAATGGGATTTATATTTTCACTTCGAAATGACCCTATTTCAGTAACTATAATTATTAGAAACTTCAAATTTGGCATGCACGTAGGTAATACTAACAGCTAAAAACATTTTTTCAGGATTTTACGAAATTCACACTGGATAGTGAATAAATGGGATTTATATTTTCACTTTTAATTAATGACCCTATTTCCGTAACTATAATTATTAGATACTTCAAATTTGGTAAACAAGTAGGTAATACTAACAGCTAAAACTATTTTCAGGATTTATCAAAATTCCCACGGGATAGGGAATAAAATTGGATTTATATTTTCACTTCAAAATGGCCTTATTTGCGTAACTATAATTATTAGAAACTTCAAATTTGGCATGCAAGTAGGTAATACTAACAGCTAAAAACGGTTTTCAGGATTTCTCGAAATTCCCACGGGATAGTGAATAAATGGGATTTGTATTTTCTGGGGACTGGATATTTGGCAACCTGATGTAAATCTGGTAACAATTATTTAGCAGTGACATCCTGCTCATCCTGGCGAGGATCGTCTCCGTAGAAGGGAAGTCCTCAAAAGTTGATGGCACACGCAAAAGACTACATGATTGTTAAATTTCAATGACAATGCGTTTATATGATATACACCGCCTGATGCTGCAGCCAGGGTCGTCTGCTGATGACGGAACTCCTCAAGGGCTCATAGCATAGATACGAAATTTTACATGTACGTTCAACGAGCTGACACAATTACTTTGCCCACCCGCGATCTTTATGATAGCTACTTTTGTGCCCATGCAATGTGTGTTCATGCAGTTCCTCCACCTCCACACTGTAAGAACACACAAATCACACAAATCCATCTATCACCACCACCACTTTACACTGACGCGTTTCGAACTCAACCAGAGCTCATCTTCAGAGCAACACAACCGTTCAGCATGCTACGGTGTGAAATTTGGCATAGATGGACCTAAAATAATGCAAAGGTGCACTAGGGCAAAGATTAGAGAAATAGAAAGAATAGGAAAATATCTCAACTTTGTTTGTTTCTTTGTTTGTTGGGGTCATCTCTGAAACTATTAAGCTGATTTAAATAATTCTTTTATCAATAGAAAGATACACTATCCCAGATTGACATTAGACTACTTACTTTAAAAAAAAAATACAAACTTTCCGCACAATAAAAATAAGTTTCAATTTTGAGGCAGATTTTCAAAATTATTTCAATAATAGAAAGCTACAATGTGTCTCTAATCAACAATTAAAAATATTAAAATAGATCTTAACAGTAATTCATGTCCCGCGGGAACTTTACAATTTCTCGGGATATAATCCTATATCGTGTAGGTATGAAGTCGCGGGCAAAAGAAACGCGTAGTATGTACTTTAGCGTTTTCTAAAATTCCAACCCTGAATCAGCGAAGCAGGGTTTCAAAGTTGGTAAGAATCATAATTAATTACGTATGCAGGTCGATTTTTGTATTACAAAATTTGCACCATCTGTCTAAAAAAAAATCTGTCTGTATTTGTATTTCCATATAGGTAATCCTCCGAAAAATTAATCAAAACACGAAAAAAGGATCGCAGAAAGTAAATGTATGTTACTCCAAATTTAACGCGAGCGAAGCCGCGGGCAAAAGCTAGTAGGTATGTATATATTTTTAATATTACGCCCATAATATGCAGTTAGTTCCAAGTTCCAAACAAGTTAAAACGTACCGACAAATTCAATTAGATCACATAGCCACTTAAATAATAGGCCTATCGATCTCGTACAAATATGAAATTGAACAAGATATTCTGTGCTTGTTCTATCGCTCAAGACTAGTTACCGTTATTGGCATCTTATCAACTTCGTCATGTGTGTCTTTCTTATTATCTGCCAAAAGTGGCCGAGAGCACTTCATGTATTTTAGCAAGGTCACTGAACCTAAGTTTATGATCCTCAGAAGTCTAATTACCAAAATGTAAGATCGCTATCGGTCGAATACAAACTAAATAAGTATGTTTTGTTTCTTAGTGGAACAATGACCGTTTTTTGTTGGTTTTAATTGGGTGATATGAGTGGTTAATATGGAGGGGCATCTTGAAATATCTTGTTTTGTGCTGCGTTGTATAGTTTGACAGGTGTAAGTGTAGCAAACAAAGGCTATTAAAAGATCTATTAGTTTAAATATGTATAGGCACACATTTTTTGCTGCTAAAACATTTATGTCATAGAGCTAAGATCTGTAAGAACATTTCAATTTAAACATGGAATTCTGTTTTTAAGAATGAAACCCAATTCGCACTGAACCTGCGTGGTAACTAGAGCTCAAGCCCTCTCATTATGAAAGGAAGCCTGTTCAGATGTTTTTTTGGAGGCATGGAACCCTAAAGATAAAGATTTCGGAAGTTATAAAAATGTAGTTAATGGGGCTCGATAGTAGAGATTGCTAGTGCGGTCATTGTCCCATACAGATTTATTATTTTTCGCCTATTTAATTGGTATATAAAATTTATTATACCCGTTGGTTTGCATGTTTTTGACCTCCGTGTTTAGCTCAATTAGCAGACTGCCGGCAACGGTACCCGGATGAAATATCTTTTGACCAACAATTGCCCAAAAGTTAATCAGTCATTTAAGATTTATTTGTTACGTGGACAACTCGTGTTAGGAACCGTTAACAATTAATGTTTTGACTAATTGAGATGTTTGAAATATGTTTAAAGTCACCGTTTAAAATTAATAGATAAGTAGGCCACGCTTTTGTTCACACAAATGTATAATGAATCATTTGCGGTTAGTGGGCTCTTGCTTCAGAAGGTACTTTTATCGTCAAGTATTTGATTAATTATTGTAAAAACTGAAATTTAAGGCATTCATGAACCAGTTTTTAATTTTATTAGGAATCTGAAAGTTATAATTGACGTAGTTAGTATGTATTAACAAGTTCCATTTTAAGTTGATGTCAGTCTGAGCCACTGCGAACTTTTAGAACCAACTGCATTGTACTTTTAACCTATGAACCATTTAACAGATAATGTTGCAGTCACATCTTATTGCTTGACTAGAAACAATATTATGAAACTTACTGTAAGGACATTCTACGTTTAGCCAGGAACCAAAAACTAAGAATGCGACGTGCCTTTTCATTATTCTCTTCGTCGCACAGAAATATAATATACTACCACCAATGAAATACTTGACAAATTTTAATGTTTCTCGTCTTGTTGCTTTGTCATTTTATAAATTCGGTCAGATAACTGTGACGGAAACTCATAGGAAATATGAGAGATGATCGTTCTCAATAATGCTTCTGTTTAAATATTCATAGCTTTAAAAATCACATTAAATGCGTCTTAATGATAAGTTGAGTCATTTGATATAGCTTTATTTGCCAAGAAAGAACAAAGATATATATTACCGGTTAGCAGCAATTAAAGACTTGCTGAGATCTGAAAAAACAAACTCAATTTTGGTTAAATACTATAATGATTTATGGCCGTTAGAGAAGCAGCAAACGTTGTCTGTTTTTTGGTATTTTGCATAGTAATTGGGTTTTGTCTTATGGAGGCACTGAATTGTGATGAATTTTATACAAGTACCTAGTTATTAAGTATTATGTTTCCGTTTTCAGATTGAAGTATTCTCAACGTCTTGTAAAAAATGTTCTTGTCGTTTAGGTACTTATTTCTGCTTCGCCGCAAATCCAGAGCCCCACATTGCTATACCTACACCGAGTTAAGAATCAGTTAAATATTAAAGGTTCTTAAAGAATTTTAATTTACTAATAGTACATTCAGCGTTTTTATTACAAATGATTCATACTTTACGAGGTATGCAAGGACTTATGAGACTAACTGCACATATTTAAAGTATTATAAGCTACAACAACTTTAAAAAACATCAAGCATCTAGTTCTATCCACCTGGAAAGAACTAGATGCGAATGTAGCTAGGGACATCAAATTAATTTATTATATATAAACTATATTTTAAGTTCCCAAGTCGCACAGGACCTGCGCAGGAATCGCAGCCCAAACTCTTTCATTCTGAGAAGACTATGCCCAGCAGTGGGATGTACGACGAACTGTATTTTTATGAACCCATTGTTTAAATCGAAACTACTGTAGGTAGCTACGAGACGTACTCGTAAGTAAATCAATGTTTCGAAACCTAGAATTAAAAATCGTAAATTTCGCAGCCTGGGCCAGTTATTTACCTACCTAAAAAAGAACACGTCCAATTTTATGGACACGGACAATACGGACATTCTTTAATTATTTTTATTCATCGATCCTTGGACTGGACGATAAACCCAGTTATTTTCAAGGCTGCCCATTCATCCGCAAGAATATACTCTTCGCCATGCCATTGAACCACATAAACAAGCCTATTCCATCCCATGTAATTAAGACGAAACAATAAGAAAGTGAGTAGCATCTAGCGCATCTACAAGTATTGCACAACGATCAGACTTAAGAATCGGCGGATGACACGATAGCATCTGGAGCCGCATCCCGTGAAGTGTTGCCAAACTAAACGATTTGTGTCGGATTGATTTATTGTGCTTTAACTTCAACTTATAGATCAATGATAGTCGACTGGGTGGAACTAATAGCACTTAGTTGTATGAGGTTTTGTCCTAGAACATCGCGAAAAATAAACAGTCGGTGCCATGCTCGATTTTAGTTAGAATAGGACGGAACCAGTGGCGTAGCGTGGGTATCAGCCGCCCAGGGCGGAAGAAAATTTTGCCGCCATCTTAAAAGTGTGTGTCGTAAAAGGCAACTAAGTGACCTGGGGGGCTACTACGAAATTCAAAACCGTACCGTTCGTACCGTCCCTCTCACTCTTTTATTGAATAATATTAGCGTCAGCGGGACCGCAAGATATGAAAGTTCGAATTTTGCACTTCATAGTAATTATAGGGTCTGACCCCTATTTACATAATTAAAGTTAGTAGTGCTACAATTTTACATAATTGTTAAGATTCTAATACAAAAAAGTGACAATTATGTAGGATTGTAGCACTTGTAACTTTTATTAAATAGGAGCCTGATCTGAGAGTGAGCAGCAGCGCTCTTATGCCAATTACGAATATATTATTATGAAAAAATGACTTTCTGCCAAGTTTCTTGCGGCGCATTCTTCTTGGCAATGATGGTCTTTCCGAAAGCGCTGGTAGTTTAAAAAATGACGTGTAAAAGTGCCCATTGCGGCCTATTTACTGAATAAATCATTTGATTTTGAATTTTGAATTTACGACCTCCAGATGCTCCAGATTCAAGCACTGCGGTGCAAAAGGCAAGGGTAAATCAGCACAATATTTTCTCATGAAGGGGCAATGCTGAGGGGATAAATTCGAAAATCGAAGTTCGTGTCGTGCCGTCCCGCTGACGCTAATATCATTTAATACGAGAGTGAGAGGGACGGTACAATACGAACTTCGATTTTCGAAGACGACTACAATCACTCAAGAATATAGCAACTTAGAAATCTCAGCTTTCTTAGAACAAACGATTCCAAAGCAAACATATTTTAGAACAAAACTGAGAAATGATGAGGTAGATGGTGGTCTGGATGGTGATGTCACCATTTAATTTGATTTGTAATTTGTAATGATGGCTCACGTCAGACATGCATGGAAATCGTGATTATAAGGGAAAACTTAATCTTAGTACGAAGCTCAATTGCAACGTCCTGACTGGTATACAGGCCAAGGCACGATGATACTATTTTGTTATGTTAGCTGAGACGATGCGTCAGAATCTATGAACAAAGTAATGTTATTAAAATATGTAGATAAATATTGTCCAATTAATTATTTTATCGAATCAAGCAGTGTAAGCGAGGTGAAAGGGTCTGAACAGACTTTTCAGTGGTGTACCTACCGGTTCCTGTATCTGTTTGTTCATTTTGGCATTTTTTTTATTAGCATTTAACACTAAAAATTATGAGTATCAAATTGTCTTATCTGTATTTTAATTACATATTCGTACCTATTTCATTTTAATTGTAAAATTATTGATAGTAGTAGCGCCTGGCGTTACGTGTGCGGCCATGTTTTATAAATCCTTGAAACACAACAAATTGATAATAAAAGACCGTGAATTACAGAAATTCTGTAGTTACCTACTCACAGCCTTATTAAGTTTATACTGATGTTAAAAAATGGAAGAAGTTTACCAGTAGCTCCATACAATAAAGTAACAGAAATTGAAATTGATCAAACTACCTACTGGTAGCTTCAGCAACTGGATCCAGGGGAAGCAGAGACGGCAATTACGGACAGTAACTTCTTACCTGTATGGCGAACTATTATTTAATTACATTACAACAATACCTAGATATGCATGGCACAATCAGGCATGCTGTGCACGCAAATAATTACGTCTAATAAAATTAAAACAAAAGACACCGCTGCTGATGCAGAATGATTCCATTGATATACATACTTAAATGACCGACATCCGGAGCAATTAACAATTAAACCAGTTTACTTACTTTAACATAGAATTTAATCTTCAAGGAAACACTTGATCTAGGATCATCATAAGATCCAAGATTTTGTATTTACCATAGGTAAGCTCACCCTCACCACGGTAGTTTCCAATAAGCCTAAAAGCTTTAAAAAGCTCATTAGGTTTCTAAAGCCTACCTATGGAGAAAGATGATCTTCTTCTTTAAACCCCTTAACTAATTACTGTTTAGGTACTCAAGTAAAAAAATAACGTGACCTATTATTGACTTTGCTCAGCAGTGGGACAGAATAGGCTAACAATAATAATAATTATTATTATTATTATTGACTTACAGCAGACAACGCACAGCCTAGACCACTGGAGCTAGAGACGAGTGGTAGACATTTTTCTTGAGGGTGTATCATAGATTTGCACTGGGAAGGAATTTTTCGGGTTTCCAGCACGATTAAAGAGATTTTATTTTAAATTCAAAGTGACTACTTATCTCCGTAACTTTTAATAATAGAAGCTTACAATTTGGTAGTTAAAACTTAGGTAGTTAAAAGTAGTTTTCAGAATTTTCCTAAATTCCCACGGGGTAACTAAAAGAAAGGATTTTTATATATGTCGTAGGTTCATGACAAATACATTCCTCCAGCGCATTCCGGCACATCTCTGGTGGAAACGCAGCCTGATACGAATAACTATATTCCTGTAGGTACTATAATGTAGAACCAAAACAAAAATACATAAGTACATACTGGCTCGAATATGCCGTGCTTACTGACTAGGTAATTAGTATTAAGCAGTTGTTGAGTCGGCGCATGCGTAGACGAAGCGTAGCCTTGGTCTTGAACTTGTTACTCGCGCAACTTGTGCAACCTCCAATTACACAAATTACTGCGTCGGTTGCTGTAACACTACATGCGTAACTGGTAACACTGCTCTAGTTGGCGCTCTTTAAACCTGAACTGGTTCAGGTCAGGTTTGTAATAAATATAATTTGATCGTTTTTGGGGACTGCGTGTTACTACTAGATATTGAAAAAACCGGCCAAGAGCGTGTCGGACACGCCCAAAATAGGGTTCCGTAGCCATTTCGAAAAAAATAATAAAGTTTAGGTATATTTTATACGGCTGCTATTTACTCTTACACTACTAATAATTCTCAAGCAAACTAAGCCGTTATAGTTTTCCTTGAAAGTTTGATATACTCACTATCATATTGAATTTTTTCAAATTTTTCCACCCACCGGCTTAGATTTTAGAGGAGGGGGACGCTCGATTTTCATGAAAATTTGCACTTTAAATTTGAATGTTTCGCAAACAAATCACTGAATCGAAATCCAGCGATACCCCACACTAAAGGGTTGGATGAGAAAAAAAAAATCACCCCCACTTTACGTCTATGGGAGGCAACCTAAAAAAAATTTTTTATTAAACCATTTTGTTGGCATAGTTTACATATATATATATATATATATCCGCGCAAAATTACAGCTTTCTAGCATTGATAGTCTCTGAGCAAAGCCGCGGACGGACGGACAGACAGACAGACAGACAGACATGGCGAAAGTATCAGGGTTCCGTTTTTGCCATTTTGGCTCCGGAACCCTAAAAAAGTATCTGCCCATAATTAATACAACACTTGTAGTGCTTTGTTGTAGGTAGCTAGTCTAAATACCAATTCATTTGTATCATCAAATCAAAAATAAACAAAAGGTGTTTTCATAGTTATTTGTGCAACAAGATAGCAAAGTTGTTTTTTGTTGCGAGTGTTGATTTTGAATCCCGAGTAAGTGAAGGCTTCTATAATTGAATCACGAGCGTCAGCGAGTGATTCTAGGTTAGAATCCTGAGAGCAGCAAGGGATTCAAATACACGAGATGCAAAAAAACTTTGGTCTCGTGTGACACATACAATTTTTCACCTCAGCAGCGAGAACATAATTTAAATGTAACATAAGAATAAAACCACATATACTACCTGTTTACAAAACAAACACATTTTTTTTAAATAGAATCCGATTATTAAGAAACAAATATAATAATCACATTTAAAACCATAAAAAAGTGTCCAGTAGATACAATACAAATCTCATATACTCATAACATGCATTGTAATTTGAAAGAAGTTCTTGTACTAATGTCACACTTATTTTTTAATACTGCATAAAGCCTCATCTTGGGGTCATTAAAAAGGTTGAACAATAAACGTATAATTTATTATAAATGTTATTAAACCTTTAAATATGAATTTTATTAAGATTTACAAATTAAATTATATATTACATAAACATAAATAGATTTGTTAAAAATTCATTCAATTTAAGAAATATTCCAACTGTAGAGGCATCAGTATACGGAATTCTTTTATAAAAAAAAAAACAAGAGAAGCGGCTTTCGTGCAACGAGGTTGCATACTTTATTAAAAGATCGGGAAAATTTACATTTTGGAAATATTTCGTCGTCATGTAATTTATTAGGTATCGATATATTTTTAATACCAAAAATTTAATTTAAGATTGTAATCAACACATTTGATGTTATCTCTCGCTTTTTTCGTGTTGAAGTGAAATGACAGATCAAAGTAAAGTTCAAATCCTCTTTGGTTCAAATATTTGGAATTTAGTGAGTAGACCCAACAATGTACTCAGCATTAAAAAAAAAAAAAAAAAGTTACTTTGTCTCACGAAGTCAGCAAAATGCGATTTTGCTCACTGATTTCTCATAGCAAAACCTGCCTGTTTGAGGTGCTGAGGTGAAAAAAGATTTTTTAAACTCACATACATGTGCATTTTTCCATCAATAACTGAACCATCCCGAAATGAAGCTACCTACTTAAGGAAAACAAGACAAAATTGTGTGCAGTATAATATTTTCATTTCTGGTTCATAATAAAACAACATCTGCTACTATTATTATGCGCTGCAAAATTCAAATTACTTATACAAAAACAAACACAAAAAGACATTAAAAACAGAAAAATACGTAGGTAACGAAAAAAAAAGCTATTTTGGAATTGATGTTTCTTACATTTCGAAGTTATCTTTAAACGCCTATTGACACGAGGCTTTAATGATGATGACGGATGACTCAATTTATAATGACGGGGTAGAAACCAAGGAAATAATCAGCGTGAAAATTTGATGCGCGTCTTTTTTGTTGCGCACCACAGGTGTCAAAAAAGTAATTGACGGAAAAATGGCTAAATGTAGTAAACGTTTAACTCTGAAGGTAGTAAAAAATTGTCGAGTCCGGCTCGGAACATTCTTTGCTAATGCATTGTAGCTATCAACATTTATTTCGAATAAAAAGTAACATAGCGTGAAGATGTACAAATTATAATCTATCGTTATCTTCAATGTACAGTCCAGACGAGGGAATACATGTAGCCATAGTGTCAAATACATACCTACACATCGAGTGACGTGCCCCGGGCCCCCCAAGCTCGGATGGATACTGGCAACGGATAAACATACTTATATAGATAAATACATATTAAACACCCAAGACCCGAGAACAAACATTCGTATTATTCATACAAATATCTGCCCCGGCCGGGAATCGAACCCGGGACCTCAAGCTTCATCAGGTTAATACTTTACATTAATAGGTACACAATGAAAGAACTTCGTCTGTTACTTAATAGTGTTTGTTAAGTTAGTTTTTTATTATATTTTTTATCGTAATGAAACTATTCCTGAGTAATAAATAGGTTATAGCAATGTTATAACTATAACTGGATATCTATTAGACAGCCATAACAATTTGATAACCAAGATATACATTTTATGCCAGAATAATCCTTAAAAATCGAGTACCTACCTACTTGTTTATTGCTAACTATTTACATAACCATCTAGCGCCTTTACATTTGAAACGAGTTTCGTTACAACTCAAATAACTCCTAGATAGAATATCGGCTATCTGGCTGGAAGCCACAGGAATGCAGTTCTTGACCACAGCTGCTGCAAGTGAATCTTACATGGAACAGGTTCCATGTCACGGGCAGCAGTAATAACTCGGCGTTTGATGCAGTTTTACTCTCGTTAAAATAAAAGTAAGAGGAGATAAAAGATTACGAATAATGAGCTAAACGAGGCATATCTATTACTTTTTTTTATGTTTCTGCTCGTATCTGGATGCCGTTTTCAATGAAACAAGCTTTGTCGTTATAAGGCAACGCCCCTGCGATTTCACACAAAAGATTCCTAATTATTTCAAGTACATATTGGTCTTGCTTTATTTCGTTTTAAATAAACACATCTACAATTTACTAATACAAAAATGGGACAGATAGGGTAAATCGTCAATTACTGGCCACCTTATATTAAAAATGAATTCTATTTACATATAGAGAACTAGAATTTATTTTAGCATAAAGTGGCCAGTTATTGAAGGGTGGCCAGTAATACTAAAAATTACCTTTGTATATAGGTTACTAGAATTAATTTTTAGTGTAAGGTGGCCAGATAGTGAACGGTGGCGAGTAATTAACGATTTACCCTACCTAAGTTATATTTAGGAACATAAAAGACGAGAAGTCGTGGTGCTCATACACATAATTACTACACACCGTCTCATTACTAGTAGGTACCTAGTAAAGTCTCTGTATGTAGATAATTTTGAGCACCACAACTGCTCATCCATATCTCCTGCAGACTGTACAACAAATGAAAAAGGTACAGTAAAAATAAATCTGAACGAATCACTAGCGCTCCTCATTAAAAGATGCTAATGAAATTTTTAACAAAAAAGTAAACCCGAGTCCAAAAAAAATAAAAAATAACAAAAAATGGAACCGACTACGAAACCCTTGAAAATATTTTCATCATATTTTTTTTTCCTTATTTCTCACTTTTTAGTGATTCGTAGCCAAAGTACATCTCACAACGATTCCATTAAGCCGAAACACGGCTTAGTTACGTTGTTTTATAACAGAGTTTCGTTGCCTACCTTCCGGCTTCAGCATCAGATTAGTTCGAAAAAAATATTAACTTAAAGCTTCTTCTTAGTCGGTTGACTAGGTACATTAATCATGATCGTTTATAGACGAGCTAGCATTACTTAGCTTTGACGAGTTCCACTGGTCATCTACGGTCTTCTTCCTCAGGTCCAGTTTACCAAATGATACTTTCTGAATGTAAAATTTGAGGTTTGCCCTCGATTTCCCTAGGATCCCATAATCAGATCTAGACTTGGTGACAGTGGGACCACTTCAGAAAAGTATTCTTTCGAATAAAAAATGAATTTTGAAAATCGGTCCACAATTAACTGAGTAATCGGTGAACATATACATAAAAAAAATACAAACATTGGAACATAGAACCTCCTCCTTTTTTGATGTCGGTTAAAAATCAATTGCGATTTGCCTCATAAGTGTGAACGTCACTATAAATAATTGTGCTGATACGTGGCTGATACAGTCTCATATCTGCACTAATTAAATCAAATAGGTGCAATCATCATAGTTAAGGTTCTTGGAATGATTCGTGTAAACTTAAACAGTATATTTTCATGTAAATTAACCCACCTTGCTAGATGCAGTCGATGGCCGATGATGAGTCATTAAGAAAGATACCTACTGCTGACTTTACTTCATTTCAGTTCGTTGGGATGGCACTTGGGACCAAGCATCGTATCTATGTAAAATTATAAAATATCGTTCTTGGTTGGGACTGAAAGATATATTTAAAGAGCCATCAACAAAACAAGTAAATACCTAAGTATTTATTTGATCTTTAGATTCTTGCTTGTGTGATATTACATAAAAGAATCCGCAAATGTAATTTTCCGCAAAACGATAGCCGCATTATGCAAAAATCTTTAACTTTAAATCGACATCTACGTAGGTGACAGAATAAAAGCAACATCATGTGTAGTCGCGAATTAAAATATAAATGAAGGCACATTATAAAATATTGGTGCCTGGCGAACCCATTCGTCTTTCATGCCAGTTTTGTTTTTCTTACATACATCCAGTAATTATCTGCGGCAATGAACTGCGAGCACGACGTCGATTTGTTTTTGCCGCTGTTATCTGGTTGTTCACTCGTGACCTTTAGGAAAATGCGTGAGGAATTATCTGACAGGAATGTCAGGGAGGCAGAAAAATTATCTAAGGCTGAGGTAAAGTGGGTAGGATGCGGACGCTTAAAATGTCTGCTAAAGCGTAGGATGTCTTTCAAGATAAACTACCTGATTTAGATTGCTGTTGCTTCTATTTTACATTTACCGCAAAAGAACATAGAAAAAATCAACATCTTATTTAAGTAGATTGAGTTAAGGTTATTGCTAGCAGGTGCCTTCTAGTAAATTATTTTATATTTACCTCAAAAAAACATGGAAAAAAATTGGCATCTAATTTAAGTAGATTCAGTTAAGGTTATTGCTATAAGGTTTCACGTAGGCGTGTGAATGTAGGTACGAATTTAAACTGCTTCTCCGGTATACTATGAAACTTCAGAAGATCGACGTCACATTTCAATATCATACTAGTATTGTTCATCGTTCAATAAGGAGAGTTGGTAGGTAAAGCGCCATAAGTAGTATACCTACTTATCTCTTCTAATTGATGGGAGCTATTCACAATCAATATCAGGACGTATGGAATGCCAACATGACATATTATAAAGCGAAAAGGCTTGCTTGGTACTTGATTCAGTTTCTTCAACTTTCCTGTCTACATTACATAAACATCATCGGAGACATGCTGATAAAATTGATGACAATGCAAGTACAGTCAGCAAAATATCTTGTATTCATTTTTTTAACAGAAACTTATTTGAACTGCTATTTCTGCAATACCTTAGTACAACTACCTAATTTATTAGTTCTGTAGCATATTTAGTTCCTCAGAAACAATTATTAACTTATATGATTTTAGATTAATTTTAGGTTTAGGCTCTTTTAACTTTTCATGATGTGTCTACTCTTGTTTTTGTAGTCGACCGTTAACTCGAAGAGATCCCTTTATGGAATAAGTTCGCCTTTGTACATCTGTTTCTAATTGCTGTAATCTGTTTTGTTTTATGTACCATGACATACCCCGGGACATTTGGGGCACGGATGATTAACATTAGCCAAAGAGTAGGTATCGAGTTAAAAAACAGAGTGCACTCTAGCTGGTTTCTACCTAATGAATAATTAATCAATTAGAAAAAAAATACATGATATTTAAAACACAAAAAATATTATATTTTCGTAAGATGAAATCGTTACAATCTTAATCAAATTAAGTTTGAAAAGATTTTTAATAAATTGAAGTTGGTTTTAAATAAGAATTTTGGCTATAGCACACTAAACATCATGAACGAATTGTCACAAGGCAATGAAGTAGAACTGCGATCGCAAACACATCGTGCAACAATTAATTTCTTCAAGAAATTTAAATATGCACCTATTACAACTGTCGACGTAGAAAAATCATTCAGTGGGTTAAAATGGCTATTTACAGCAAGACGCAGCTGCTTAATAGTTCCAAATTTAGAAAAGATATTAATAATTTATTTCGAAAATCATATCAACTACTAAATTTACTGCAGGTAATTAATTAACGTTTTTTATTATTATCTCATAACATAAACCTTGGTACTAAACCTAAAGTACTAGTATAGTTTACAATTCGCAGTGAGCTGATTATTCATTAGGCATAATATGATGTTTTGTCAGAATAACCTATCTATTAATGTCTACTCTTTAGTAAATCGTTCGTGCCCCGAAAGTCCCGGGGTATGACCATGAGCCAAATATGTGGTCTATCACCCTAAAGTTGATAATCGTTTGCATGTCATACATAACATAAAACAATAATGCCAAAAGACTGTCTGTCAACTTGAAAGTTCGACTTTAGCGACATATTCATTTGATAGAAACTTAAAAAAATTATAGTCCACTTATTTGGCTGATGATACAATAAAGAGTTATACATACATACAATTAGTTACTAATGGAATGAGTGTCTGATTGGCAGCCGGACCTGCACAGGTAAGGTAATACGTGATGCTGCTATCATGTCCGATTTGTCAGCACTGCAATTGCAGTCACGAGCACGTACCTTTGCAATTTACGTCACGTAGCATTCAGTAGTAAAAATACTAAGTGCAGCAATTATGAGTCACCGACCTGCCGTGGTTGTAGTTGCATCAATTAAGATGTATAGTCAGCAACAGAAGTAGATGAGCAATCGTGGTGCTCAAAATTATCTAAATACTCTCTTATTACCTTGGCAGTAGTCGCGTGTAGATCATTTTGAGCACCGTTGCCGCTAATCCACTCTGCTGCTAATTGTAAATACCTATCTATAGCTATAAAATTTTAAACCTAGCAAAAAATTTAACAGACTCCAAAAAAAACTATGAAATGATTTTCTACAACCTTGAAGTTGGTGCCTCAGAACAAGCAAGCAGAATGAATGAACCCCAATTTAGTATGTAGGTAAGGTAGATGACTACAGGTCCACTTCTGCTAGCTCATGCTGAGGCACCAACTTCAAACTGGTAAAAAATGATTTCTTTGTTTTCAAGTCGGTTAACTTTTTTATTGTAATTGTTTTCTCTCCATTTTTAGTGCAACTAATGTAAGTTACTGTAGCTTAATGTCAAGTGCGGGCCTCCTTTTTCAAAAGATTGCTTTTTTCCAATGCAGAGATGTTAATTAGGTATTGTGGAATCCTCCTGATACCTCACTATGCGTTCTTTTTCACCATATACATTTCCATTGAGCTTAACAACTGTGTTGAAGTACCTAATTGAATCTTAACCCGTGCAATAGAATTCTTTATTTTGGACAAACAAATTTTCCATAGTGTTAGTACCCAGTTAATACCTACCTAAACAAATATACATACAGTCGAACATAGAACCGTCCTTCTTCTATGAAGTTGGTTAAATATACTTGTTATTGAGTAGTCCCGGTGGTCAACTGTGGTCTGCCTCATCAATTCCGCTTCCCAATTTCCAAGAGCAAATGCACGAGCTACTACTAAATATACCCAAACACCTAGGAGTCCCTACAATATTTGAAGAATCCCTAGATTTTCATAGGATCCACTCATCAGATTCTGATTTGGTGACAATGCGACCTAATTGAAAATATTCCCAATCCAAGAAAAAAAACATATCGATCCTGAGGAGTCCTGATGTAACAAACATAAAAAAACATCAGTATTGACAACATTCTCCTTTTTGAAGTTGGTTAAAAACGAGTTCTCATTACTGAGTTGACTTAAACTGAGCAGAAAAACACAGCTTAAGTATATGATAGATGATCTTCTACGAAAGGGACACCCAACCCATAATGAACTTTTAATACAATTAAACTGGTTCTGGATCGTTTTTAAACCAGAATTGTACGTAATACTAAAGACGTGAGGGTACGAAAAAAGACTTAGATGCGCAAGAGTTTGCAATTAAATGATCTCAGATAGCTGTGATGAATGTGGACAGAGGATTGCTTGGGGCGGTTTTAAACGCATAATAAGCGGCCAATCAACGTCAGGAATGCAAAAAGTTTTTAACATCTGGTTCTGGACTTTAGGTTAAAAACTTTTCTTTCTTCATCATCATCATCATGGTGGGGTTTTGGCTTTCCAATCTTGGATGTAGGCCTCTTCCCTCTTCATGCAGTATTGGCGATCTTGTGCCCGTCTCATCCAGTCTCGACCTCCGTACCGTCGAATGTCATCCATCCCAGCGCTGCGGTGGTCTGCCGCGCCCCCGAGCATACGTTCTCAACACACACAGAAGTCTGCCGAGAAAACCTATCTACAGTCAACGGCCCTTATAAAAGTAAATCCTAACATATCCTAACTATGAAGTTTCTGAATATTGACAATGTTACTTGTACTATAACTTATTCTGTGACAATGGGAAAAATAATCCATACATAAAGTAGGTACTTTACCTACTATTCTGTCACATGCAACAAGTACTTAAGTAATTCATAACTTCATAATAGGTGTTGGCTGTAGAAATAATACGTAAATTATATAATACATCAAAAAATGCTCAAAATAATTAAAGAGAATATGGAAAATGGCAAATAAAAATGCATCAAAAAACTGGTCTAATGAGAGTCAGACTCATGCACTGAGGGTTCTGTACACGTAAATAGGCCTGCGGTGCGCTCCCAACCTGACCCGCTCCCGATCCGCAGCCATCTTATGTGCGGACACTAGGATACTTAATTTCCAAACATTTAAACAGTGCATGTCGAGATTATGCATCAATGAATTGAATGCGTTAAATCAAAGAAAGTACCTAATCATACTCGTACCTTTTAAAATACCGCCACATTTATAACATAAATTTCTGCTGGACAAGCGTGAATGAAAATTTGCATATAAAATAAAACTTGACTAATTCGCGCGTCAAGTTATTTATAACATAAATTTTCGTACCTTGTGGGTTCGGTTAAGGTCATTGACATGCGCCAGCGTCGATCTTGACCTACACAGTGTTGCACCTTTGTAATATCTCATTATGTAACACCTTTTGGCGCTTACGTTGCATAACTGGACAAAAAATTACCTGACTTGAGCAGCAGTAGGTAGGAAGTAGTATATAAGCTAGGATGATGATGATAACATAATAAATATGTTTAGCCGTTAGTCAAAATATCACAAACGGGATTTATCATGCTAAAACACAAGTAATATTTACCTCGACCTCGTGTGTTTTAAGTCCCGTTTGTTATATTTTGACTATGAGTGAGAATCAGAAGAAGTTTAAATCCCATCAAAACATAAATGTGAAATGAGAGCCAAGTACAGTATTTATGATATATGCCTTGATTGTTGACTTTAACGACAAGAGAAGTGAGATCTAAATGGGTGTCAAGTGCCAAGGTGCCAAGTTCAATGGTCAGTCCTGAAATTTATTTATAACAATATAAAATCTATAATATAAAAGTGAACCGCCAGAACGGGATAAAAAACGAGACAGAGCAGGATGGTGCTCTACAACACCATTTTGACACGTTTCTCCCAAACAACGCATTATTTCTCTGGAATTTTAAAGCAATTCGATTCTTTGACCTTGGGAATCACGAAAAACTTGAGAAAATATATGATATTGGGTGTGTAGTTTTTGTATATTAAGCAAAGTAAAATCACAAGTTCGAATTTCGGGCCAAAAACGGGCGATCTATTATCTATGCCAGTGTTGCCATTCGGGGAAAAAGAAATCTATTCATTATCCTGCATTGCAGTCTGTAAAGCTCTTTAACCTATTCATTGCCGCGCGCCAGGTTACGTACTTTGCTGCGATGCCGACGCTTCTGCAGAACAGACGGCCATCGGCGTCAGCGGCGTCCAGGGAAAGCTAAATTAGACGCCTATCGGCGTTTTCGGCACTCCAGTTGCAGATTTGTAGATATGCATAAGAAACAGTGTTCGGAAACCTTTTGTGATTTTTATTATCACTGTTTTTGTACAGAAGTAATGAATAATGTACTTTGTCGAAAAAGTTCGCATTTAGAACATTATTCACTAGATCTATAAGCGGTGACTGACTATCCTACTAATCCTACCTACTTATCCTACATATCATCATCATCATCATTATGTTATAATTATAAATGCGAAAGTTTGTGTGTGTGTGTGTGTGTGTGTGTGTATGTTTGTTACTCCTTCACGCTAAAATGACTGGACGGATTTGGATGAAATTTGGTACGTAGATAGCTGGATATCTGGAGTAACACATAGGCTACTTTTATTCCAACATTCCCACGGGATAGTTGTTCTTAACACAACACCTCAATGAAGATTACGATATAAATTTTGGGATTCACGGGAATTTTGTAATAGCCCGGAATTTCAATTGTAACTACCAGATCAATAAATAGTTTACGCGTGCAAAGCTGCGGGTAAACTCTAGTATTTTATAACAACTGTAAATATATTTTTTCTTATTACTTAGGATAATATATTGAAACCTAAGGTCTGACTTGGCTAGTTATCATATACGAATTATTATTAAGCACCTACCTACTAAAACAGTCATGGAAGAGCCCTATATGATGTTCCATGGCTAGTTTCTACCAGCAAGCCAAATTTTCGGAAGAATAAAATAAGAACTTACAGTTTTAAAACTTACGAAGGCTATAATATAATTCGTATATAAAAGCTAGCCAAGTCCGACCTTCGGCTTTAATATATAATCCTAAGTTATAAGAAGAAATGATATGTTAAGTTGTTATAAAATATTTTATATTGTTAATATAAATAAATGTCAGGACTGATCATTGAACTTGGCGCCTGGGCACTTGGTACCCATTCAGATCATTTCCTTTGTCGTTAAAGTCAACAATCAAGGCATACATCATAATATTGAACTTGGCTCTCATTTCACATTTATGTTTTGATGGGATATCATTACTTTCTGTAGAAAAAATAATTTTATTTAAAAATATTAGTATAAAATGATAAAAATATACTATAGTTTCTGATTAATTCCTTTGTATACCCAACTGCCTATCTGGATGCCAAATTTGAACTTTCTAGGTCATCTGGAACTGGGTTAGAGTTTTGAGTAAGTGATAAAAATGACGATTTTTGGATGTTAATATCTAAATAAACGTTTGAGGTGCGTTTATGAAATTTGGAGCACATAATTATCTCACAAGTCTTAATAAATGAGCCAAATTTGACATGTTTATATGAAATAGTTTTTGAGTTAAGAGGGGGTCAAAAGTGGATCTAAATGGTTCGGTCGATTTTTTAGATGTTGAAGTTATTTTTGCACTTAGATATCGCGTGAGACTTGTCAGTTCCAAGGCAATTACAGCCAAGACTGCTTGAACTTGGACACTATATTTATAGCTCCCGTGTCGAGTGGACGCGTGGGATCGCCAGGAATCACGCAACTACAAAATATGTACATAACACCACTCTTATAACAGCGGAGTAAAATTATTCACACAGTATTTTTTTTACTTCACTACAAACAAATATATGGCTTGCACGGTTTAAATTGTTATCCCTGGGTTATGAATATGAATCATCATCAGCCGGAAGACGTCCACTGCTGGATAAAGGCCTCCCCCATTGTGGCGTTCTAAAACGCCACAATGAACGAACACTCGTCACTTGCATCCACCGGTTTCCCGCAACTCTCACGATGTCGTCAATCCACCTGGCGGGAGGCCTGCCAACGCTTCGTCTTCCGGTTCGTGGTCGCCACTCGAGGACTTTTCTCCCCCAACGGTTATCTGTTCTTCGAGCGATATGGCCTGCCTATTGCCACTTTAATTTGCATATTTTTCCAGCTATGTCAGTGACTTCAGTTCTTCAATGAATTTCCGTATTCCGGATTCTATCGCGCAAAGAAACTCCAAGCATATTATAGCTCTCTCCATAGCTCGTTGCGTGACTCTGAACCTCTCTAAGAGGCCAACAGTCAAGGACCACGTCTCAGCGCCATGTCATCACTGGCAACACACACTGGTCGAAGACACTAGTCTTCAGGCACTGCGGAATATTGGACGAGAAAACATCACGAAGTTTTTCGAACGCTGCCCATCCGAGTTGGATTCTTCGGGCGACCTCTTTGAATGATGAATACGAATAACAGTTCCATTTATTTTGACACACGTAACCTTACCTACAAGGATTAGCACTTAACTCGGATTTGTATGTTTAACTCCGATCTGAGGCCGTATTGCCTAACGTTTTTGTCGCTCGCGATCGCAATGAGGGCTATCGCGAATGAATTCGCCGCTAGAGGCGCTAGTGTAGCGTGAGGTCTCCGAAATGTCAAATCTCATAGTTTTTGGGTGAGCTACGCGGGTTTATTTATAATTAGATTTTTTTTGTGAATATTTTGCATTACCTGAAATTAATTATGGCAATTATGCGTTACGGGGCAATGAATGTCTGTGTTTTGAGACAGTTTTGTCTTTTGGAAACCTTTGTCCTCCCTTTTTTCCGAACACAACGGGGACTATGCAACCCTGTGGCATGCTCGATATTTTTATGGTACGGTTTTAAGGTGTATTAAATATGATTTTAATCTAAACTTTGTTTTGACGCCCGTAATAACAGACTTTGAAAGCCATACTTAAAAACCTCACGCAACAGTGCGCCATCTAGTGAGACAAAAAACGATAGCCCTCATTCTTGTATGTGAAACTACATGTGCAATCTGTCATTTGGTTGCGATTGTGAGCGTCACAAACGTTTGGCAATACGGTCTCTGGTCCGTGCCACCTCAGGTCACATTTAAAACATTTGCGAAAAAAAGCTTCGTCAAATTTGTCTTACCCTTACACACTACTTTTGACAGTTTTGGCTACTTTGAACTCTTCTTTTTTTATCATATTTATATACCTAAACAAATGATATTGATATTACGTCTATGTACGCAGCGGATGCGAAAACTCAGCAGAATTTATGTGCAGCTTAAAATAAAAATAAAAGACTGTGTTAAAATTAAGAAAGAAATAATGGTACTTAATGCGCGCACTCTAATAAGTGTACTAACTTAGGCTAATACTTGTTACAGTTGCGGGGCAAAACGAGGACGATGATTCTGTAATACAACATCATGGAAATACGGCTTGAAATGAAAAACTTATTTCCCCTCCTAGTGTTGGGTCTCTTAATTCGAACGACGCATACAAATAATGGTTGGTATCTTATTAGCACAGTGCACATTATTTATATTGCTGTCTATATTTAATTAGGTGTTTAATGTTTTTTTTATTTTTCCAGTTTCATCATCAGAGGAATCGCGTCATCCAAGGGTAAGCGGACGCATCGTGAAATTGTATTCAGGGATCAAACCAGAACCAATACTATGCCCTAAGGAAGGTTTTCAAGCAGATCCTAAAGAATGTGCTGTATTTTATAGATGTGTAAAAGGCAACAACGATAAATACACAGTTTTTAGAGTAAGTTATTAAACTTTAATACTGACTACGTATTTCAGAAGAAAAATAGATCTTTTAAGTTTGAAGCATTGTGTTTGAATTGTAAATTGATGCATTTTTATTACATAATATTAATCCATTAATGTACATAATTCATTTAAAATTTGGCGCTCCTCTCAAACATGCTTAGTTAAAAACCTTCACTTTCGAAGTATAATATATTGTATTGTAGGTAAAATATCATTTTATTAAGAATCTCCATTTTTATGTAATTAATGATTCCTTTAATTTGTAGTATGTATGCGGCCCAGGAACAATATATGACCCTGACAAAGAAATCTGTAATCATCCGAAAAGCACAAGACGCTTGAATTGTGGCGGTTTTGCTGCTCCTTCTACTGAATCAGTCAACGAAAACGAAATAGATGTATCTCATCAAGAAGTACCTGCTCTAATCAGTACAAAGCGTCCATTGTACACGGATAAAACCACAATTAAGCGGGAAGTATCTGTTTCTTCGACGACCAATCCCTGGTATACGTCAAGCGATTATAAGAGTTCTCAATCACCAAGTGTGTCTACTTTTGATCCTTGGATAACCACAACTAATAATCAGACCCCGAGAGTGACAAAATCTCCTAATACACATCACCCTACATCGCAAACCGGTGAACAGTGCATTTCTGATGGATTTATGGGTGATACTGAAAACTGTCGAACATTTTATAGATGCGTTGGAAATGGACGAGGTGGATACATTAGATATGAGTTTTCCTGTAGTGAATTGACCATTTGGGATGACGAAATACAAGCGTGTAATCATGCTTGGGCAGTTAAAAAACGAAGATGCGGCCGGGCTACTTCTGATGGTGAAATTAATAAGTCTACTACCATAACCATGGAAGAAAATGAAGTAACAATGGATAAGACTGTCCAATCACAAATTCAAATAAGCTATGGGGCTAAAGTGAATCAAGTTCAAACTCAAATTAGTAAAGGACCGGTAATACAGAATCAAACTCAAATAAACTATGGAAACCGCTTAAATGAAAAGCCAAACTCAAATTTAAAACAAAACCAAACACAAATATCACATGGGTCAGCTGTAAGTCAATCACAGACACAGATTAACCATGGTGATAATGGATTTCAAACTCAATTACAGATAGATCATACAAAAGAATCTAGTCAAAGTCAGGTTCAAATACAAGAAACAACTACAAGTCGGACTAGTGTTTTGCCTGAAAGTAGTGAGACTCACAGGCCCAATACTCAGAAGCCTGATAGTAACAACAATGAGTGTACTGAAAGTGGCTTTATAGGAGACTCAAATGATTGCAAGAAATTTTATAGGTGTGTTGACAATGGGAGAGGCAGTTACATTAAATATGAGTTTTCTTGTGGAGATGGCACAGTATGGGATCCAAACGCAGAAGCATGTAATCATGAATGGGCTGTAAAGGATTGTAAAAATAAAAACCCTTCTGAAACAATAAGTCAAGATACTAAACCTACAACACCGCATAAACCGCAGTACTCAAGTACAACGAAAACTACAATCACGGAAGATGAAGATGTCGGATATGGAGGACAAAATGAACATCAGACTTCAACCACAATGAAACCAAATAAGCCGTTAACAACTACTGAATCAAGTACAACACCCAAAGTTTCAAGCACAACTTCTGAGACCCATAGTGATGGGAGCGTTTGTAGTTCGAGTGGATTTATTGGTGACTCAAAGGATTGTAAGAAATTCTACAGATGTGTTGATAACGGTAAGGGTTTCACAAAATATGAATACAAGTGCGGGGAGGGTACGGTGTGGGATTCTGAGATAGAAGCATGCAATCACGAGTGGGCTGTTAAAAATTGCGGTAGTGTCTCAGGAGCTAGCGTAACTAACAAACCCGCAACAAGTGATTCAGTTTCAATGACTACCGTAAATCTTATACAAACAACAACAGAGCCAGCTGAAGATGACAACGATGGTGGTTATGGCAAGCCTCAAACTGAATCTTCGCAAATAACAAATACATCAAAGAAACCAGAAATAACACATTTAGATCAAGACAATAAATGCACTGCTAGCGGGTTTATGGGAGACAAAAATGATTGCAAAAAGTTTTATAGATGTGTAGATAATGGCAATGGAGCCTTTACTCGATATGAATTCTCATGCGGCGAAGGCACAGTATGGGATGCTAAATTGGAAGCATGTAATCATGCCTGGGCAGTAGAGGGATGTGGCACAGGCACGCCAAATAAAGATACCATAGAAGAATCAACAATATCATCAAGCAGTGCTATGCAGGATGAAGAGATTGACAGTGGATATCCTTCATCTAGTGACTATAATACTGAGAAACCAGTAAAATCAACTGCATCCCCTACAATCTCAAGTACTTCTTCATTACCCAATTCGACTGAAACATCTTCAGATGATAATAAATGCCAATCTAATGGATTTATGGGCGATAAAGATGACTGCAAAAAGTTTTATCGATGTGTTGATGATGGTAAAGGAGGATACATTCAATACAGTTTTTCTTGCGGAGAAGGCACCATTTGGGATCAAAGCATTGAATCGTGTAATCATCCATCACCTGATAAGAATTGCAAATATAGTAAACCTTCAACACAACAAATTCAAAGCGAAACATCAACACTAAGTTCCTCGTCTTCACAATCGACTACAAGTATTGACACAAATGAAGACGAAAATAGTAAAGAAGATAATACCTCCTCTACAAAACCTTCTACAGACGCTACAGCAAGTAATGATGGCTCTTGTTCCATGGAAGGTTTCTTCGGAGATACTAAAGACTGCAAAAAATTTTACAGATGTGTTGACAATCAGAATGGTGGTTACACAAAATATGATTTCACATGCGGAGAAGGTACAATGTGGGATTCAGAGATTAATGCCTGCAATCATGTTAAATCAGTTAAGAATGTTTGTAACTCACAAGGTAATAACATAGAAACGACACAAAAGCAACCAATGCCTACAAATGATGAGTATATAGAAACAACAACATCTCAAGCAACTACATCAAGCACTATAACGGAGTCAGTGTCACAAGAGCAAAGCAGTTCAAGTAATAAATGTGACTCTGAAGGCTTTTTCGGTAATTCAAAGGATTGTAAGAAATTTTATAGATGTGTTGACGACGGAAAAGGAGGCTATACTAAATATGACTTCACTTGTGGAGATGGAACGGTCTGGGTGCAAGAAATACAGGCTTGTGATCATGATAATAACATTTCAAATTGTGGTGCTCAAACGATTGCAACAACGGTGGGTCCACAAACCAATCAAGAGGAACAGACTATGATGACATCTTCTACAACAGTTCGTTCCACGACTCCTGAAAAGGATAATGACGAAATATCATCGGACATTTCTGATAGCTCAACACAGTCAGAGAACTGTGAGTCTGAAGGATTTTATCCTAATAAAAATGATTGTAGGAAATTCTATCGTTGTGTCGATAATGGTGAAGGCGGGTTCACAAGATACGATTTTACATGCGGGGAAGGCACAGCGTGGGATTCAGATATTCAAACTTGTAATCACGTAAATGAGGTCAAAAACTGTCAAAGTTCACAAGAACAAAATCAGTCAGAATCACCTATGGCTGATGATAAACCTTCTAAATCAACAGAAGCACCCAGTACCACTAAAACATCAACTACAAAAGAGCCTAGTGAAAATAAACAACCAAATAACAAATGTGAACAAGAAGGATATTTCGGGGATAGTAGTGACTGTAATAAATTTTACAGATGTGTAGATAATGGTAACGGTGGTCTAACAAAATACGATTTCACTTGTGGTGAAGGTACAATTTGGGATCAAGACATAACGGCCTGCAATCATCCACAGGATGTACAAAATCCATCTTGTACCGGTAATAAAACTTCAACAACGACTGAAATTCCAAGTGGTACATCATCTGCAACTTCTAGTTCTACAGTGAGTTCTGAATCGTCATCAGCGTCGTCAGCTTCAACAACTGAAAGTCAGAGTTCATCAGATTGTTCTCAAGGTTCCACACAAAAACCACAAAACCAAAACGTTAACTGTTCCAAAGCTGGATTTTACGCTGATCCAAATGACTGTAAAAAATTCTATAGGTGTGTGGATTGGGATAATAATGGTGAAAGATTTTCCGTTTATCATTTTGACTGCGGAGAGGGTACAATTTGGGATCCAGCAGTAGAAACATGTAACCACGAAGATTCTGTGTATCCACCACGTGACTGCTCTGGCGCGCAAACTCAAGCTCAAAATACATCCAATGAATCAACTACAACAACTACTACTTCTACTACAACCCAAAAGTCTACAGAAGATCAATCAACTACTCAGGAATCAACAAACACTGAAGAAACAACGACGGAAATGTATTCTACAAGTGAACAAACAACTCAATATATTACTTCAACTATAGCAGAATCATCAACAACAGAGCTGTCTTCGACTTCTACTACTACTACGACATCAACTACTACTACTGAATCAACCACAAGTGAACAAACTACAACTGAATCTACCAGTGAACAAACTAGTACTCAACAGACAACGACCGCAGAAGAAGGTACAACTCAATCCTCAAGTACTACTGAACAAAGCACTACTCAACAGTCAAGTAGTACTACTGAACAATCGAGTACTACAGAGCAAAGCACTACAACACAATCTGCTACCACAGAACAAAGTACTACAGAGCAATCTAATACGACAGAACAAAGTACTACGGAACAATCTAGTACGACAGAACAAAGTACTACTGCACAATCTAATACAACAGAACAAAGCACTACGGAACAATCTAGTACGGCAGAAGAAAGTACTACTGAACAACCTAGTACCACAGAACAATCCAGTTCTATTGATGACACTACTACACAACAATCAACTACTTCTGAGCAAACTACGACTGAACAATCAAGCACTACCGAACAAGTGACTGAAGGAACGACGACACAGGAATCAAGCACAACGGAGCAATCATCTGAAGCAACAGAATCGTCAACGTCAGAACAACCTAGTTCATCTACTACTGAGGGAAACACTGATAGTTCTACCACTGAGAGTACTCAAGAATCAACTACTGACGCTAGTTCTACCGACTCTAAAGAATGCCCTGAAACTGATGATGATCAAAATCTTTATGTATGCCCAACTTCATTCAGACGACATCCAAAGTACTGCAATATGTTTTACCAATGTACTGAAGACGACAGCCACGATCTGAACATAGCTGTATTTAAATGTCCTAATAACACCATTTACGATGAGAGTAAAACACAATGTGTCGAAGAAGACAAAGCTGATAAAAAATGTAATGGCCAAATAGCTGAAAGGCGCAGAGTTAAGCGTTTGGGAGGAAATATGAAGGAACCTGTAAGTATCCACCGCCTTGAAATGCAATATGTTGTTGCCATATAATGATCCAATGCTTAGCCATATTTTTATTTGTTTCAGATTGAGGTTACCAAAGAACGGCACGCCTGCCACACTACTGGTAATTTCCCATTCGAGAAAAGCGAGTGCTCACCTGCTTTCCTGAAATGTGACAAAACCAAATCTGGCAAATTAAGAGGTTTCGTTTATCAATGTCCCGAAGGTTATGTCTACTGGTCTATTAGCAAAAGGTGTGAAAAGAATTCTAATGTAAGAGATTGCAAGCTTAGCGCAAACGACTGGAGAGACCGTTGGCAAATTCCAATAGAAAGAAAGAATGTTGCCCCTAAATAATGAAATATTGGACTACCTACCTAGCACAGAAAGATAATGACCATACTCATACAAACAGAACTTGATCTTTCTACATTTGCATTTGTGCAATATTTTTAATAATAGGTATTTTTAGCTTAGTGGTGTACATATTTTTAGTATAATCTATTGCTATTGTATAGCTTAGTATGATTTCTTTGCATTATTACTTATGATTTTGTCTCTACAGAAAACAAAGTTTGTTAAATTAAATTAACGTGTCTAGTCTAATTATAATGAAATTAAACTTTTGTATAAAACTAATGACAATAAACTTTGCTGCCATAATTTTAAGTCAAGATTAAACTTGTGATCAAAATGTGCGTAAAAATAAACAACATTTTGAGCACGACTTTTTTTAAGAAAATAAATTATTATTTTATAAGTGGCAATGACTTTTATTAATAGTATTAATAGTAACGGCTCAATTTACAAAAATAGAAACGAAGTAATAATTATAACTAAAAACAATAAATAATTGAAAAAATAATAATAATCACAGTAAAATCACCTCTACGCCTTTGCACGTAGACAATAGTCCTTTACAAAATTGTGATAGTTCGGAGATAATAAAATCTTTGAGTGATTCCTCTTCTGTATAATGTTTTACATTACTAAACACAGATCCTAAAAACGCATGACAAGGGATTTTTGTAGCCATTAAATTGCCCTTAAGATCAATAGTTAACTTATCTTCACCTTCGTACTGCGTCGGCACATTATTTTCCACTTCCTCTGCTGCGAACTTGTCAAAAACTGTTGGCGCTGGAATAATCATGGGTTGAATTATCTTATCATTCTCTTCTCCTTTCTTGTGTGATTCATTCGGAACGGTTGTTGAACTTCGTTTTGTAACATGCCCCTTATTGGTAAAGTTTCTAGAATCTCTTTGTTGCAGCGCTATTTTAGATCCTTCGCGAAACAAGAAATCGATAAAGGAAGGTAATAAATGTGATGTTTCATTCATTTGTGATAAATTATTATCAGTGTCAACAGCTGTTGATTTGGATAACTTACTATTTTCCAAATGATTCTGATAACCAGTTGTTAAATTTGCACCATCACTTAAGGCATTTAATTCACTAAGTGAAGCTTTTATTTCTATTTTTGTATCATCTTGTCTATTTTCTGCTTCACTGAGTGATTGACTTTCTAAACCCGTGTCAGTTTCTAATGCATCTATAATATCACGAATATTATTTACTTTTTTTTTATTTCTATGTTCATGATTTGGCGCAACATGATGACCATTTCTGTTTTTCTTATGTTCACTCTTCTGAGCGTTTTGTTCAATATGCTTAGCAACGGTCAACTTTGATGTCTCTTGGAAATTGAGCAAAATATTTTGCAGCTTTTCTATGTAAGTGGCATGCGGTGATTTTGGAGTTAGTATTATTGGATTAAATACTACACCACCTTTGTCCCAAATGGACACAGCTCGTACTAAAAATTCTATAAACTGGTGAGGTAATCGTTTCCAATATTTTCGCAACGGAGAAGAGTTCAAGTAAGTGGATAAATTGTTGTACTGTATGTCGACATTTGTTTTTTTTTTGCTAGGAGTTAAATCTAGTTCGTGAATGGCATTTACTGTCCAAAGGGAATTAAGTGCATCATCATTGTTTATTTCAGCTTGACAATTTTGCTTGTCTTGTTTTGTATCATTGAACAGCACTACCAGGTTAAATTTATAGTGTAGATAATCATTAGCAATAATTTCTACGTATGGCAACAATTTATCTAAATTTGCCTCTTTGTCATTATTGACGAAAACGTGCATGAAAATATCTGGTAAGTACCGTTTTTGGAATGGGTCCATCATATCGACAGTAGGTTGTCGTGACGTTGGTTTTGAATCGACTGTATTCAGCAAAGCGTAAGACAATACGCTGTTGTAAATTATGAAAGTCGTCAATGCAAGCATACCGAGACCTATCCACCAATACGTAACTGAAGATGACCAGTGATCTGAAACACCACAAAACAAATTTGTATTAAATCCTACTATAATATTATAAATGCGAGTGTTTGTGTGTGTGTGTGAGTGAGTGTGTTCTTCACGCTGAAACGGCTGGACGGATTTGAATGAAATTGGGCAAATAGTTAATTTATAGCCTGGATTAAAATATATAATACTTTTTATCCCGATATTCTCACGGATAGGGATAAAATCTGGTTCTTAACGCAACCTCAATGAAAACCATGATATAAATTTTGGGAAATCCCAGGGGAATTTCGTAAAATCCCGGAATTTTAATTATGACTACCAGATCGAATAATTTACGCGTGCGAAGCCGCGGGAAAACTCTAGTTTTGTTTAAAAGTCGAGGATACTAACAGACATTTATTAATTCATGAAATGATTATTAATGGCATCCAGAATTACTTAGCTAAACTAAGATTAAAACATTTTATTCTTCTACCAATCAGTCGTCTTTTTGCTCCTTTTATCCTTAATCACGTGTGCGTGATTAACACACTTAAACTTTCTTACCTGGCCAGTTCTTGATAATCGCTGCAGCTCCCTTTATATTGTTCTTCACTCTGCTTCTCTGGCCCATATGACGTCTTTGGTTTGGAACGAACTGGTGACTTTCTTCGTCAGTTTCTTCGCATAAAAGCGGACGGTGCTCTTTACAACACGAGTCACTCATCACTAGCCATTGGCGTCTCTAAGGGACGAATAAAAAGTGTTAGAAATGAACCCAAAGGGGGCCCGAAAGGTCAACAAAAAGCCGATTCGAATGATAATGCGTTGCAATAGGTATATAATTCAAGTAATAATGTTAAGAGCCTAGACTCTTGAAATTTCATAAAATGCTTTATTTTCATTAAACAAAAATTGTTTTTTTGTCTTGGTAAGGAGATAAAAGAAGCTTCAGCGCTGTGGATGAAGCTAATAAAAAGACTGAGCCACCTGGCAAACTGGCCTCGAAAATTAAGAGATCTTTATTCTACACAGGCAGGGTGTGGGCTTAATTAACCGTTTAGAGCAAAACTTGGACTAGCATGTAGTCGTTGAACCCTTAAACCAGGGAGACCAATCAAAATGTTGATAAAAGTTTAGGAAATGAAGTAATGTCATTTCACTTCTTTAGCATCCTTTATCCGCTTGTCTTACATTTATTCGAGAAAAACAGTGAATATTTGTAAGAAATATATTTACCCTCTATTTGTCGAAATCCTTTGTAAATAACGCGATGTTTTGTTAAATAAATCCGATAATATTTATCAATTTGCAATGCCTATTTCAATTCGCCACTTAAATTAAATGTCATTTACTGATACGTCACAGGAATTTTGCTGTCACAATTTACCCACACGCGATAAATAACCAAGAAGTTTAATCCAATTAAATTAGTAAAAAGTTAGGGAAATAAATACATATTATGAAACATATAGGAACGATTAATCAAAAGCCTCTACTACTAAGAAATGAAATAAATACGAGAAAACGACATTTTTTGATGAATTTTAAACACAAAGGTCAAAAACATATTGCTTTAACCAGGAAGACGTTGATTGGTGCTAATTAAGTTATTAATTTACCCATTAAAATGAAGCGATCATTAAACAAAAGCTTTAAATCTACTTACTTTATTATTCTCCTAGCTAGTGATAAACTGTGTGCGCTTTCATTTTGGTAATCACTATACCTACCTATCTTCTTACTAACCCGCTCATGAAAAAACTTGGTTGTTATAACAAAATTTAGGCATCTTTCATATTAGTCTGGCAAAGGCTAAATAAGTAATTTTGACAAAGGGACTGAACAGATAAAAAATAGATCAAGATAAGATTGATGAACATTTAAGAATATTACGTACCATATACGGGATTAATCAACAAGAAGGTGCTTGATTCCCGCATCAGGCTAGAATGAACCAAAAGTTTAATCTTTAGTTAGGTACCTACCTACATTAGTAAGGTCCCCTTCAGGATAAAAAGACAAGGGAGCACCTGTGGGGAAATATCGAATGAATGAACTAACCTCGAGTAGGTACCTACGCAAGTTTCATTCACAAACCGTAGCCTACTGTAGCACTTAACGATCAATTTGAACAAATCACGATCCACTAAACTGTTTCACCTGTGAACCTTGAGGGACCACACTTGAATGAGTACCGTCTGTTAGTAAACGCAAGTAAGTCAATTTATTCAAACAGCACGTTTTAATTTCAGCGATAATTTCTGTTTATTCAACAATGCATTCGTCTCACGTATTGACGCACTGTTTTGTAGTGCATAGTACTGAGCCAGCATGAAAGTGATGTCAAGGTGTTCTTTAGAGGTTTTTGTATAACAATGTTATATAGAGCTGTGTAAGTATGAGACGGCCTACATTTATATAGTGGAAGAATTGGCCTAGTGCGAGCTGGACTCCCGCATTAAGAATTTCGTTCGAATTTCTAGGTACCTATCTAAGAAGCAAATGTTAGCAAAGCCCTGCTCCAAAGCAAAATATACGCCGTGTGAGATTTTGTTTTTTTCTTCACAGCTTCAATGAAATAGGTACTCGGTATTCATTTCAATGCCTCATTTCGATACCTCTACGCGTTCCTGAGAAAAAACGTCTTGACAACCGAGTGTTGCTAAAGGTTCCGTTTTTTTTCCTTTTGAGGACGGAACGCTAACAACGTTCACCAATAGCAAGACAAGCTGAGGCGGAGATGGCGAGATAAGCTGGATGCGGTTAAGTCCTGGATAGAGACATGTGATGAGGGGGAGGCCTTTGTAAAGGGGAGGCCTTTATCCAGCAACCAGCAATCAGGAGACTTACTTGCTCGTTTTCCATCCAGTCAAATAAAAAAATAATAACGTCTTCTGGCAGATGATGAGGGAGATGTGGAACTAAAGAGGTAAAGGTCTTTGCCCAGCAGTGTGCTAAAAATATCTAACGAGTTAATAAATCATCTAACTGTACCACAAATCTTCTTATATGTAATAAGGGAAAAATAAGGACTTTCATTACCTATTCAGAAGAATTAAATTTTATAACTCCTCTACTTCAGTTGAGATCCTTAATTGGTGAATCGTCTATAGGTACTTACTAGATAATATGTGTGTAAGTCACGTAAGTATGAGGGCTATCGCGTATGAATTCGCCACTAGAGGCGCTAGTGTAGCGTGAGGTCTCCGAAATGTCAAATCTCATAGTTTTTGGGTGAGCTACGCGGGTTTATTTATAATTAGAATAATTTTGTGAATATTTTGCAATATCTGGAATTCCGGGGCAATGAATGTCTGTGTTTTGAGACACTTTTCAGTGTCCTCCCTTTTTTTCGAACAAAACGGGGACTTACTGTGGCATGCTCGAATGCTCGATATTTTTATGGTACGGTTTTAAGGTGTATTAAATATGATTTTAATCTAAACTTTGTTTTCACGCCCGTAATAACAGACTTTGAAAGCCATACTTAAAAACCTCACGCAACAGTGCGCCATCTAGTGAGACAAAAAACGATAGCCCTCATTGCATCTATTATTTTGATAATTATCATACATAATTATAAGCTTGATAATAAATAAATATTTTTTTGGTGGCGCGCAGCCCAGCTTATGAGATATGGTAACTTTGCAAGAAACATTTAGTTAAAATTAAAGGCTGGAAAAAAAACATGCTTGGTGTCATTATTTTGAAATTAGAACAAACTTCAAAAAAATCAGTTGTCATAGCGTCTCACGTTCACGAAAGAATTAAATTAAAAGAAATTAATTGAACTTAAAAGGAAGCTTTTCTACATACACCAAACCGTTAGTGAGTTCAAATTTTGTACCTTATGCATAAATACATTTTATAAAAGTAACTTAAAAGTTAACTAAACTTTTACTTGTAATATTGATGTGGGTAACCTAATTATTCCTTTTCAATTTAAGTTTATGTTAGAAAGCTAACTGACAGAATCATCAACGCTCCGCTTGCTTGTACCATACAATATCGTAAAGTGTTCACGTCTGTCACATCAGATTTCTCGTTTACATCTACGAGCATACGAGTGTTTCTGTATCGCTTACTATTTATGGTGTACAATAAAGAGTCATTGTATTTGTATACTTAATATGTCATTGCTGTACCTACCGCAAAAAACAGGATGCCAAGTAGGTACTGTATGTGAACAGACCAATGATTTTGTAAGATTTAGTAAAAAATCCGTTCCCACAGAACTGGGCGCACGCGCTAAGCTGTGGGAAAGGATTCTTTAAGGACGGATTTTGCAAAATTCCAATGGATGGGTGTAATCTGTTTATAAAATGATTACGGTTTTGAGTTGTCCGGCCATTCCTTATAGGATATGTCTGGGTCGTCCCGTCGTTACATCCTGGGTCTACCACGTCGGTTCCCAGCCTACGTACTTCCAAATGCTGGGCAGAGCCCTCCTCTCAGAATGAGAGGTCTTGGGCCGTTGTTGCCACGCGGGCCCAATGTGTTCGGGAACTTTGCATACACCATTAATGCGCTTCGCAGGTTTGTGCAGGTTTTCTCACGATATTTTCCTTCCTTGTTAATTTCACGCTGGAGGTAAATTTCAAACGTAAGTCAGCACGTCATGAATTTCGAAAAACTCACGGGAAAACTCATGATCCTTGAGATGCTATAGGTCAAACCACTAGGCCACGACGGCTCTATCGCTAATAATATGTTAATAATATGTTTTTGTTTAAGTTGATGTCGAAGTGCGAGTGCAAATGTCACGTGGGAGTTGAAAACCCGAGGAACGCTTCGATCACAAGGTTTGTGTCGTACCCAATACCTAGGAGAGCTAGCCTTTGTCGCCTACATAGCAAACATCCCGGGTTAGAATAGCAAATCCCTCTAATATTATAAATGTGAAAGTTTGTAGGTATGTCTGTTTGTTTGTTACCTCTTCACGTCTAAACCGCTGAACCCATTTAGATGAAATTCGTTATACAGATAGTTTATCCCGGGGAAGTACATTGGATAGTTTCATCCCGGAAAATTGCATAGTTCTACGCGAACGGAGTCGTGGCCAACAGCTACCTAATAGAAATTTAAATAAGTATTTGTGTAAAAAAATACTAGCTTTTGTGTTGTCTGTAGGTACTTTTTAAATTAAATAAATAAATAAATATGGTGGGTCAATAAACTCCAATTGACCTAGTCCCAAACTAAGCAAAGCTTACTATGGGTATTAAGCAGCAGATAGTTATACTTAGGAATAAATATAGATAAATACGTTATTAAACATTCTTGAACAATAAATTGCATGGCAATAGCTCCATTAAAGAAACGTAATAATTCCGATAAACATTGAAAAGTAACTAGGCTGTAGTCGGCTTTGGCACGCCCTATACCAATACCATCCCCCTAGCTTTTAATATTGCAGCGTATCGAGGATGGAGCGTCCTTCGGAGTTGAGGAGCGGTGAGCAGCATCCACTGTTAAAGGTGGATACCGGCGCTGGTGATGTTGCTACGCACCAGCCATCCTCTCCTACGGTCTGCCGTGAGATCAAAAAGATACTGCTTGACCGATGGCCAGGTTCGTTGGTTACCTAAAAGTGGACACAGACGAGAGTGATTTTTAAGTTGTGAGTGTATTTTGGTTGAGTCATTTCTGCTGAATTCGGTTTTAAACGAAAGTCCACTTGGTTCCACAGGGCGGAATCATCGACATTGGATAAAAATTAGTAAAGCTGTACCTACACAAAAAGGACTTTTCCATGAATCCAAGATTACATGACTCACAACTCAAAAAATTACACTCGTTGCTTCACCCTAAAGTATTCTTAAGTAATAATGTAAAAAGTGGCCAAGTGTGAGTCGGACTCGCGCACCGAGGGTTCTGTAGGTAAATCTCTTAATGAATTGAGTAATGGAATATTTAGATTTCCTATCTGAAGGTTTTTAGGCGATTTTGTTATTCTTTCATAATTTTCATAGGAAGCATCACTCAATATTGCATTGATTACAGTATTTGTTTTATTTGTTTACAGAGGTTATGACTGCTTATTGGATGACACTTAGTTTGCTGGGATCTGCGTTCCTGATATGCTTCGTGTTAGGCACCAATGGGTACAAAAGACCGCCACTTTTGATCAGAAACAATTTATCTAAACTGTCGGGTGACATTTTCTGCCATCACATCATTCCAAGAGGAGGTTATTTGCCGTTTGTTTTCTATACACAATTCCTCTCAACTATGGCTGACGAATATCGATCCATGCGCATCAATATTATTTTTCTGGTCGACGATTCCATAAGAAGCATAGAACCGAGGAACATGAGATGTTATAATGGATGGATGGGTTATTCGAGCCGAGATGCTTTTGACGAAAGTAACAAACAAGACTTGCTGGAGTTCGGAAAGAAGCATCCTAATATAAACATCACAATTGGTTGTTTAAGCAAATACATGGCAATGACGCCATTGAGATACAAGTGGAGAACTATGCCGCTGTCATATTTATCATTTTATGCTAGAATTTTTACTGTCTGGCAAAATGGCGGCATTGGGATGGACTTAGCGGCATTTAATAACCACTTCGGCAATAAACTGCACTTTGACCGACGCATTAACGAAATCCTGAAGAATCATAACAATGGTCTTGTAGAGACTGACTATAATACATTACTTAGTGCTATAGACAAAGAGGAAGAAAATTGTTTGATTAACTTTAGTAACCAGATATTCAATGAGACTATAAAGATGTTTAACAAAATTTTCTCTATTCCTACGGCTCCAGCAGCCACGGAGCCTTTACCAGTGAATATACCAGTGATAAGAACTCATAGAGCTAAAAGACAATTAAGTAAAGACGATGATATCGAAATTACTACTAGAAAACAGAGCACTGATCAAAGTTCCCAAAGTTCCGCGTCTGATTTGAAACTCAATGGCACTGAAAATTATAAGGAAACCACTAATTTGGAATTAAATATATCAACCTCTGGACAAGTTAAAACTGACAAAATGATTTCTACCCTGGAATTGCAGAAACATACCGCTACTCAGGAAGGCACAGACCTAAGTGTTAATGTTATACAGGAACCATTTAAGAATGATTTTACGACTGGGATGAATCAATCTGATACAACTGACTCTGAGAATCATCAGATAGTTCTTGTTTATGATCTTGCACTAATGACTGATAATTTGGGGCCTCTTAAGCTACCTCCCGCGGTCTCTAATACCAAGTATGCTTCTAACGGGACTGATCACGTTAATAAAACAAAGACTGAGGCTCGCCTTGCATTACATTCTGATGGTATATTTGTTGCGGCTTCCGAGAAAATGCACCCGTTTTTGGGAATGCTGCTGACTGCTTCCTTCAGTAGATTACGCCCTGAATTGGTAATTCAAGATACTCTTTACACTCAATGCACAGGAGTGTACAGATATGAAACCTATTGCAACGTTTACTTGATTTGAATTGATTTTGTTTGAAAATGTTTTTCTTTGTCTTTGTTATTATTATTATTAATTGTTTTAATTACTAGTATTCTTGTGTATGTTATTAATTTTCTGTCAATGTGAGATTTCTATTTTTTTTGTGTTAGTTAATAAATTAAAGACTTAAATTTACCACAATAAGTAGTATTATTGCTTAGATAAAAGGGTCCAGCCGGAGCAGAAAAAAAAATGGTATTTTTTTAGACAGTCACCACTTTTTCTGTCACACGGTATAAGAGCTCGTGGCATCTGTCGATATATAGATTGGAACGCAGTTTAATACATCAGTGTTGGAACGCCATTTAATGCTACATTCTATGTATTCTCAAGTAAATTTTACAGAACTACTCATTAACTAGTTAAGTACTTCTAATATTATTGTATTGTATTGTATTGTAAAACTCTTTATTGTACATAACACACATGAAAATAACATAACACAGGATAATAAGATGTACAAAGGCGAACTTATCCCTTAAAGGGATCTCTTCCAGTTAACCTTTGAATGATTGACAGGAAATATTAAAATATATAGTTTCATAATATTATTAGTATAACGTTTTTTTCCTTATCTCAAACCTGCAGGATTAAATTAGTCCATGTCCATACCTTGTCCATATCGTTTGACCGTCTTCCAGTCGCTTTACCTTGCTCTCATGCTCTTTACTTAATTCGTCAGTGTCAATATGTCAATATTGTCAACTCACACGACAGCCAGTGGCGAACCAGTAGTCAAGTTTTAAATATTTTAGTTATATTGATTAAGTTTTTATAGTTCATGCGGGTTTTTAGAAAGAAATACCCATATAAAATACTATGGTGAATAAAACATCACAACCACAGCCTAATGGTTATGTTTTATGATGAAATTACCATTTAATATTATACTAAAGCCCCTGCTTAAGCCTCATTTGAGTCGCACGAGGCTCTTCTGCCAGCACATGGTGTTTCGTATCAGTTTACCATTCACAATTTTCTACGGTGCTGTCGGCTTAGTGAGATTTCTTCTACAAACATCATTTCCAAATTCATATTTCTTTCCTTTGTTCCATCTTGATAACTGCTAACTCAGATAACTACTTAACCAGGTGAAATTTTTCTTCTTTCTTCGCCTTGTTACCCATATTATCTTAAATACCCAGCACTGGTAGGTGCCAAATTATTTTCTAAATTAATTAGGTTGTACGTTGTAGTCGCAATTGTTCCTAACAATCCACATCACATTGCTCGTGGTCGTACCTAATTTTTCGAAATCTAAATTGTCAGTACAAGTGACCAATTAATTACATTATCAAAGTCTCTTCGATGTTCCACCTGGTAAAGTGGTAACTAAGTTGGTTATCTGGGTAGAACAAATCTTTCATCAATGCGAGACTAACGTTTGTTTTCAGTATATGAATATTAAACATCTCAGAAAACACTTAGGACAGACGGTGTTTACTCATAGTACTTGTAATTATTTGAACCCAAATCAAAATGCAATGCTTGCGCACGACCTCAAAATAATAGCGACGTCGATGGGACTTGTGCAGTATGTTTGCCTTCTGGGCGGTTGCATAACGGTAAGTAAGAGTTGCTGCATCTGGACCACTTGTGGCGACGAGTGGTGTTGCCATCTGTGGCTAAGAACTGCCACATATTAAGCTTGGGCTAAGGCCTGACCCATTCGTTCCAAAACTTCCAAACCTGGTAATTTCCCTCAAAGGGGTAAACTGTGTTTTCGTGAGGAGTAACGAGGATGATACAATTTTTTGCAGATATTCAATCCAACGGTTTTACTTGTGAAGGGCGGGAGTTAGGACATTTTAAAACCTAATATCTAGCACATAGTCTCCTAATTCGAAAACTTGTATTTTTAAGAACTAGAAACAATTATGTACTTTGCTTACGAGCGCTTTGGTCCCTGACACCTTTAGGTGTTTTTGGCGCTCAAAGGGTTAAACCATTGAAAGAAAAGTCGAGTGTTGAAAAAAAAAACACTAATTCTCGTAACAATTTCAGGACAATCCAGCTCTTTTTCTTCCTCATTTAGTCGGTCAGTTTTTCGCTATCATGGCCAAAGTACTCAGTGCCATAGCAATGCTGACCCCTTCGAGCATGAACTCGATACTAAACCTCGGACATATCGCTTGCGTCGTCGCATTGATGAGCTTCAACTGGCTTCAAGAATTTTGTGTATTTAGACAGACCTTGTGTATTTGTGATCTTTGAAAAAATGCTTATTACACAATTTTTTATTAAATAATAATTTAACCCATATACATATGTCATTTCCCTTTATTGGACCAGTCGTTAGATTGCGGAGCGCCATATCACTGAACTAAGGTACACGAGTAAACGTTCGATCGAGTGCTCGACACGCTACTGCCCAATAGACGACACTCTCATCTATGGACGACACCATGTTGTCATCTCTATTGCTAATGACATAAGATTAAAGATGTCAACTTATTGGCTGAGTGCGAAAGCACTGAAAGTAATGAAATCTAACGCAGCGCTCATAGTGGCCAAAAGTAGAAATAATGTAGGCTCTGTCATCTGTCATACTCATATGAATCTGTATTTAACAAAGATATTTGTTTAGACCTAATTTTAGTAATAGAAGGTTTGATTTTTGTCACAATGTCGCGATGAAAAGTCAAAATGTCGAGCCTCAGAGCCAGCAAAGTAGCGGACGATAGGTGGCACTGATGTCGTCCATCCATCCATCCATCCCAGCCTATATACGTCCCACTGCTGGGCACAGGCCTCCTCTCAGAACAAGAGGGCTTGGGCCATAGTTCCCACGCGGGCCCAGTGCGGATTGGGAACTTCACACGCACCATTAAATTGCTTTGCAGGTTTGTGCAGGTTTCCTCACGATGTTTTCCTTCACCGCAAAGCTCGTGGTAAATATCAACCGCACATGAATTTCGAAAAACTCAGAGGTGCGAGCCGGGGTTTGAACCCACGACCCTCTGCTTGAGAGGCGATAGGTCAAACCACTAGGCCACCACGGTATTTGTATGTCAGCAGAATACTCTTGAAAAGTAAGGGCAGGTGCCTAGTGTACAGTCGCCATCAGATATTTCTGGTGATCAAAAATAACGAAACATGAACTCTAAAAAGTACCTACATACCACCTTGATAATAGCCTAACCTCTCCTAACCTTCAATAAATCAACCCTGGCCACTTATAATTGCGAAACAGAGATGCCGTTAAACGTTGAAAAACAAATGCCGTAGGATGAAATTGTCAAACAAAATTCCAACTGGTGAGTGTACGTACGATGTGAAATCATAACCATTTTATTTTTCAAATCTTAACTAACATACTTACGTGATGTTGGTTTAACTAAAACCCCATACCATGATTATTTATTTTGGAGCTGTTTAACTGAAAATGGAATCCGAAAGCACTGCACTGTTAATAGACCAACTTCGATGCAAACATGAGAAAATGAAAGAAACAGTAAGTACCTATTCAATCATTCAATCGCCGATGCCTTTGAAGTTGACCGATACCGCAGCCACCGCAGCCTGTATAGGTATTTACGCAAGAATATAATTTATTCGTAGTACGCAAGTAAGGAAGGGTTGTCACAAATTTAAAATTTGGAAGGTAGATGTCTTTTACGAATCGGTACATATTGGTTTTGCGAAATTATATAAAACAAAATGAATTAGGGGTGGCATACTTACCAGAGGTAAGAAGTATCAAAATTATACAATTTTTGAAATAAAAAACTTTTTTTCTACAAAATATACTCTCATAGATTAGTAACCGACAAATACTTTCGGTTTCTGGATTTAACGGACTTAAAGTTCCTGTTATTGAATTTAATTACATAAAAAATAAATAAATATAATTATATAAATAGATGAAATCTTAGTTCCTTATTTATGCGAGATGAAGATTTGCACACACTCACAGTACTGTCGTGTGCACCATAATAAGCGATAGCCCTAGGACTTGTCCCGAGCTACTAAGAACGGCGAAGTATGCAGCTGGGGCTCCTCCCACCCGCGTATCACCCCTCGCGCCCCGCACGATTGCTCTGTCTAGACGTCTCCGTCGGATTACTGTAGGGTAGCTTGTTATACTGTGCCTGTACTGTACACAGTCACTAGCACCAATATCTGACACAACAAAGCAACGAATCTATTTCTTGCCAGTAGGGCGTGTCAGATATTAAATAATTTATTTATTCAGGCTTAGGTACTTTGCGGAGGTCCATATCAATTAACTAAAACAATGGTTTTGCTCACCCGCGACCACAAACTATAAAGAGAACTTACGTTCCCGCGACCATACGATAGCTAATTTTATACAAGAAATGTGTTCATGCAGTTCCTCCACCTCCACACTGTAAGAACACGCACAAATCACACAAACCCATCTATCACCACCACCACACTATACTGACGCGTTTCGAACTCAACTAGAGCTCATCTTCAGAGCTACACAACCGTTCACCATGCTACTAATCTAACATCTGGACCTATCTTCATAAGTAAATGAAGCGTTTCTATTTCTATTGGTTCATGAAAACCACACATACCTATTCCTCGCAACACATCCTCCATCTCTAGTGGAATAACGCAGCCTAAGCTTGTTCTGAATCTGTGTTATTCTTATTCTTTGGGCCAAAGCCCGTGTTAAGTATAAATTGGATGTTGTGTTCATCTCAGTGAATGTCAGATGCACAGATATATATTTTTTTAGAAAAGTGTTCTAGTTTTAGACATTTCAGTCCCAGTCGGTTTTAGCCTTGTTTGAGATGGACTGAAATAAAAGTTAAGAATATTTTCTAAGTTGTTCTTATAACATATCAGCAGGTAAGTAACGACGTAACGGGGCACTCGGGAGGTGGTCGTTTGAGGCTTCGGGCGTTGATGGTGGCTCTGTTGGGTATATCCATGTCGGCTTGCGCGTTTGCCTCACAACCAGTCGAGCTGGAGCTCGACGATGACGAAGTTACACAGAAGCTCAACAACGTTAGCTTCGCGAGACGGTAAATATAAAGTATACAATAAGGGCCGCCGCATAGGTTTAGGTATTTTGTAAAATTCCCATATGAAATCCCAAAAATTCGTCTCTAAAACTTAGCGGTTGAGATTTTGGGATTGGACGTAATAAAAAGTTACATATTATTTAGAGATCTAGCTATCAGTATAGGTATACCAAATTTCATCTAAATCCGTCAAGCTTGTGACAGTACATTTATAAATTAGGAGGATTAATATAGTATTTTATGCAACAGTTGTATAACAGGATTCAAAAAAGGTAAGTGGCGTGAGTTACGATGTGAGCTTTAGCGAACATCGTAAGAAAAAGACGCCACGAGCTTTTTTTGACTTACTTATACAACGTTGCATACAATACTTTTTCTTAGAGAAAAAGTAAACTTGAAATGTTTTCATACTTTAGTATAAAGTATCGCAACCGCAAAGAGAAGGTAAACAACAATAAACAAGTGAGAAATATGAAAACGTCAAAATATGTCTAAGTTAAATTTTGTTTTTGATTAACGTTTATTTGCCTGTGTCGATGTTAAAAATACGCATTACTTAAATGGTGGCAGGGTATGGATTAGTAGGTTCGGAAAGTTTTTTTCTGTATAAAAACCATATAAAATATGTAACTGGCACCTTAGCGTGTCCGAACGTACGAATTAAGAAAAAAAAGTAAGTGATCAGCAGGGCTACTACGAAACTCCAGACTCGAAGTTCGCGTCGTGCGTTCCGTCTGACACTTATACTATTTAATATGAGAGCGAGAGGGACGGTACGATACGAACTTCAATTTTTGAACTTCATAGTATCGTCATCGTCATCGTCATCGTTTTAGCAACATTACGATACAGTGCTGTTATGGGGAATAGACAATATAGACTTTTCCAGAACCTTGTTATGTATGTTGTTATATTACTGTTCGTGATTAAGTAAATCACATAGTATAGGAGTAGAAAAAAGAATTAAATGAACGCAAGTTTTTATTTTGCAGCATTACGAAACCCACTATACGGCTGGTGATGGGCTATGGCAAACTGAGCGCATTTGTTACGGCGACTACCTCTCTGTTGCTATTGATTGCCGTGATGTCGAAGGTTCGTGTTATTTTCATTTCAGTACCTGGGCGACCGAGCTCCGCTCAGGCTAAATCTCGTTAACCTAGGCAATCTCGGCACAAATTATTATCGTGCTATAATAATTTAACTTTGTGCAATTTAAATAACAGATATATACATTTTTAACCGACTTCAAAAAAGGAGGTCATACCTCAGAACTCGGTCATTTATGAACCGATTTGAAAAATGTTTTCTGCATTCGTCTAGGAATGTCTTCAATTAGGTCCCATAGCACCAAATCAAGATCTGATGATTGGATCTTAAGGAAATCGATGGAACTCTTCAAATGTTGTAGGGACACCTATAGTAAATTGGATATATTATAGTAGTAACTCGTGCATTTGCTCTTGAAAATCATCATTTGGTGAAGTGGAACTGATGATGAAGACCACATTTAACCATCGGAGTTACTACTCAATAACAAGTATTTCACGAGTTGAATTTTAGTTACTTTACTTATAAGTTACTTGCTAAGCAATTTATGCTCCTAAAACGTAAAACGGGTGGTGAAGCACCAGGACTCAATAATGAACGTCTCTGCATCGGAAAAAGCAATCTTTCGTAAAAGGTGACGAGCAGTTGATATTAAACTATTGTATCTTAGATTATTCGCCGTGGTGGCCTAATGGTTTGACCTATCGCCTCTCAAGCAGAGGGTCGTGGGTTCAAACCCCGGCTCGCACCTCTGAGTTTTTCGAAATTCATGTGCGGAATTACATTTCAAATTTATCACGAGCTATGCGGTGAAGGAAAACATCGTGAGGAAACCTGCACAAACCTGCGAAGCAATTCAATGGTGCGTGTGATGTTCCCAATCCGCACTGGGCCTGCGTGGGAACTATGGCCCAAGCCCTCTTGTTCTGAGAGGAGGCCTGTGCCCAGCAGTGGGACTATATAGGCTGGGATGATGATGATGATGATGATCTTAGATTATTTACACTAAAAAGCGTGAAAAAAAAATTATAACAAAAAATTGAACCGACTACAAAAAACCATGAAAATAATTTCCTACCAGTCTGAAGTCGGTCGGTGCCTCAGCACGAGCCAGCAGAGATAAGGCCAAGCTAGATCGATTTGTCATTTCCGAGATCTGCGATATATATGCAAGAATTGCTCGTTTAAAGGTATTAGATAATGACCCTACCACAATTACCTACTAAACCATACGCGATAGAGTTGTATCTATACGTATTTTGTGCTTTTCTACTGAGACACCTATTTTGAGCCTATTGAGAAAGTGAACATTTCGGGAAAGTGTGTTAAGTACTGTGTTAAGAAGGAGCGGTTACACCGCTGCTCAAAATATGGAGACGGTATAGAATCGCAGTGTCGTGCCGTAAGCGTCACGATTTTATCGCATGCCCCCCACACCGCTGCTCAAAGTACGCTGACGGTACGGAATCGCATAGTGACGTGTCGTAAACGTCAAGACTTCGCATGAAGAGCATGCGGTAAAATCTCGACGTTTACGGCACGTCACTGAGATTCCGCACCGTCAGCGTACTTTAGCAGCGGTGTGGTCGCTCATTTATGTTATGACCCAAAGCCAGAGATGAAAATTAGATGGCAAGCGCCGCGTTTACTAATATGACCTCTTGTGTATTGTAGCAATCGTGGTGGCGCCGTGGTGCGCGCTGGCTGGCGGCGCCGGCGCTGCTGGTCGCGGCACTCGAGGTGGCTTCGGACGCGGGCGACGCTATGCTCGCGGCCGCGCTGCGAGGCTGCCACGAGCCCGCTAAGGTCGCCGTTCACACCGCCGCCGCAGCGCTGCTCGTCACTGTCGAGATACTGGTCTGGTAAGTCTTGCTTCTTGATTGCAACCGTGCTGGAGTATCGTTAGCAATCGTGGTGGCGCCGTGGCGCGCGTTGGCTGGCGGCGCCGGCGCTGCTGGTCGCGGCAGTCGAGGTGGCTTCGGACGCGGGCGACGCTATGCTCGCGGCCGCGCTGCGAGGCTGCCACGAGCCCGCTAAGGTCGCCGTTCACACCGCCGCCGCAGCGCTGCTCGTCACTGTCGAGATACTGGTCTGGTAAGTCTTGCTTTTTGATTGCAACCGTGCTGGAGTATCGTTAGCAATCGTGGTGGCGCCGTGGTGCGCGTTGGCTGGCGGCGCCGGCGCTGCTGGTCGCGGCACTCGAGGTGGCTTCGGACGCGGGCGACGCTATGCTCGCGGCCGCGCTGCGAGGCTGCCACGAGCCCGCTAAGGTCGCCGTTCACACCGCCGCCGCAGCGCTGCTCGTCACTGTCGAGATACTGGTCTGGTAAGTCTTGCTTCTTGATTGCAACCGTGCTGGAGTATCGTTAGCAATCGTGGTGGCGCCGTGGCGCGCGCTGGTTGGCGGCGCCGGCGCTGCTGGTTGCACTTTCGAGGTGGCCTCGGACGCGGGCGACGCTCGACACTATGCTTGCGGCCACGTTGTGAGGGTGTAAATACTTATATTTTAACGCTATGGCTGTATATATATTTATGCCCTCGACCGTACCACCGATTCCTAATGCGTCATCGGTCCTGTCCTAGTGTTGATCACTTCCTAATGTGGCCGACAGAAACCGTTCGTTTGACACGTATCTAGGGCGACATGTCAATGCCCAAGTGGTTACAAGAAGCAAATGCAGCAGGCTGTTTTTGAGAAGCATGCTGCTAAGGAAGGAGAGTGCGATTTACGTTCCATTTCCAGTATCATTCCGATCAAATAATACGCAATAAGAGGGCAAGTTAGAAAAAAAAAAAAAAAAACCAAATTAGGCACTCAAAAAAAAATCACATTCCAATGCTTACCCCGCCATCTCCTACCTACCTACACTGGATAACACTTTTAAAATTATTTGTTGCAGGTATTTTATAGCAAAATTCTTCGAATACAACCCACCGCAGTCCACCGAGGAACGTGAAAAGACGTCTAACATGTTAAAAGCGATAGAGATGTAATTTTTCCAAATTGTATTTCATTTTTAAGATTCTCATAAGAACTATTTCAACGTATTTCCACTAAGTCAATCTATTTGTGAAAACATGATGGACCTTAAAACGTTCATTTACAATCTTTAAATTGTTACTCACGAGCATTTCAGTCCTATTAATTGAATAAGGAAATAACACACCCAGCATTTATAAGGAAGAGACAGTAAAGCGTAAACAAATAGGACGGCAGCGAGTCCGGGAACGGATCGGATCAGGAGTGCGGCGGGCCTTCCTACGTGTATTTTACGCTTTAGCAGCCGAAATGACTTTGGTTATGATAGTCAATTCACTATTATCCCTTTGACATTCTTGCAAAGGGTTTTAATGTCAAAAAGTGGACTTTTTTTGACGAGAGTTTACATGTCACACAGATCACCGTAAAATGAGACTGCGTAGATCAAAAGCTACACTTTAGCTTCACTTTTGTCTTGCTGTGTAGTGACGAAATAGATATGAAGTAAAATGTTAGGCTGTTTCTTGGTTTTGTGCTACATTGAATAAATAAACAGATTTTACCCCATGAAAACAATTTATTAATCCTAAGAATCATAAGATCTTTATAATGATTAATGATTAAGATAGTCAGCAGCAAAAATGGATGAGCAGTTACGGTGCTCCAAAAACTATAGAGTACTGCCAAGGTAATAAGGGTGCTTATGGTTTGTCCCATAATTCGAGATACTAAAATGACGTTTCATGTGTTACCTGTTTTTTGCGTCTCATAAATAGTGATGTGTCGCAACCGGTTTATCACCGAAAGATTTTTTAGGTACCTATGTATGTATGTCGTAAAATATTAAGATATGAACGGATACGTGATGTACTAAAATGTAGGGCACTTAGGACATTCTAGAAAAGGTAAAATAGGTATAATAAAAATGCGACCGTTTTCGAGATATTTCGACTTTTTATAGATGTTGATGTTTAAGTTTCAATTTCATTCTAAGTAAGTTTTACATTAACTAAATAATATGAGAATACGCTTATCTCATTTAATACGCGAGTGAAAGGGACGGTGCCATACGAACTTCGTTTTTCTAGTTTTGTAGTAGCCCCTCTGTTTTATTTTTTACGTTGGCACTAAGTGATGAACACTGTATTTTTACCTGTGCTTAGATTTTATCACTTTATCGTAAAAGTGCATTTATATTTTCAAAATGGAAAGTAGTATATTGAATGCTATAATGTTATTTTTGCTATCGTAAAATATACATTTTATCGGTTATTTACGAAACCGAAATCATGGAGCAGCACTGTTCCTTTTATGCTGGCCACATTATTTTTACTTTTGACATTTCAGACTGTCATTTTAGTATCTTCATTTCAGAAATAGACCATAGATCATTTTGAACACCACAACTGCTCCTCTACGGCCGCTTGAAGAAGTCTGTTGTTTTCACCGGACAACAGACCGTCTATAAACGGATATCCTTGTATACATGTAATATTTTTACCGCATGGATGTCAGCAAGTAGACGGCGGCTAATTGACAGAAAACGGGCGCTACGTCCGGTAGCGTTTACATACGCTCCGGTAGCGTATACCAATAAGAATAACACTGGCATGGATGACCGCCTTTCTTACGCCGGACCAGCGGCCGCCGCGCCGAGGGGAGGCGGCGATGCATTCGGCGAAATTAAGTCGCCGGAGAAGTGTCCGTTGCATGTACACACATTAATTGTAAGCCATACAACACCGCAAGTCCGGCAAAAGACTGTCTGTTATCCGGCAAAAACGAATTATTCCTGATTCGTCGTATTCTTGTTTCGTCGGAATTATCTATATATAATTAAATCTATCGTGCAGTAAACCAGTATTGATCAGAAAGGAAGATTCGTTTTAAATATTAAATACAAAAGTAGTCACGGTAATTGCATAGTTTCATTTGATATTCAAAATCCGACGAATCAGGAACAATTCCTGAAAACAACGGACGTCTATAAGCAGCCTACCTCTGCTGCTGACTGTACATGTATTAGTATATAACTTTTTTTAAAACTTAATATGAAAATAGTTTAAAAAATGGAATACAATGGCTACATAAATAATAAGCTAGGTATTTTGTAAAAGGCACAATGTGATGCTTTAAAACTACGATTACAATGAGAATACAAAAGCAAGACAAATGTCCTATAACGCCGTATGAAAATAATGCTGAGACAGCGTGAATAAGGCATTATTTTTGACTGTTGCTTTCAGATTGCGATGACATGAATATATTTTTTTTCGCAATTACCACCTACTAAAATAACATATATCATAATTTATATTGAAATTTACGTAATGGTAAATAATAAACTCGATATTATATGACTTGATGTGGACTTGATCAAGTATTTTAGAATACATAACTGGTATATTTGGTGCGTTTCCAAAAGCCTTAAGCAACAACTGCTTGCCTAATTTTCCTTACAATTTAACATAATCTACAAATATGAGATAAATAACTAATAATATTATTTTTGGAACTACAATATCACAGTGATAGAATAATAAAATATTTCAACTTGTTTGTAACGTGTATATAATTATTGGTATATTAGTAAATATATATCATTTGACATTGGACTTATTGATATGTCTGTGTTAAAGTTCAGTTCTGATTCATAGTTATACAGAACAAAAGGATGAATAACATAGGTTTTGCTTATCAGTGTGGCTAATGCGTTGCTACTTGTTATCATAGCACGTCGGTACACAGTACACGTAATTAATATTACTGTTAAAATAGCTGTATTTCGTCAGAGTTAGTTTTTATGCATGAAAATTTTACCAAGTGGATTATGTAGCCATAAAAGCTAACCCCAAATTTGATTTCTACGTTCTGTTCGCATAATACGGATGTATTATCAAAATACAACAGCAGATATTGACAGTGGTTCAAGTAAAAGAGTCAACTTCAACCATATTGAAAAAAGTATTACAGTATCATTAATTAAAATGTATATAAATATATCCGCTATTATTTATCTGCTGGATGTTGAAAATTAGTTAAATCATACTAATCGACAAATATAATATCGAAGATAATTTTGCGCTAAGTAGATATTACATAAGTACTACAAAAGCCCATAATTAGTATTACCGAGGTAAAGAATACATGAAAGATACTTTGCATAGCCCTTATACTAAAGTCTATAGTCGATAAATCGTAAAAAGGATAAAAATGTGTTAGGTATACTATAACGAGTCTATACTATAGCCAAACCACTAAATCGTGCTTTCCAATAGTTGCAGCAAGTATTTACTTTTTTATCATCTTTGCAGCTTTGATCTTGTATCTGATGGTTACTCTTCAAAAAATTAACATTTTAAAGCAGATCATTAAGCTATGGTAGCGAATTGGACCCCTTTACAAATTTCACAGATAATTTCCCTTCTATTAGGATATGTTTGGTGTCTAGCGTTGATCTCTTGTTCTATCCAAGACATAAGCCGATCCTTCAGCATCAGAATAATATCCTGGCGGACTCTGCCCTCTTGGAAGAACTCTTTCAGAACATACTCAAAACAATTATCGGTTTCAGCGCACGACTCTCCTAAAGGCCTCTTGTGCTTCATATAATTAAATACAAAATTAACTATTTGTACGACCAAATCTTCTTCAGGGCTCAAGAGACGCAGCTTTGCGATGTCTTGAGGTAGTAGAGTAGACAAAACGTTGAACACGACGGTCATAAGATTCGCATAGAGTTCTTGACTCAAGTCTTCTAAAAGCCTTGCAATGTTTTCTGTGCCTGATGCACTGACGCGGACCAAATAAGTACCGATACGAAGAACCTCTTCTGGACGGATGCCTACTAAAAGATGATTCTCGTTTTCCTCTTGTGCTTCCGTGTACCCTCTTGAGACGGTTGGTGTTAGTTTTGTAGGTACATTTTTCGCTGGTATCGTGTCAGGCCCCAACGAGGTAAACAACTGAGAGCGTCCATCAGCATCAAGGCTACTTAATTCCGAAGGAATGAATCTGTGTTGCGCGTTTAAATTTACTTTACCGTCAGCCGTCATTGATATCCTCAGCTTGTGTTGGTTGATATCCTTGTTGATTTTGAGGACATCGGCGAAGTATTGGTCTTTGTTTGCGATATTCTGGATGCCTCTGATAACTTCAGTATTGCCCTGGATGGTGCCAGAGACTCGTCGCGATTCTGCGCTGAGCTTATCGAAGATTTTTCTGAAATATGTTTATAAGTTTAAATTAGGTTTCCACAAAGTCTTAAAGTCTCAAAGTCTTGAGTTAATTACAAAGCAGTGTAACTAGTGTATTATACAAAAAATGCATTGTAGTTAAAATTATAAACGTTTTGCTAGTGAAAGAAGCACTGTGTTTCTACACATAAAAACCTTATCTAAACATTCGTTTTAATGGCCAACTTGTAAAACAGTGCTTTAAGTCGCGCCGTAGGTAGGTATGTATTACCAGTAAGATTAACGGGATAAACTAACCTATTTGTTATGGCATTATCGTATTATAAGGGTGTCCTTTGGTATGCCGACAAACTTTTCATCGGCTATTCAGATCGCATAAGGTTGTTAGATCAGTTAGAACTGCGGCCCCAACAGAATCGAACTGCTACCAGTAAACTTAATGAATCGATTTTCTACAAACTGTATCCAATAAAATAAATGTTAATATTATTTAGAATTAGAAGTTTACCTGTGCCTGTTACTTCTAAGAGTCGTACGGTACTCGTTAATAGTTTTTGCTTGCGCGTCTTCGATGATGCTCTGAGCCGTCCTGTTGGACATCACGGCATGGCAGAAGAACAGAGTCGCCGCTGCAAACTGGAACAGCTCCAGCTTCGAAGGCTCTTCGCCGTGACGGTACTGGAAAAGTTAAAGTTTTTGGTATGGTTCCAAAGTATTTTTTCAGTTCATTTACATAATGTTATGCAGTAGGGGATGGGCTATAAAAAAGTGGACCATTAGACCTGGCAACATTCAGAATAATAATCAAGGAGCGGAATTCTCATAGCAAAAATCAAATGTCAAGAGGGATTGACCATTGTGTTTTATCGACTATTCCAGTTATCGATTTTTCGCATGCTACCGACTTTTAACATTATTCTGTAACATTTGACCTCTTTCATAAGCCACTTGCATCTTTTTATTAAAATTAATTACGTCGCGTTACGTTTGACATTTGATGTGACTTGAGTTTTCATAAGTATTATTTTATTAGGTTCCCGTGTTAACCAAAATGGTTATTCTTAAAACAAAAACGTTTAAGAAATGGAAAAAGTATTATCCTTCTCTTAATTTTAAATTATTCTCTTACTTCTCTTAGTTTAAGGTGACAATGTAAAGAAAATTAATGACAATTCTTTGTTACTACAGACAAGATGAAGAAAATATAATTAGTATAGATATAGATTTCGATTCTGTTATTTTGAATGAAGGTTAGTCTATCGTCATTTACACTGTTTAACATTTCCGTTTCGGTTTTATGTTTAAATTTTAACAAACGCACAGGTCTATAAATTTGGTAGCCTATAGTGTCCCACTGCAAGACAAAGGCCTCCCCCATTACTGGTCTAATTTCATTACCTAAAACATATCGTGCTAAGTGACAATTAAACATCGAAAGTCGATAAAACACAACAGTCAATCCCTCTTGACATTTGATTTTTGCTATGAAAATTCAGCTCCTTGATAATAATTTGCAAGCTCTTCCGAGTTTAAAACTATTTACAGAATGCAGTCCTCATATTTTGTATCAACGTCCTTTTGCGCCTACACTATAAGTTTCATGTCAGTAGTTCTGTACCAGTGCATAAGTGCAAGAACGGTTCTACTTATTTGTTACCCATACGAGTTCGAATAATCGCAATAAAATAATGGTTAGAAACGTAATGTACTCAGGGAATTTGCATGTTAGCACTTCAATAATCTAAGGAACAATACGTCATGTACAGGGGTCGGACAAAAAGTGCGGATGACGTAAAAATGACGTAATCCTGCATACAAGATGATGTTTTTATTTAAACTTCCGTGTGACATGTAGAAACAAAGTAGCATTAATGAAGTTACAAAATAATCGTAACTAAATCAATGGAATTCAGTGAATAAAATAAATTTCATATTGTTTAATAAAGAGGTTGATAAATGATAAGTGATAATTGTTTATGAAAATCGAAAATACTATTTGAAATCATCGTATAAGTGGTTTGACGTCATCGGCACTTTTTGTCCGACCCCTGGTCATGTAGTTAACATATGACTTACTTTCAATATGATGTGAACAAGACTGTTAACGACACCCGCGCCTCCCGTCACTATGTTGGCGTGGCGGAGTACTTCCACGGAAACAGCAAGTGCTTGTCCGGTCTGAAAACAAAAGTTGAAGTTGCTGAAAGTTCCATATTAATATGCCCATTGACCCAGAGACGCCCATTACTTACGTTTAGTCTTATATTAAGTTACAGATAGTATATGGAGGTTTTATTTAATTTATTGCCTTCTAGCGTTTACTTGCGGCTTCGCACGCGTAAATCATTAGATACAGCAGTTGAATTGAAATTCCGGGATTTTAATAATTTTTTGTTGGAATTCCCTAAAATTACATCATGGTTTTCATTGACGTTGTATTATAACAACCATGCCAAATTTCATGACCCAGCGGTTGTTATTTCGAGATTTTATCCCTATCCCGTGGGAATATTGGGATAAAATGTAGCTTTATGTTATTTCAGATGTCCAGCTATCTACATACCAAATTTCATTACTCTAAGCCCAGCGGTTATTATTTCAAGATTTTAACCCTATCCCGTGGGAATATCGGGATAAAAAGTAGCATACGTGTTATTCCAGATGTCCAGCTATCTACATACCAAATTTTACATTTATAATTATTAGTAGGATTTTCAAACTAACACCGCAATCTGTGAAATCACGGCGAAAGAATGCGAAATTCATACGAAATTTAGGTAATGCGATGCGTTTTCGGCGGTTCAGGGCGTCACCGCGTCAGTATGCACACTCGGACATAATTATGCGTATTTTTGTATATTGCATTTGTGTGGATATTAGACGAGATAGACTAAAAACACGATATCATTATCACATATTGGATCACAAAATTATTAAATACAGATTACATCATTTTGTGATTTTTTTGATTTTGTGTATCCGGTTCGAAGTACCACTTGTTGGAGTGGTCTGACACTACACCATTTAACTGTTTTTTTGAGTTTTTTGGAATCATGATCAAAATTATACACGACCGACACGCACACGCACACACAGTACAGAGACGTTGACAGAAGAGAAAGATGCTATATCTAAAATGTATTAGCCACCAAATAACCACCCAAATAGCCGCCAAATCAATTAATTTATTCGATTCAATCGTGTCAGCTCTTGTAACCTGTTTACTACAGCCTGTTTATACCTTAGTCATGTTAGTGCCCGCGGCGGCTGAGCGTGTCAGCAGGTTGGAAGCGGCGCCGGCGGCGAGCCCGACGCTCGATGCCGCTATGTTGAGCCAACTGCCGCGGGCTTCCGCGTCCGTAGGGCTGATAGTCTACAAACAAAAACAAAGTCTCACGTTTGGGTACGACCAGTGGCGTGCAGTGACAGTTAGTGACACTATAGCGCGCGTGCTAGTGTTGCCATAAGGGTAGGCAGTGCTAGTGTTGCCATAAAGGTGGGTTCGTGCGGGCGTAGCTACTGGCGCTGCCTACCCTTACTGCACGCCACTGGGTACGACCAAATGCAGAGAAGTTAAAGTTCTATAATTACCTGTTCATGGGAACTTCTATCGTGCAGATGCAGGGACGATCTCACAAGCCCGTATAAGCACGTGGATACAGTGGCGACGGCAGCGCCAGCGATTACAACAGGCGCCACAGGTGTAAACGCTGCGACGCCCAACACCCCTAAAGCCCCCAGCGAAGCTACGGTGCTCGCTGTATCGGCGGAACTAAGCACGCGTGCCTTGATGCCGAGGTTGGGAGACGGGACTACGGTCAGTTTTACTGCGAAAGCTCCGTCACCCTGGAATTATTAAATCAGTTTTTATAATATTAAATAAAAAGATTGAATATCTCATCATCATCATCATCATCATCATCATCATCATCGTCGTCCGGATGACGTCCACTGCTGAACAACTCCCCCTTAAAACGCTACAATGAACGACAACTCGTCACTTGCATCCACGTTGCCCGCAACTCTCACAACGTCGTCAGTTCACCTAGTCCTAGTGGGAGGCCTGTCAACGCTTCGTCTTCCGGTTCGTGGTCACCACTTTAGGACTTTCTCCCCCAACGGTCACCTGTTCTTCGAGCGATGCGGCCCGCCCATTGCCGCTTCAACCTGCATATTCTATAGCTATATTGTTTTATTATATTCGCTTTTAGATTATATGTTAAAATTATGGAAAACATATCTGCCGCAAAGAGGTAGTTAAAGGGTTGTAGTTTTAGATATAGAAGGGATGTAGATTTGGACTCTAGACCTCCAGTTTACAAGTCCATAACTATACCGCTGAACCACCACGCTGATGGATGACAGAGCTATTGAAATTACCGATCTTATTGCGCGTGTGCATTAAAAGACACCATTATAACTCGAAAACACGCGTTTCCCCAGGGATATGACCAAGCAAGATTGATTGTTCGCCCCAAAACCCCCACATAGCAAATTTCGCCGAAATCGTTAGAGCTTTTTAAGAGATATAAACGAATAAATATACAAGCATTGCTTGTTCAAAAACATAAGATTTTGTTAATTAAACTATTGACTTAATGTTATTTTGACTTTATTCAATACTCACTATAATGGTTCCGTTATATTCTCCATTTTCAGGTACAATCAGGACACATTTTGGTTGAGTGTTGTTTAGCAGATACGACTCCCAGTCATGATATACTCTTGCATCTTCATCAATGTAGACTCTACATGACGTCGCTAAAAAAAATATAGTATCATAGTAGTAAGATCTTGCAATTTTTTTTATTATTGATAATACCCCATCTAGACTTTTGCGAGGCGCCTCCTAGGGCCTCTCAGCATGAGTCTTGGCCAGTGGAGGCTGCATGAGTGCTAGCCATCCACACTCTCAATTTATATAGTTGCCCGCTACGTCTACTTTCCTCTTTCCTTTGACTCGCGGCCGAAAAACCGACACAAAGCGGAGCAACAGACAATAGCGCATTTTTTTTTATACGATAATTTTGTATGCTGAAAGTGCTGGCACACACATATGGCACAGTCTTAAAAAAATACCTAAGCAACTAACCAGTATATAATGAAAAGTTCTTTAGGTTATAAAAAACAGTTTTTACACTAAGATTTATCCTAAGAAGTATCATAAAGTGCAAATCAATTTTGTAAGAATAAATGCCAAACGAATGTACTATGTGGAGTACAATTTTTTTAATAAAAAGATAGCTTTGAATTTATTGGAACACCTAATTTTTTTAATTGCATAACAAGGAATTCTTTGCTTGGTTTTTAGAACTATGTATGCATATATTAAAACCAGTCAAGAGCGTGTCTGACACGCCCAAAATAGGGTTCCGTAGCCATTAAGAAAAAATCAAGTAACATTTTTCTAAGGATTTCGTATTTTGTACGGAATATTCCATGTTTAGGTATATTTTATACTTTACGCTGCTATTTACTCGGCTGCACCATTTCAAAACATAGTAAGGGACATTAAGCTAATTTTACAGGAGAGAGAAAAAACATGTTTTGTCTTAGCCGTACGAAATTTTGCAATATTCGTTCCAAAAGTGATACTTTCTCGGTTTATTAGATTAAGCCGAATATCCAGGTATATATATATATCCACTTAATTTCCTATATTGCATGTTTTATGTGCCATACTAGGTTTTGAAATTAAACTCAAATAAAAACTTATAGTGAACCGATCAATTTCAAAACCCAGTATGTGTTGTCGCTTTGTCATGATCAAGAGACTAAAAAGACTAAAAATCATAAGTTTTAATACGTGGACCTTTTTTCAATTTAAATAAAACAAACAGTCAGCTAAGTAGTTGTTCATTACAATAATTTATTATAAAAAATACCGCACCAAGTCTTATTTTTTTTACTTTATATTATCCAACTACCTATTAATTACCATAATTACCATTACTATTATTGATTACTGAATGGGAGATTGATCCAAATATTTTTTCGGGACTGGGGTATCAGTGGTACTAGTTTAGGAGCGGATTCAGGAGCGGAAACAACAGGTTGACTTTCATTTTCTTCTGGAAATATTTCTGGAGAAGGAATAGGGGGCTCACTTTAATTTTCTTGCGGAAGTATATATATCATAATAGCAAGATGGTTCTATTAGTAGAAGCAAAGATGAGCAAATAAGCGACGAGGTAGTATTTTGAACGTTAGTCGTTATTAATGGGATGAAAAAGTAACATAAAATAGCAAAAACTAACACCGAAATAACATGAAATGTTAAATGGCACAGACATAAAACATAACACAAATTCTCAAGCTCAATAAAACCATGAGACACACACTCCCACGCTCAATAATAATACAGTAAGATTACTTCCGATTTGGCACTCGGCAATTCTCGGCATACCTACATCGAGAGAGATCTGAAGTGCAATAGGTACTTAGGCAGAGGTTTTGTTATTAATTGAAACATGAAATAGGTTTGGGTATTTTATGTGATTAAATTCTGGGTTTTTAAATAAGTGTCCTATGAAAAAATACGAACATTTACGGTTAAAACTGAGACGTCCCGAGTATTAAAGTAAAAATAATCTTACTGTATGAAGCGTAATAATTAAATATCCAAACATTTTGCAAAACATGTGTGTTTGTATGTTTGTGTGTATGTTTGTCCGTCTTTCACGTCGAAACGGAGCGACGGATAGACTTGATTTCAGGCATAGAGATAGTTTATGGGCCAGAGAGTGACATAGGCTTCTTTTTATCCCGGAAAAATGCACAGTTCCCCAGGGAACAGCGCGCGGTAACCGGATTCCACGCGGGCGAAAGCTAGTAGGTATTATATATACATTTACTTACACAAAATGGTTGTTGTCTAAATTCAAAGCGTTGTTCACTATACGCTTGGTGCGATTGCCTTATTTCATTCATTTATTAGCCAAATTACGCTACGTTTTAGCAAAATTTTAACGTTACACGTGCATACAAACTCAATCTTGGCTGGCAACTGCGCGTTTAAATGAGTTCGAACAGCTCCAGCGCAATAGCATGAAGTAAGCGCGGCAGCACAGTGCTGCCAACAACGCGTCAAAATGAATAAAGAACAACGTACCTATAACATTTGACTTACAAAAACTAGTAACTTCAACTAACAAACACATACTACTTTCCAAAAAGTTACAATTAAACTCGTTTGACCATATCAAAACCTAGTAAGTCTCTCTGACTTTTTCAAAACCTAGTAAGTGCATGTCCCATACTAGGTTTTTGAAATGGTTTTGTGCCATACTAGGTTTTGAAATGGTCAAGCCGGTTTTTTTCTGCACTTACTAGGTTTTGGAGTACTCGTATCTCTGAAGTTGAGCGAGATAGGCCTCTAAATGTTTTTGTATCTTGTAGGCACTTGCTAGAAACCACGTTTTAAGCAAAAATCGCAAAATTGAGTTTTTGAGACTTACTAGGTTTTGAAATGGTGCAGCCGTACTCTTAAACTACTAATAATTCTCAAGAAAACTTAACCGTTATAGTTTTCCTTGTAAGTTTGATATACTTACTACCATCCTGAATTATTTCAAATTTTTTCACCCATCGGTTTAAATTTTAGAGGGGGGGGACGCTCGATTTTAATGAAAATTTGAACTTTTAGCAACCCCCTCATGGTTTTAAAAGACCTATCCAAGGATACCCCACAGTACAAACAAAATCGATTCCCAAAAATATCACATTCACAAAATATCACAAATATCGCAGGTGGTAGGACCTTGTGCAAGGTCCGCCCGGATTGCTACCACCATCTTGCTCGTTAATCCTGCCGTGAAGCAGCAGTGCTTGCACTGTTGTGTTTCGGCGTGGAGAGTAAGACAGCCGGTGAAATTACTGGCACTTGAGTTATCCCATCTTAGGCCTCTAGGTTGGCAACGCATCTGCAATCCCCCTGGTGTTGCAGGTGTCTATAGGCGGTGGTGATCTCTTACCATCAGGAGACCCACTTGCTCGTTTGCCATCCAATAGAATAAAAAAAAAAAAAAAAAAAAAACATTCACTATCATTCACCTTCGTCTCGGACATGTATGCACACCAGTCTTCCTCGCCAAAATACGGTTTCGAGACCACTCCCTATGCGAATGTGGCATGGACGAGGGCACCCTCGAACACATGTTCTTCCATTGCCCCAAAATTGTCACCCCCCTATATGACCTCCTCCCTCCTGATATCCCTCGCCCTATCAATTTAAATTTCCTCCTTGCGATAGCGCACACTCCTCTTATAACTGTATTATGTAAATTTATAAAAATTAACTAACTATTTTTGCAGGTAGTTTAACAAAATTTATGTTTGTGTTGTCTTATTCTAGATTCTCATCCGAGTACCGCACGCTGAAGCTCTACCGTACAACGGCTAACCGATAGTGTCTTTTCCAACCTTGACATTGGAGGAATCATCGATAGTATTGATGGAGCTATACTTTCAAGAATTGATTTGAATCGAAAAGGTTGGATGAGAAAAAAAAACACCCTCACTTTACTTCTATGGGAGGTACTCTAAAAAAAATTGTTGTTGAATTTTTTATTGTACCATTTTGTTGGCATAGTTTACATATATATTCGTGCAAAATTACAGCTTTCTAGCACTGATAGTCCCTGAGCAAAGCCGCGGACGGACAGACAGACAGACAGACATGGCGAATCTATAAGGGTTCCGTTTTTACCATTTTGGCTACGGAACCCTAAGAAAGTCCTGACATACGAGGTTAAGACACTATTCACAGAAAATCGAAAATAAAGGTACTTACCGCCAACAGTGGTTGGAATACACTTCCGTATCCTGAACACAGCTGTGCACCAGATATCAATATCGTTCCTCTGGTGGAGATCCACCCAGTAATCTGCTGGCTCCAACTGATAGAACTTCTTTGGCTTTGGTCTTGCACACACTACTAAGAGTACGGACAGAATAACATCTTCATCATTTTGAGTGTATTTGCCTGAAAAAAAATGCAGAACTTGATGAGAAAATAGTTTCCAATTAAAGTACTGCATAGTACATTGTCAGTACTTTCCATTGCCGAATTGTGATTTTTGTGAATAGAATCCAAAGAATGGAAAAACACCACAAATTTCAGTAGCTCATTATAATTATACATAATTTCTACCACTCCTTGTCATGTCATGAGTATGATGGTCTTAAGCATGTCAATCAATGTTTATATAATCAAGTATGTATAATTTTAAACTGATATTACTATGGATCAATTTTCTGCAATAAATATTGTTACTGCAGCCAAATCAGCCAGCCCAGGGACTTTCCCCGACTTAAACAACAGTGTGCTTACATACATGTATAAACATGCATTCCCCGAAATTTAAATTTTCGACTGAATCCATTTTCGCCAAGATAGTAATGAAATGATCTTACTCCTTTCATCACACTACTTTTTGTTGATAATGTACTTAAAAACTAGATTAGATAAATAAAATGTCTGAATATGTTATCAAAATACAATGTCTGTTAAAAAGTTTAGAGATAATAAAGTGTAATCATTAATTTGATAATACCAATTATAATGATGAAAAAAGTCGTGAGATTTTGTTAAGCCACTATTCTGGAAAAAATAAAACAATAGTGTCAACAAAAAGTACAGTAAGCAATAAAAAGCTTTAGTAATAATAATAAATATCATGGGACACTTGAAACCAATTTTAATGACCTAAGTAGTCCCAAACTAAGCAAAGCTACTATGGATAAGGATGGATATAATGGATAAAGGTACTATGGATAGTAGGCAACGGATAAACATACTTAGCTTGTATTAAACATACATAGACTGCTAAAATCATTACTCTTCCATTGGCTTTGCCATAGTCGAGTAAAAATTAAATTGGAACAGAAACTTATAGAGATTTTGATTATGCTACTAAACAGAGATAAGACCAAGCTAGATCAATTTGTTATCCCCGAAAACCCCCACATACCGAATTTCATCAAAAATGGTTCAAGCCGTTTCCAAGATTCTAATTATTTGCTTGTTTAAAGGTAGATACTTACTCTGTTCACACAGTTTGTCATATACTCTCATCACTTGCTCTTTCTGCCTGTGACTGTATCCTTCAAGATGAACATTGCCTATCTCCTTTACTTCAGTAAGCTCTCCTTCTGAACTCGGACTTCCAAATAAGGCAAAAGCCACATTCTGCAGTAAATAGTTCCTATTGCTCTTTTCATATCTGCAACAGCATGGGCATATGGAGAATATGCATGAAACACAATTTTTTTTAAAATAACATGATAAATAAAATAAGACAAAATTTAATGACATACAAGTCAACTGTATCTGTTGCAAAATGAGGAAGATAAGTTCGAATAGTTTACATACCATCTCTTTCTAGAAATAAATAGTATGGGTTTCCCCTATCCTTAACCACTTGACAGTCCCCTATCCGTAACCACGCAACCTATATGCCTCAAACTGTCCGGTTTTATCAACAGACGAAGCATGCTGTGTGTCCACAACTTTTTAACTACAAGGTTTTGAATAAAGAAGAAACACTAAGACGTAAATTATTGTTTACTCATTCAAATACTATTTATAAAACAATAGCATGTAATTTATGATTTATTCACAAAATCAAGGTTAAACTTCCACGGATGGTTTGAAGCCTTTTTCGTTTTGGATACCATGGTATTGTTGGACTGTGGTTATCATTCAATTAAAAACACATACCTTAGTTTTTAGCTATTTGTATGATTATCAACATCACTATTATGTTTATTTTCAGTAAAACTGTTTACAATCTATATAAATAAAAATGAATCGTAAAATGTGTTGCTAAGCGCAAAACTCGAGAACGGCTGGACCAATTCAGCTATTTTTTTTTTTCATATCATCGTTAAAGTCTAGGGAAGGTTTTTATGAAGAGAAAAACTGGAAAAATTGCTGGGAAAAAGAAAATGCGAGTATGGAAGTGCGGTAATTAATGCATCACCTGTGGGTTTTAGTAAAATGCGGAGTGATGCGAATGTTTGCTACTCAATTTTATTTAGGCGTTTTGTTTTATTAATCCCCCTTATTTTGCATTTGCATGCTTGCTTGCTTGGCTGGAAGATGTTTGGACCTATAGTGTCTGAAATAGGGACGTTTTCTTCCATTTTTTTTCGTACACTACTTTTTTCGTTTAAAGTGGAACGAAGATTGCCGAGTAAATGAGTTTTATGACATGAGTACCTTAATACTACCTACTAAATAATAACAAAAACAAATTTAAATGAACTAAAATAATATACTTGCTCACCCGCGACCTTACGAGTGTAGTGTGGTGGTGGTGATGGATGGGTTTGTGTGATTTGTGTGTGTTCTTACAGTGTGGAGGTGGATGAACTGCATGAACACGCATATTTTGCATAAGCTTAGCTATCGTAAGGTCGCGGGTGAGCAAGGAAATTATTTTAGTTCATTGATATGGACCTCCGCAAAGTAACGCCTGATTCAATAAATTATTTAAAAACAAATTTGTTTACGTTCCTCAATTTACATTGACTGGTTGATTTATTTTGTGTTTTGATTTAATCTATTTATACCGAAGCAATTTGGGTCGAAGAACTCGAAATGCTACAAACCAAGCTAATTATCAGAGTAATCGAACAGCCCAGCAACGTCAAGAGCGAAATGAAATTGAAAGGATTCGGATAGCACAAACCAGTGCAGAGCGTAATGAGCTGAATGCAGCTAATAATGTTGTAAGTTTCAATCGAGCTGCTTTCAATTACAATGTTACAATTGACTACAGTGCCTGCCTACCAATGCGTTGCTATTGGATCTATGAACTCAGTTTGCCCATATTGTAAGGCATTGAAGTACAAAAATGAAGCCGCTGGATTGTGTTGCGCAAATGGCAAAGTGAAATTAATACCATTGGTGAAATTAATATATATATTATATATATTTAAAGTACCCAAAAAAATCTGTTCTGATATATTAGGTAGTGAAAATTAATAATTTCATCATATGCGGCATCATCACCAGAATTTAATTATAACAGATAAGTTTTCTACATCATTATATTTAGATAGCCTAGATTTCTGTAGACTTGCTTGCTTCCATGCTCGCTTGCATGCTTGCTTGCTGGCTTGCATACTCGCTTGCTTGCTTTCTTGCATGCTTGCTTGCATGCCAGCTTGCATGCTTGCTTGCTTGCTTGCATACTCGCTGGCTTGCTTTCTTGCATGCTGGCTTGCATGCTTGCTAGCATGCAAGCTTGGTTACACGCTTCCATGTTCGCTAGCGTGCATGCTTGCTTGCATTCTTGCATGCCTGCTTGCATGCTTGGTTACATGCTTCCATGTTCGCTAGCGTGCATGCTTTCTTGCATGCTTGCTTGCATGCATGCTTGGTAACATGCCTCCATGTTCGCTAGCGTGCATGCTTGCTTGCATGCTTGCTTGCATTCTTGCATGCCTGCTTGCATGATTGGTTACATGCTTCCATGTTCGCTAGCGTGCATGCTTGCTTGCATGCATGCTTGGTTACATGCTTCCATGTTCGCTAGCGTGCATGCTTGCTTGCATGCATGCTTGGTTACATGCTTCCATGTTCGCTAGCGTGCATTCTTTCTTGCATGCTTGCTTGCATGCTTGCATGCCTGCTTCCAAGCTTGCTTGCATGCATGCTTGGTAACATGCCTCCATGTTCGCTAGCGTGCATGCTTGCTTGCATGCTTGCTTGCATTCTTGCATGCCTGCTTGCATGATTGGTTACATGCTTCCATGTTCGCTAGCGTGCATGCTTGCTTGCATGCATGCTTGGTTACATGCTTCCGTATTCGCTAGCGTGCATGCTTTCTTGCATGCTTGCTTGCATGCTTGCATGCCTGCTTCCAAGCTTGCATGCCTGCTTCCAAGCTTGCTTGCATGCCTGCTTGCATGCTTGGTTACATGCTTCCATGTTATCTAGCGTGCATGCTTTCTTGCATGCTTGCTTGCATGCATGCTGGGTAACATGCCTCCATGTTCGCTAGCGTGCATGATTGGTTACATGCTTCCATGTTCGCTAGCGTGCATGCTTGCTTGCATGCTTGCTTGCATGCATGCTTGGTTACATGCTTCCATGTTCGCTAGCGTGCATGCTTGCTTGCATGCATGCTTGGTTACATGCTTCCATGTTCGCTAGCGTGCATTCTTTCTTGCATGCTTGCTTGCATGCTTGCATGCATGCTTGGTAACATGCTTCCATGTTTGCTAGCGTGCATGCTTTCTTGCATGCTTGCTTGCATGCATGCTGGGTAACATGCCTCCATGTTCGCTAGCGTGCATGATTGGTTACATGCTTCCATGTTCGCTAGCGTGCATGCTTGCTTGCATGCTTGCTTGCATGCATGCTTGGTTACATGCTTCCATGTTCGCTAGCGTGCATGCTTGCTTGCATGCATGCTTGGTTACATGCTTCCATGTTCGCTAGCGTGTATGCTTTCTTGCATGCTTGCTTGCATGCTTGCATGCCCGCTTCCAAGCTTGCATGCCTGCTTCCAAGCTTGCTTGCATGCATGCTTGGTAACATGCCTCCATGTTCGCTAGCGCGCATGCTTGCTTGCATGCTTGCATGCTTGGTAACATTCCTCCATGTTCGCTAGCGTGCATGCTTGCTTGCATGCTTGCTTGAATTCTTGCATGCCTGCTTGCATGATTGGTTACATGCTTCCATGTTCGCTAGCGTGCATGCTTGCTTGCATGCTTGCTTGCATGCATGCTTGGTTACATGCTTCCATGTTCGCTAGCGTGCATGCTTTCTTGCATGCTTGCTTGCATGCTTGCATGCCTGCTTCCAAGCTTGCATGCCTGCTTCCAAGCTTGCTTGCATGCATGCTTGGTAACATGCCTCCATGTTCGCTAGCGTGCATGCTTGCTTGCATGCTTGCTTGCATGCTTGCTTGCATGCTTGCTTGCATGCTTGCATGCATGCTTGCTTGCATGTTTGCTTGCATGCTTGCTTGCATGCTTGCTTGCATGCTTGCTTGCATGCTTGCTTGCATGCTTGCTTGAATACATGCTTCCTTGCGTGCTCGCTTGCATGCATTGTTACTTGCATACATACTTGCTTGCATACTTGGTTGCATGCTTGCTTGCATGCTCGCTTGCGTGCATGGTTACTTGCATACTGGCTTGCATGCATGCTTGCTCCCTCGCTTGCGTGCTCGCATTGATTCCTCACTATAAAAAAAAGTACATGGCTAATAAGGTAACACAATATAAATTGATTTTAAGGCAGAACGAAGTTTGCGGGGCCAGCTAGTAATTAAATAATAATTTAATTTCATTCTTTTATCAGAAATATTAAAAAGTGCCCCAAATTTAGTACCATAAAGAAAGAAAGAAAGAAAGAAAGGTTTATTTTGGCTCCATAAGTACCACCTAAAAACAAAGACTAAAACTAGCACTAAAACTATGTTACTCGGTGACACAGCAGGATACCAAAAAGTAACTAGGTAGCCCAGTACCCCAGTGCAAAAAAGGGACATGAGACAAAGTAACCCTATTTTAAAATATTTAAAAGTGTGCCACAGTCCATATCTTTATATGCTGTGTATGAATTGGAACTGCTCATAGTTTGAAAAGTTAATTGTGGTTGAAAGTAAAGTAAATGATAAGTTTGTTTTTACTTCTTTAAAAACAAATGGTTTTTCTCTGTCAGAAAAATCTTTAATTGTTCAGATAAAACCAATTCATTTTAACAAGCCAATCTTTTTGTTATGTAGTCTGTCCACTATTATTGCAAATCGACACTATTTTGAAAAAATATCATATGTCTAATCAATATTTCAACAAAATTGACCCTTAAAATAATGTACATAAAGTTCAATCAGAAAAATTATGTGTTTTAAATTACGAGGTTTTTTAAAAGTACTGACGAAATACATCATCGAATGACAAGCAAAAGTCACAAATTACCAACTTATACATAGCAACGTAAGGTTAATATTCCACTATTTTTTTTATTTCAGTTAGTGACTTTTGCTTGTCACCCAACGGCATATTGCAAAATGGACAAAACAAAGTAAATAAATTTTACATAATGAAAGAAAGTCTCTTAACATAGTAGCAAATTGTTTAATTAACATTTTGAAATTAAATTAAAAAGTAACAAAACGGAAATTCGTAAACAACAAAGTCAGGATGGGACCAGAAGAAACAATGTGGCAGGGAAAAACTAATGGCCCAAGTCCCAGAGAGGGAAAAAGGAGGAGGCTAAACACTTCAGAGATGGGATAGTGATATAAAAGCAGACAATGTGCAGAAGGAAATATGTCTGCTAAGGACAGATTTGGGGGATGCAATGCCAGTGAAAACAATCCTTTCCAATGTCAAAATAATTAAAATAAAACAGTTATATGTAGGTCCCGCATTGTCAACAAAGGCTTTCACTTACTTGATCCAGTCACAATCTGGTAGATTCTCGAAGTACTCTTGCTGTATTTGGACTGGCGAAAGAACAACAGGCGCGTTATTAGTATCCGTTTCTATTCCAAAGGGTGCATTCTCGTGAGCCTCAAACAATACTTCGGTTTCGTTTTGCGACGCATTATTCTCGGTTTCCATCTCCATACTTTATTTAATTAAAACTTAGAATACTTGAGGTTCACCCCTAATTTTAACCATCAACGCAACGGTAGAAAGTAAAATGAAATATCAGTATCGATTAAACAGTCAAATGTTTTCAAGAAACAACCTGCTGACTGTGTTCGATGTGTACGGTACGTAAATAAATAAAATTGATATTATTATTTTATGATGCAACAAATGATGGCAATGATATCGCATGCGATGACATGACCACAGATAACTACATTTTTTTTTTGTTACTGGACTTGCACAGATAACTACATAAAATAGACGTGCGTGACTGTGACTGAAGAATCTTTTCAGTTGACGCGAACATGAGAAAGAGACAGCATTATAAAATATCACACAAGTACGTCAGTACTATTATATATTCTGTGACACAAGTAAGACCAGAGTACGGTAGTACTATTAGTTTATTCTGTGACCAGAGGCTGTATTGCCTGCTAGCTATTATTCTTGTAATCTGTGTTGCCTAACGTTTCTGACCCTCGCGATCGTAATCAATCAATCTGTCATTTGATTGCGATCGCGAGCGTCAGAAACAACTGTAGTCTTTGGTCAGAAACGTTAGGCAATACGGCCTCTGGAGCGATGCAAATGCAACAATCGTAACTCCGAAAATAGAAGCTGCCACAGATAGACTATTATATGAGATCTCGGAACAATAACTTATTGTTCCGAGTATGAGATAAGTACTATGAAAAAGGGGAACTCCGAATACATAGACAATCACCGAATGTTTTTTTGTCGTCGTGTAGTTAATTAAGTAGTTGTAGTTAGGTTAGTAATACATACAGGTTGACCCATTTAGATCGTTCAGTATGGGAAAGTAGGGACCGCATGACACGAACTTCGAGTTTCGAGTTTCGTAGTAGCCCTGCAGGTTGGTAAGTAGGTTAGGTACCTATTTTCAAACCAGCTAATAAGCTCTACCTAAACACAAAGTAGATAATATAACCTAAAGTGATATTTTATATTCTAGTATCTTTAAAAAATTTAACGTTAGGTTTAGAACATAGCTATATTCAGCACTTGGTTGGTCCATACGATACGAACTTCAATTTTCGAATTTCGTGTCATTCCGTCCCTCTGGCACTTATACAATTTAATACGAGAGTGAGAGGGACGGAACGATACGAACTTCGATTTTCGAATTTCAGAGTAGGCCCTCTGTCTGCTGCTGGCTGGGTGGGCTGGGCGTCACGAAACCACAGAATATTATAATAGTACGAAACGAACGTTTAGCGGTACTTAAAAATAAAGTTTTGATTTGATTACTTAACTTATTCTCATTCACTCATTCATTCTGTCCGAGTCTCAGGTAGCTACGTACCTACCTACTTATTAGTCGAAGACGAAGACTACAATAAATTGTGACGTCGCTAACTTAATTTTGGTAAGTGCTCTAATCAACAGTTGGATACTGCCCAAAAGATCACTGACTTACGCAATCATATTTTCATATCACCTTATTTTCTAAATAAAATGTAGGTAGGAACTTCACAGATAGGTACTTATGTGTTTTCCATATATTTTCTAATTTCAGATCAAGCCATAATGTCAGGTTATCAAAGCAAAGCTATGTCCATCACCACGAGAGGAATTGGCTTAAGTACTTGTAACTTATGCTTCATGTCCGCCAATACCACTAATATTAATCCACCCATATACGCTATGTACAGAGTCTTTCTCGGATTGGTTGAGGCTAAACTGGCATCCATCAAGCAGTGGTATTATTTTGTGAAGGAACTTTGCTACGTTTATGATTACCGAGTAGAACCGTACCTGCTTGAAATTCCACTAGCTGTTGCTCTTGTACCAGAGCCAATAAAACGCATTATTGATGCTGTGGATGTTATTAATTACAACGATGTGCAGTACATTCCTGTTGTTGCAGCACAAGTGTATGATGAAGGTAAGTTGGTGCCTCGGCCCGAGAACATCTTACTTAGTAACTTACGAGCTGTAGTGGTTGCATTGTCAACTAAAGACACCCCAACCAAATATAGAACTGCATTCAGAGAGTATTGCCCCATACCAGGAGCAATTTGGGATAATGGTGACCTTCTAATGAATGCGAATGAGATCATTCCTGAAGATTATGACCTAGAGGGCGGTTTGCTAAATGACATGTGGGCTCTGTCCGCATACTTGATAAGGTTGCGAAAAGAGTTCCCTAACATTGCAAAAGGACCAATATCAGAAATTTCACCAAAATTATCTGCAGGCACTAAGGCATCCAAGGCTGCCTTGGTTTCAAGAGATATGAGTTGGGGCAAAATACGTGCCTGCCTGCGAAACATAGAAGAGCCCTTAGAGGAATACTTCAAGAGGTGTAATCCTCAGGTTAGTTCAGCCTGTTCAGGGGAGTTCAACGTAATTGACAAGGTGGTTGTCTCCACTCATGAGTGCCTGGAAGGTCAAGCAGCTTTGCTGGGAGAGTATCCCAATGAGAAGATGTTAAATCAAAACCCTGTGCTAAACCTGTACAGTTTGCGGCATAAAAATAAAGACTTGTCAAATATAGTGATTGGTGAGTATATAAATGCTATGATGATATCCAATGAGCACTTTTTCTTACATCATAGCTCCTGCTCCTGTGTATCAAAGTCAATGTCAAAGTTAGCTGTTGGCAGAAAACAGTAATCACATTTTAGGTTCTCATCCGATTACCGCACTAAATCTACCCAACAACGACTAAACTGATAGTGTCTTTTCCAACCTCGACATTGGCGGAAACATCGATAGTATCAATGGAGCTATACTTTCAAGAATTGAACTGAATTGAAACAGTAATTAATCACAGTAGTACATGTCTTATTAAAACAGGGTATGCAGTTCATCTTTTTAAGTTTACCTTTAAAATCCTTAAGTTTACCTTGTATTGGGGCATTTAAAAAAAAAAGTGTACTCTTTCTTTTTTTTTAATTTTTGGAAAAAATATGGTTTTTCCTACTCAGAATCAAGAGCACAATCGATTCCGATTGTTTAAAAAAAGTCCCCATTTTTTCATAAAAAATTTTGTGAGTCAGTTTTGTTACGCCCATAAGTGTATGAAAAAAACGTCGCAAAACTGTCATTTTTTTTAACTATCGGAATCGATTGTGCTCTTGATTCTGAGTAGGAAAAACCTTATTTTTCCAAAATTTCAAAAATAATGAAAGGGTACACTTTTTTTTTGTTTTGTATGTACATATGTTTAAAAATGTACCTAATGGCGTTTCTACTATACCAATTATTTTGTTTCCATTGTTTCTACTTTTGCATCTGATTTGTACCTAACATTACCTAATCATAAATGTAGAAGAAATATTTTTTTTTATTTTTTACTATTATTAGGAATGTAAGCCAGTTATTTGAAATTGAACTTGCCAAGCAGGCCAGATTTAAGAGACGACATCTGGGGTTGTAGGCGTTGTAGCCCCAGGCCACAAGGGTCCCACAGAATATAAGAGATTTAAAAGATCCAATTTTATCAAACCATCTTTTTTTGCCTATGTCTTTCGTTGCCCTAACGTTTCCAGGCCTCTAAATCTGGCTTTGTTGCCAAGACCTTAGCATGTGAAACAATTCTTGACAAGTTTGTATGTGACACTAAGTAGAACAGGTAGCCTCTGCTGTCTCAATCAAGACTGCAACAGAGTTGTACCAAGAGGGTACGTATTATAATGTATAAATTTAAAATACATATCGGTTGAAATACATACAGTTGAAATACCGAAAATTATAAAATATAATGCATCACAATATATACCTACAGTTATTTGACATAAGTTCTAAACGCATAAGCTTGAAATGCATACAGGTCAAAATATATAATGGTTACAACGCATAATGGTTTTTTTTTTTTTTTTTTTTTTTAATTTATTTAATCAAACGGCACATGCTAATAAACTAAATTTTGGTTCTAAGTCATATGGCACAAAATGCATATTTTCATTATGTATACGTTCAAAATCTATACAGTATGTTTTCTATAATGGTTGAAATACATACTAGACACTGAATTTTCCCAAAGAAAAATGCATATAAGTATTACAATTCTGGCCCTCGCCGGCCGCTCCCGCGGCACGCACGCTTCGCTCGCTCGACTCGTGCTTGTTTTGGTCATAGTTGAACCTAACACGCTCCTCCTTGCTACGCTCGTCGTCGCACCTAAAGTTTCTATTCAATGAATGATCAGACTTTAGTTTAAAATGCAAGGTCTTGTTAGACAATACCGATTCACATCAGTCGGTATCTTATAGGTTAGGTTAGAGTTTTGTCCAGGCGCTAAGCGCCTTAACTACCCTGAATAGGAGCTCCGCGGTCGACTTGTCTTACAGTCCTTAATTTTTCAGAATTTAACATGTAAATACAACGTAAATAGACTGGAGATGATGTATTTTGACCATTATGAAAAACGTACTATAGGAATTTTAATTGTTATTTCTTTCAACTATTATATATTCTGATTGTATATATTCTGAACATATACATTGTGAACTTAGTCATTTTAATTGTATGTATTTCGACCAATAAGAAAAACGTGCTTTATGAATTTTGATTAATATTTATTTTAACCATTATATTTTCAATTTTCGGTATTTTAACTGTATGTATTTCAACCGATATGTATTTTAAATTTATACATTATAATACGTACCCGTACCAAGAGTCACATAGGAACTTGTTAAGGTATAGCAGTATTTGTTTGTTTTTGATTAAATTTTATCAATATTGTACATGTCTTTTAAGTAAATATAAAAGTAATACAATTCTGATGTTTATTTTCTAGTGGTCCTTAAAAATCAGAGATTAAATAATATTAAAAATCGACCAAGTGCAAGTCGGACACGCGCACCGAGGGTTCCGTACAAATTTGTAAGTATTTATGAATATCCAGTATTAGATGAGCCCCTCTCATAAGCAAACTGTTTGCAGTGTGGGGTCATTTTAGATGGTTAATTGACATTGCTAGTCAGACATGAAAAATTATGGTTTTCAGATTTTTCATTATATACCTCTATACAAAAATTCAAATTTAGAAACTTGAACAAAAATCCTTAAAAAAATGACATCCCAGCCTATATACGTCCCACTGCTAGGCACAGATCTCTCAGATAAAAGGGCTCAGACCGTAGTTCCCACGTGGGCCCAGTGCGGATTGGGAACATCAGCATCACACACCATTGAATTGCTTCGCAGGTTTATCCAGCTTTCCTCACGCACGATGTTTTCCTTTACCGTTATACTGTATTATAAATTTCAAATGTGACACGTATTTCACATGCATTTCGAAAAACTCAGAGGTGCAAGTGCAAGCCGAGGTTTGAACCCACGATCATCTGCTTTAGGGGCCATAGGTCAAACCACTAGGCCACCAGGGCTTCGGGGTTTCGGTTTCGGTTTTTCGGCTTTAGAAAAATATAACCTACTTGATTTTTTTCGTAACGACTACGGAACCCTACCCTATCTTGAGCGTATCATCTGACACGTCCTTGACCGTTTTTTTTGCTTGCTTTTACATTTGTACATATCTCTCACAGCGCTTAACTGGTGTCAATTCTGTTTATGGTGACCAGAGGTTTTTAGGGTTCCGTAACCAAAATGGCAAAAACGGAACCCTTATAGTTTTGCCATGTCTGTCTGTCTGTCTGACTGTCTGTCCGTCCGCGGGTTTGCTTAGGGACTATCAATGCTAGAAAGCTGTAACTTTGCACGAATATATATATGTAAACTATGCCAACACAATGGTACAATAGGTAAAAAATTCAAAAATATTTTTTTAATAGTACCTCCCAGAGACATAGAGTGGGGGTGTTTTTAGGGTACCGCAGTCAACTAGGAACCCTTATTGGCTCTGTTCACGACATCAGCGCCACCTATCGTCCGCAACTTTGCTGGCTATGAGGCTTGACGTTTTGAAATTTCATCGCGATATTGTGACAAAAATCAAACCTAAGTATCACGTATTAATTTATAATACAAAATTACTGTCATACCGTGGTTTGGGTGAACAAAGGGTTGTGAATTCATTTTACTTTATTAAAATTGAATGAGGTAAGTAAAATTTATTCAAACGATGTGATTTATTTCGGTTATGTCAGGGCTTGTTTACTTTATGTTTATAATTATTGTTCCAATCGTTTATTTAACTTTTGACAGCTCAAGTACTAATTAAAATAGTGATGCCCTGATGCGTTACCGATTCGATTCCTTTAACAATCGATTTTAATTATGAAGAAGTTTTAATCGATTTAGCACATTCATATTTTATTTTTGCTCAACATTTTGCATTGTTTTATAAACTTTCACAGGTGTTTAAGTTACTTTATCTTATATATTAAAATAAACCATTTATGCTAAGTTAGTATGTTTATCACTTCCAACGGTAATTTAGTAAGTAATTTTGTCAATTATGAAGCGGAAACACTGGACGAGTGGACGCGGCAGCGACGCCATTTTGTTGTCACTCACAACGAGACGCCGGTGGTAGGTATAATGGTAGGTGGTGGTGTTGTGTTTCGGCGTGGAGGGAGAGTAAGACAGCCGGTGAAATTACTGGCACTTGAGGTATCCCATCTTAGGCCTCTAGTTTGGCAACGCATCTGCAATACCCCTGGTGTTGCAGATGTTTATGGGCGGTGGTGATCTCTTACCATCAGGAGACCCACTTGCTCGTTTGCCATCCAGTCAAATAAAAATAAATAAAGATAGTATTACAGTGCCTATTTTAGTTAAACTTTTTAATCCCTAAAGGCATTTTGTTACGTTCGTGGGGTGGGTTCGTGATTGAAAAGCACTTTTAACACCGATGAATAAGAGTAGGATTTATTTTCACACTTTACAAAACACTTAAAAATAGTTCACAGTAATTCCGCACTCAAAAACTCACAAGTCGCTTTGATTCTCTTCGATGTTTATCGCTCGGTATCGCATCCGAAACTGTCCTCCGCCGCAACCTCACCCAGCTTATATACCCCCGGTGAATCGGTCCACAAAGTTCGAGAACAGTCCAGCTAGGACGTCATACCTACATCTCTTTCATGTGCTATCTCTCTCACACAGTTACTAGAATATTCCGGAAACAGGATCATCAGTCTGTTTCTCTCACACATATAGGCTATCCTTGTCACACACCTTCTCGAATGTTCTCAGTATAGCTATCTCTTTCTAATCGTGCTATCTCTTTCACTCCTATGGAAAATTTCGCCATATACTGAAATGTACTTCAGAGGCCCATAAGGGGTCCTGAAAACGCCTGAAAACGGGTTTTCAGGTTATGGCGTCATCGGATAGAGGGTGGCCTGAAACGGACTGAAAACATGTTTCAGGCGCCTGAAAACAACGGTAACTTGGGTGAAATTTTGATAAACTAATATGTGATAGAGCATCCTCTGAAACGGCCTGAAACCGTATTCCAGCCTACTGAAAACGCCTCCAATGGGTCGAGAAGCACGATCAAAGTTTCCACCTAACACACCGCCGTAACAATATTAATGTATGTATTATTTTTAAATGATTTTGATATAAAATATGATCATATTTTTAATTTATGTTTTATTTACAAAATCGATTTACTTCAAAACGGTTTTCATAGTCTATGGTCATAAATTACGAATGGCACATCGCTAAGTGGGCGGTGCCCGTCCATGAAGTAGGTATTCTCTGTAGTACATTGTACCGAAAATTATTGTAAAACTTCACGTGCGTGATCTGTCAAAAGTTAAATAAACGATTGGAACGACTATAGTTGTACTTTTACTGTAAAACAAAAAGATAAGTAGGTAAAGCTACTCTAATGGTTTCTTCAGATAATAGTGAAGATATATAATTGTTCTTGTATCGCTAGTAATAAATTAAATATCGTTTGCAAATCAAAATGAGTATCATTTTGAAGACCGGTTTTGTGAGTTCACTCAATACCAAATTTCAACCACAAACCGTTCCAGCAAAAGGAAAATTGTTGGTATCTGCTGGACATGTCCGGGATTTAGAGGAATTAAGAACAAAACAGGGACAGTGTTCAATAATTTAAGCTCGCACCATAAAACGAACATCATCTATGCTTGCGTGTAGATGGGCGTCGGTAAGTGATGAATGTTTGAGGTTTTGCGTGAAGATGGATGAACGGCCTTCATCTGAGTATTAACGTTATTTAATAATTATTTTGTTTTTATTGTATGTATAGCTTAGACTCTAAAATTCACAGTGCTTTAGTTTTACTGTCATACTGTGTTATTTCATTGAATCATCATCCCAGCCTATATACGTCCCACTGCTGGGCACAGGCCTCCTCTCAGAACAAGAGGGCTTGGGCCATAGTTCCCACGCGGGCCCAGTGCGAATTGGGAACTTCGCACGCACCATTAAATCGCTTCGCAGGTTTGTGCAGGTTTCCTCACGATGTTTTCTTTCACCGCAAAGCGCGTGGTAAATTTCAAATGTAATTCTGCACATGAATTTCGAAAAACTCAGAGGTCGGCTCGCACCCACGACCCTCTGCTTGAGAGGCGTATGTCAAACCACTAGGCCACCACGGCTTCATTGAATAAATAAATCTATTATTAAAATTAGGTAGCAAGCCTTATTCTTTTTTAATGAATGACAGATTCATATGAATATGACAGATGACAGAGCCTACATTATTTCTACTTTTGGCCACTATGAGCGCTGCGATAGATTTCATTACCCCCACCTAGTACTTCGCACCCAGCCAATAGGTTCGCCATGTCTGTCCGTCTGTCTGTCTGTCTGTCCACGGGTAAGCTAAGTGATTCGTAGCCAAAGTACATCTCACAACGATTCCATGAAGCCCAAACACGGCTTAGTTACGTTGTTTTATAACAGAGTTCCGTTGCCTACCTTCCGGCTTCAGCATCAGATCAGTTCTTAAAGCTCCTTCTTAGTCGCTTATCTAGGTTTATTAATCATGATCGTTTATAGACGAGCGAGCATTACTTACTTAACTTTGACGAGTTCCATTGGTCATCTACGGTCTTCTTCATCAGGTCCAATTTACCAAATTATACTTTCTAAATGTAAATGCTTATCTTAATGTTAAAAATGCCAAAATCGCCATAGGTGTGCCTATAAAATTAGAGGTTTGCCCTCGATTTCCCTAGGATCCTATCATCAGATCTTGACTTGGTGACAATGGAACCACCTCAGAAGAGTACCCTTTCGAATAAAAAAAGAATTTTGAAAATCGGTCCACAATTGACTGAGTAATCGACGAACATACATAAAAAAAAATACAAACATTGGAACATAGAACCTCCTCCTTTTTTGAAGTCGGTTAAAAATATTAACACACCGTTAAAATGATACATGCGGTATCGGTACACTCAAAAACGTTTATAAATATCACCACCAGTAGTAGTTAATAAAATGTTATGGAAAAATAACTCTCACGAACAGTTGGTACATGAGCGCCGCACCAGCCGTAATTTATACCTAACCAAATCAATTCGGCATTGTGGATCGTAAAAATTTACCCACGTGGATGATTACATTATTGCAAACAATTACTGTTTATATTAGAGCGATCAACTCTTTGCCGGGCCGCAGTCAGTTAATGGCGCTCGGTAGTGCTGCAGTTAAACAGCCGTTAAAAAAACTAGAACCTGAAGTTTATTTTATATTTTTAATTTTCAATGCCATAGCCGGTTTATCCAAAATGAAGAACACACGATTTTTCAGTTTCGTCATTTTATTCTCATGTGTCACTTTATTGCATGTCTTCATTAACGTGAATGGTGTTTTTGAATTAATGACAGAGAAGCAACCCGCCGATATTAATGTATACATAGAGCAACACAGCCTTGCTCGGCATCGAAACGTCGTTGATCAGTATTACGAAGCTCGAAAGGTAAGTTATATTGTTTTTTAATTAAATCAAACAACTAAATGCAGTTAGCTATGTATTTTTATAATTTTTTCGAGGAGGATTTTAACCGATTCTGTTGAATTCGGTTGTATTTTTTATATATTTGTTAAGTACCTCAGAACTCCGTCATTTATGATTTGTTTGCGTTTGTCTAGGAATTCTTTCAATAAGGTCCCATAAGTACCAAATCAGGATGATGAATTTAAGACCACAGCTGACCATCGAAGTTACTACTCAATAACAAGTATGACACGGGTTGAATTTCAATTACTTTAACACAGTTGCTAAGCAATTTATGCTCCTCGTAATGCATATGGTGAAATGGAATGAGTGGTGAAACACCAGGAATAATGAAAGTCTCTGCATCGGAAAAAGCAATCTTTTACAAAAGGTGACGAGCTGCTGGCTCGTGCTGAGGCACCGACTTCAGACTGGTAGTAAATTATTTTCATGGTTTTTTGAAGTCGGTCCAATTTTTTGTTATAATTTTTTTTATCAGGTTGAAATTACACGAGTATTTTTATTGCATACCTCTTTATCGCGGGAGTAACGATAATTTGACAGTACAGAAAGATTCTGACATATAAGCAATTACAGAAGTGACACTTATGCGAGCAACATTTTTATGCCTACGACTTCTAAATTTGTCAACTTTATTTCTAATATCAGACCTCCATACTTGACTTGATTACTTAGTATAGGCTTAAAAAGATTAACTACGCAGTCACGAAGCAAACTCTTCAGTCACTTTTCCTATTTGTCATTTATAAATTTTTCATAATAAACTGTGTTCACAACATAATTACCGGTGCTTTTAAAAATGCCGCCAAAAAAAAAACTTGCGATGAATTTGTGGAGTTGTGGTTAAAGGATTACCCCAAATTACAGGCTCGCGATACAAAATAATATTGCTGTAAATGCAACATTAGTTTCCGTCAAAAAAAAACTACTGCTACTACATTTCAACTTCTTAGATGCTTAGAACTTGTAGGCACAATATATCCGTTTTTACTAAATAGACATTCTGTTATATCTGATCTTTAACTGATTTGTTCTTGCTCCTGTGATAACGATGTATGTTTATCAGGTTGGTAAGTAAGTAGGTTAGAAACCTATTTTCAAATCTGCTAATAAGCTCTAGCTAAAGCAATATTTTCTAGTCTTTAAATTTGAACGTTAAGTTTCGAACGTAGCTATATTCAGCACTTTATAAATTTAATAAAATAAATGTAGCTGAAACAAGTAAACTTTCAGAACGTACGTAGGTAGGTAAGGTACTCTACGATCATTTTGGTAGGTTTGTTCTATTTTTTTAGTGTTTACAGCTGCCACATTCCTTTAAAGTGTTTAATTTGAATGTGAGCCCTGTGTTTGAATATTAATGATTAATTAATATTTCATTTTGAAAAAGTTTAACATTAATTACCTATTTCTGTAAGTAGTAATACAATACAATACCTACAATGACTCTTTGATGAACATCAACATATAATAAGCAGTAATGAAAACATAGGTACAATAGAGATTTTCCAATATCCAGCAATAGGCAGCCTTATCGCTTCAGAACGATTTCTTCCGTCCGGGCAACCTTAACAATAAACAGAAGGAATTTTCTCCATTTGTTTACTACCTACTTATTGATGGTCGAATCAATTCGAGTCTTATTTTCATTTTGTTGGTGTAGGTAGGTAAGACTGATTTTCAAAATAGATGATCAAATTTTAAATCTAGAATGTAATCTCTTAACAAAAAGGTGAAAATGGTGCATGCTGGGAGCGGAGACTATCCAATTGTATGCAAAAGGTCACTGAGAGATTCATATTTACTCCATGTATCGTACAGTCGAATAAAAAGATAATGGAATGAATGTACGTTATGTGTTATATTGTAATTACTTTCATAATTACTCAAATTTATTTCAATAAATAACAAAAACATTAGATAAACGTAGGATAAACGCAATACAAAATATAGTCATTCAAATTAGCTGCGAAGTGAGCAGGGAAGCGGGCAGGACGAGTGTGTGAACACGGACACGATACTTCTCATGCTACTGCCATTGCCACTCGCGCTACCCGGGAGCTATCGGTTTTTTGTGCAGAAGTCAAAGAACCGGCGGTAGCACGAGCGGTAGTACGAGTTTACATTTCGCTCCATCGCTGAATATACTCGCCGAGCACCTGGAGAAAGAAGACGTGTGTTTTTTGTTTATTTAAAGCCGGGTCTCCAGTAGCGAGCCAGCTCGCGTATCAGCCATTTTCAGTGCTATTTTGAGCCCTGTGTCGAACACAATCATGCGTCATGCGCTTCCCGCGCGGGCGGCCCACTCTGTGGAGACCCGGCTTATGATCAGCGACAATTTAAGAAATTCCGTCCGAGTGGAGCAATGAGAACACAATAAAATTCTTAGAACTGCTGAAAACAGAAATAGAAGATTGTACAACAAGAGCATAAAACGAGCCATTTTACCTACCAGAGACGTTCATACTGCATAATAAATAATATTGTGAGTAGGCACGTTGAGGGGAAAATTTGCTTATTACTCAAGTTTTAAACTTTGATTTTCACTTCGATTGCAAGAAAATTGTATTAGTAATTTTATGTATTTTTAAAAACTTATCGAACTTAATTATGTACCTACCTATCGAAATTTAATACGAGGGTGAGAGGGACGGTACGATACGAACTTCGATTTTTGAATTTCGTAGCGGCTTCCCAGTATGTAACACACACTCGAGTTCGATCCTGATGCAGTAGTATTTAGGGAATTATTGCCGCGTTGCCCCGTTGAACCGTGATGGACAACCTCTCTCACAAGGACGGTGCCCCATTTTTAGGATTCCGGAGCCAAAATGGCAAAAACGGAACCCTCATAGTCTCGCCATGTCTGTCTGTCTGTCCGTCCGTCCGCGGCTTTGCTCAGGGATTATGCACGCAGCAGCTGTAATTTTGCACGAATATATATGTAAACTATGCCGACAAAACAGTACAATAAAAAAATAAAAAAATTTTTTTTTGGGTACCTCCCATAGACGTAAAGTGGGGGTGATTTTTTTTTTCTCATCCAACCCTATAGTGTGGGATATCGTTGGATTGGTCTTTTAAACCAATTAGGGGTTTGCTAAGACGATTTTTCGATTCAGTGATTTGTTTGCGAAATATTCAACTTTAAAGTGCAAATTTTCATTAAAATCGAGCGCCCCCCCCCCTCTAAAATCTAAACCAGTGGGTGGAAAAATTTGAAAAAATCAGGATGGTAGTAAGTATATTAAACTTTCAATATAAACGACGAATAAGCTGGCTTGAGAATTATTAGTAGTTTATGAGTAAATAGCAGCCTAAGGTATAAAATATACCTAAATTTGGAAGATTCCGTATAAATATCACTTAAATTTTTCGTAATGGCTACGGAACCCTATTTTGGGCGTGTCCGACACGCTCTTGACCGGTTTTTTTTAAAGTGTTGCCTTTAAATGTTATGGGCAATAAGATGCAATACCTAATCACCTAATGTAACACATTTCTTTAAACGTTACGAGTAACGCTGTCAAACCTGCTCGCTATTATATCATCTAAAAAGAACTTTTGTATTCTTGCAGACATGGAAAACATCGAAAATAGGTTCATATCTATTCAAGAACATCGATAGAAAAAAATTTGAGCAACATGATAATAAGGAACACTTTTACAATGTTATGATATGGAAACACTGGGACTGGTTAAAACACCGACATAGTAATCCTTTAAATGAATGCAGTGTTCAAAACTGTAGATTTTCTGGTGATCCAGATTTCGAAGCTGCCGATGCGGTGGTGGTGCATTTGCAGAAAGGTTTGATACCTCATGTAGTAACACGTGATCCGAATCAAATATGGATATTCTTGACGGACGAATCTCCTAAACATACGTTTACTTTAGCAAAAAAGCGTGTAAAATTGACTCAGGTGGCTGATGTATTCAATTGGTCGATGACGTACAGGTAAGATTTGTCTGTAACTGTGGCTACGAAATAGCCCGAAACATGTCGAGCTAAACTCGGTTTAAGACTTGAGTTATCCGTTACAATATCATTTAATATGAGTGAGTCTCACGATAGTTCCATGTTCAAAATTCCAATCAGGGGTAAAATTGGTTTATTGCTAAAGTTAAATCTTTATTAGACCTATGGTCCCTACAATCTTTAGGGTTATGATTATTGCCGCTATTATTGTGTTTACAGGCGGGCGACATCCCGTCCTGTGGAGACAATCCTGGCCAGATTACCAGCAATGTCGCTGCTGGATTTTTGCTGCTAGTTATCAGATTCACACAAGTATTCCAAATTTAAAGTCAATTCGACTCCAAGATTTGACCTAAATAAATAGACAAACAGGGCAAGTTAAATAAAAGTTTTTTTTTTATATTATAGGGGAAATCGAGGATGAGGGTCACCTGATGGGAGGCAATCACCGCGGATTAGGTATGGACATAGGTGTGCAGGTCTGCAACACGATGGGTATCACAGGTGCGTTGCCGGCCCTTTGAGAGACTGCAATGATAGGCTTGTTTTTTAAAGATCCCTAAGTTGCACCTATCCCAGGAAGCTGGGAAGCTTTAAAATGAAATTATGACATATATGTTTCTAGATCAGATGCAGATGTACCGGTGCCATATGGACGCACTGTGGCTTTGTCAATTCCAAAATTCAAAGACGTCACTGACGAGAACTTGATAAGCCTTGTGCCTTACTGGAAAGCTAAACAATATGATGTGTTGGTGGCTATCCTCGTTTCAAATTGCATAAAGTCCAGAATGAAGTTTATACAAGAACTAAATGAATACATCAATGTGGATATACATGGGGCTTGTGCTACTAATAAGGTAACTAGAAACAGGTAAGTCAAGTTGGGTTTGCTTATAATTCATTCAATTTTACAAAAAAATACATATATTTTTAACTTAACGAATTTTAAGATAATTTGTTATCCTTACTAATAGGTACTATAAATGCGAAAGCGAGTGTTTGTTCCACTTTCCCGCCTTAATTACTTACTGGGTTCATGGTGAACATGGTAACATACTCGTAGTCAACGGTTGTGTTGCTCGGCGAGGGCGAATTCTGGTTGAGTTCGAAACGCGTCAGTGTAGTGTGGGTTCTGGCGGTAGTTAGGTTTGTGTGATTTGTGTGTGTTCTTACAGACTGGAGGTAGAGGAGCTGCATGAACATACATATGTTGCATAGACATAGCTATCATAAGGTCGCGGGTGAGCAAAGTAATTGTTTGTAGTTCATTGATACGGACCTCCGCAAAGTAACGCCTGATACAATAAACTTATATACCTACCTAATAAACATGTATGATTTTTAATTGTTGCAGTTGTCCGGGGCATGTGAAAAAAGATTGTCTAGAAATGTCTAAATATGTGTTCTATTTGGTACTGGAAAATTCAAGGTGCCGACAATATTTAACGGAAAAGGGCTTTAATCACGCGTATGGCAAGGGTGCCATTCCTGTCATACTTGGGCCACCGATAGAAGATTGTGATAAACTTCTTCCCCCAAATTCTTTTCTACATGTCGACAACTACGAAAGTCTTGAGCATCTAGCATGGGATATGATAGCGATAAGCGAAAATAAAACTCGTCTCTTGTCATATCATGCGTGGAGAAATGATTTTAAAATCGTAAATGAGCATGGCTACTTTGGGAATAAGTCTTTTCACCTCTGTCGCTTATGCGAGGCGCTTAATTACAATGACCGCACACCAAAAGTATACAAACAAGATGACATAAGATTATTTTTAGACCCGCAATTATTATGCAAAGAAACTAAATAGTTTAATCTAGGTTAGTCTGGTATCCAAACATCGTAATGAACAAAGATACGTCTTAAACTTTCTTTAGACAATCGAAATTTTCTCCGCCCCGATACCTGACCCCCAAATGGTTTCATAATTTTGCAAGTTCTCCCTAAGGATCTTAGCAAGAAATATAAATTCACTGTTCATCGAGTAATAAATTTTGGGACATTGTTATTCAAGACGAGAATATTCTCTGAATTATGATATAACTTTGTTTTTGATTGTATTGTCTCTGAAAACATGCACAAGTATAAAGATTATTACTGCAGGTTTCTCGATGGAGAGAGTAAGAAGTCTTATTAGAATAGTCGCAAATACCTATGTAACTTGTATCACAAGAACTTTGGAATAACAAAGTGTACGGGTTCAATGTAACTATCAAGGTAATACTGTGCTAATATCATGCCGGAAGGAACAAAGCTTGTTAGCATAGTATGGAGATAGGAACAGCTCTAACGAAGTACTTCAGCTAATCCGCCAAGAAAACAACAATAATGTTAAGTAATTCGTTACGAAAACTTTAGCCGACTCGGTGCGATGAAGTCCCAGTAATTGTTTTAAGTAATACACGTCAGCTTTAAGTTTAAAGGCTTAGACGGGCTTATTCCAGTGTTAGTACTTGAAAGCTCACCTGCCTTAAGTTGTTATGACTGTGATGATCTATGCGGGTTTAAGTTAAGCAGGGGGGGAAAGCGAAACAAAATATAAAGACTTAATGATAATTTATATAGATCAGTGTTTTTCAAACTTTTTCGGGACGCGTCCCCCTTTGGTTTGGAAAATATTTGGCGATCATGCCTACCTCCACTTACAGCTAGACTCTGGCCAACGAAAGCTGTCACGCATTTTTTACGAAACTTTCATCTGGTATCATTTTTGTGACTGTCAAAATTGTCATATTGTCATTCTAGCCTGGCTTAGATAATTTTGATACTTCTGCTAATAAGAAATAAATAAATTATTTTTTGTTTAATTCAACCTCCTACACTCCTTAAAATGCAAATGTTATAAGATCATGTTAGAATTAAAATGTTAGAAGATAATATTCAATGCCAATCTGGTCAAAATGGTCCAAAAATTTATGCGTCTGGGCTGTACGTAAATGGGCACCTTTGTAAGGTCATTAAACTGACCAAGGGACTTCTAAAGTGCTTAGTCAACTTTCACAGACTAAGCTACATGAATTTTGATGCACCTTGAAGAGTCCAGCTAGCTACATATTAGTAATCTGTGGAGTCCAGTGTTGTAGTGTTTTAAGAAAGCGGGTAGATTTGTGATAAGAGAACAAATGTCAGTTTGTAACCAGCCATTACACGTTGCATTTGACACGCTGTGTTTTACTTCCAAATTTACCTGAAAACACTTCAGTGGCGACGAGACCTTACCTTACGCCTGTTAAGTTTGTGTTTATACACATCACAAATATAGTGCAACATGAGCAATAATGGTGTTATAGGTAACATGAACAGTTTGGTGTTCGATCACCGCTCGCAGGAGTGGGCGATATTTAAAAGTCGTTTTGGCCAGTTTTGTTTGGTGAATGACATCACGGAAGAGACCGATAAAGCAGGAGCTAAACGACGAGGAATCCTACTTTCTGCGCTGGTGGAGAACACCTACCGAGTCGCACGGGATTTAGCGTTACCGACCGCTTTAGAGGAGACCGCTTACGCTACCCTCATAAAAAAATTAGATGAACAATTTGAGACCAAAAGATGTGGTTTTGTCGAGCGGTACAATTTCTACAAAGCGGAGCAGCGACCCGGCGAAGAAATGAGCGAGTGGGCCGCCCGAGTGCGTAGACTTGCGCAATTTTGTGGTTTCACAAGTGAACTCGAAATGGCCCTTAGATATCGTTTCGTGCTTGGCCTTGAAAATCCAAAGGAAAAGGAAAAGCTTTTCGCAGAAAGCACAAGCACATTATCTTTTAGTGAGGCGTTGAAGATAGCCCAGAGCGTGCATTGTGCGCGCCTCGCCATCCACAGTAGCTGCGGCAGCAGCGCCGGCGTTGGCGCGACCTCGGAAGTATTCGCCGGCCGCTACCGAAAGTAAAAAAGTGAATTGCAGTGTTTGCGGCTACTATAATCATTCTAAGCAGCAATGCAAGTTCGTCGAGTATTCTTGTAAAAAGTGCTGAAAAAAAGGACATTTAAACCGAGTAGATCAAGAACGAGGTCTGCTAATTTCTTAGTTGAAGACACTGACGACATCTGCGAAGGTATTTATGTTTTTTTTTTCAATACGATCTATAAATGGCGATCTATAATTGATAAGGAACCGGTTTTGTGTGAGCTGGATAGCGGCAGCGCCGTGTCCGTGCTACCGGCTGATGTTTACAATAACTTATTCAAGCAAAATCATGCGCTGCGCAAGTGTGGTGTAAGGCTCAATTGTTACGATGGCAGTAAAATTGGGTACGTATTATAATGTATAAATTTAAAATACATATCGGTTGAAATACATACAGTTGAAATACCGAAAATTATAAAATATAATGCATCAAAATATATAAAGTTATTTGACATAAGTTCTAAACGCATGAGCTTGAAATGCATAGTGGTCAAAATATATAATGGTTACAACGCATAATGGTCTTAGTCATATGGCACAAATTTTCATAATGTATACGTTCAATTACCGCGAATAGAGGATCTATTTTCGAAATTACACGGGGAGGGTGGAATTTTCGAAATTGGATTTAACTAGAACATACAACCAGTTTCTGCTCGATGAACCTTCACGTAATTTAACGTGCATAAATACCCACAAGGGCTTGTTCCGTTACACAAGATTTGTCTTTGGTTTATCAAATGCTCCGTGTATTTTCCAACAAAGTATAGATAAATTATTAGCCGGAATTGAGGGTACTTGCATATTTTTAGACGACCTATTGATTACTGCACCGGATCGGAAGACTCATTTAGAGTGCCTAGAACAAGTCTTAAGTAGGCTACAAGAGGCAGGTTTACGTGTTAAGCAGGAAAAATCTGATTTTTTTAAACAATCCGTGGAATATTTAGGTTTTGTTATCGATAAAAACGGGTTACACAAGTCAATAAAAAAGTCGATTCTATTTTGAACCAAAGAATGTAATTTGAACTAAAGTCCTTTTTAGGCATGTTGAATTATTATAGAGCGTTCATCCATGGAGCATCAAGTATTTTAAGTCGACTACACCTTTTATTAAAAAAAGAGTACAAGTGGAAATGGGGTAGTCAACAAAACGATGCGTTTGAGCAAATTAAAAAGGAATTAGCGTCTGACAGAGTTTTGGCCCACTATGACCTCGAATTGCCCGCCATCCTACAGTGGACGCGGGCCCCGGCGGGCTCGGCGCGGTGCTGGCGCAGGCGCAGCCGGACGGCGGCGAGCGCGCCGTCGCTTACGCCTCACGGTCGTTATCCGCGAGCGAAATTAATTAACTACGCCCAAATCCAGAAAGAGGCAACCGCTATTAATTTTGGTATAAAAAATTTTCACCACTACTTGTATGGCCGGTCATAACCTTTTATACCGAGGACAGATCATAAGCCACTAATTTTTATATTTGGTAGTAAAAAAGGAGTACCAGAATTAGCCGCGAATAGGTTACAACGGTACGCTTTGTTTTTATCTGCGTATCATTTAAAAATTGAATATATTAAGAGCGGGGACAACGTGGCCGATTTTCTTTCGCGTGCTAAGGTTTCACAAGTTCCATCGGAAGACGATAATGTTCTCGGGGACGAAGCATTATTCATAAATTTTATGTATTTTACCGTCGATGACATAAAACGTGAAACTATCAATGACCCGATATTAAAAAAGTGTCAAATTACATATTACTTGGTTGGCCCCGGAAGGTGCGAGAGCCGGACCTCAAATGTTATTTTAATTGTTGTTTACAGTTATCCATCGAAAAAGGTTGCATTATGCGAGGTCATAAAATCATTATACCACGAGTTTTTCAAGAGCGTTTACTAAATGAATTGCATAATTCACATTTTGGAGTTGAAAAGTGTCGCTCGAAAATATATGTGGTGGCCCAATATCGACCTAAATATATGTGGTTGCCCAATATCGACCTAAATATATGTGGTGGCCCAATATCGAACAGAAAATAGGCTCTTGTAGCACATGTATGGGGATCCGGTGTGCGCCTGCACCTGGACATGGCCGAGCTGGCGGGCCGCCGGCTGCTCGTGGCGGTCGACGCGCACTCCAAGTGGGTTGAGTGTTATCTCATGACCAGTACCGCTCCGCTAGTATTATAGCCAAACTATGTGACATGTTCGCTAGGTTTGGTCTAGTCCGAACTATTGTGACCAATAATGCTACAAATTTTACCTCCGTTTTATTCAAAGATTTTTATAAAGCTAGTGGCATAGACCATGTTACGATTGCGTCTTACCATCCAGCATCAAATGGACAAGCAGAAAATAGTGTCCGCACCAATAATCTGTCATCTCCCAGGATAACAGGATCGAAGGAATTTGGGCACAAATTTGTGCCTCTGGGAGAGGACAGGTTAAAAAAGGTTTAAAAACCATATATCCCATTCAGAAATCTTAAATCAGATTAATGCATTTTTATTCAACTATCGCAATGCGGCTCACTGCACGACCGGTTTCTCTCCCGCGCGTTTGCTGCTGGGGCGCCCGTTGCGCTGTCGTTTTGATCTTTTGAAATCATCCGCTGACCAAGTCCTTGATGCCAACCCCTGGACCTGTTTCTCCAAGCCCAGATACTGCGATGAATTCACCAACCACATTATGTACATCATCGACGGTACACAATACAGGGCATGATGTACCTGCTGAGAATGGTGGAACGCTTACGGAGTCAATTCAGCAGTCCCGACGTTTCCCTTTAAGGGAAACCTGAAATCCGAACCCGGACTATTATTTTTTCCTATCATGTCTATTTTCTTTGTATTTATACCTATTCATGTCTTATCTTAGGACTACTTAGCTATTGGTGGAGGGATTGTAGTGTTTTAAGAAAGCGGGTAGATTGATAAGAGAACAAATGTCAGTTTGTAACCAGCCATAACACGTTGCATTTGATACGCTGTGTTTTACTTCCAAATTTACCTGAAAACACTTCCAAGTGTATAATTTAATATCTGGAAAATTTAAATAATATCTACATCAACATCGTTTAATCAGTGTACAGCAAGATTAGATTAGATTAAATTTATTTATTACCTTTTGAAAAAATACATTATAAGCACATGTCAGTTAATTACAAGAAATTCACAAAAGGATCGTCAAATGTATACAAAAAAAAAATCTTATTACAATAAATTGTCAGCGAGAATAAAAATAAAATTTGAAATGTCAAATTAGAAAAGTCTTTACGGCTTCAGAGATAGAGCCCTGTGACAGACGGACAGACGGACAGCGAAGTCTCAGTAATAGGGTCCTGTTGGCACCCTTTGGGTACGGAACCCTAAAAAGTAACAAGATTGGTTTTCATACAGATTGAGGTGTTTGCGTTATCTAGTGTAATCTATATCTGTGATTAGTAGTTATTGTAAAAAACATAAATTTAAATTTAATTAAATTAATTTAAATAAAATTATAACGCATAACGGATTTGCCATAAGTAGGTAGCACATTGAACTGGTATTGAACTGGCATTACAATAATAAGCATAAGACTTAAAATTGATGCCCATTAACATTATGGCAGTTCAGTTATGCGAATTAATGTTGTGTTATTCGAAATAACGTTATGCCAATTTGAATTAGGAATATTATGTTATCCGAATTAATATATAGACCCTATGTTGTACTTGAGCTGAGCGCTTTACGGTCATACTGTAAGTAAATTTTGTTTTACTACTGTTTCTTTGTTATTGCCATTTTACATGCAATATAATATACGCATAAGTTTTGTATAATTTTTTTTTTTAATAAATATGAACTGCGGACGTAATTGTAAAAACAAACATTGTACAGTCTCCATCAGATATTTCGGAGCGCCAAGGTGATCAAAAATATCGATACATGAACTCTTATACCTTAATAATAGAGTGCATGTTCCGATATTTTTGACCACCTTGACAGCTCCGAAATATCTGATGGCGACTGTACCTACCTAAACCCGGATTTTTAATCCCATGGAAAAAATGTAAACAAAGGTGTTCCGTTTATCAGGTTTATCAAAGAACATTTTCAGAATTCAATATATTTTATTCTAAATAATTTACTGAATCAGGCGTTACTTTGCGGAGGTCCATATCAATGAACTAAAAGACTTTTTTTTTAGGTCGCGGGTGAGCAAGGAAATTCTTTTAGTTCATTGATATTTATTCTTCCCACATTTGCCAGAAATCGACTTCCCATTAAAAAACTGTATTTCTTAATCAAGATAAAATATTTTAATTTACTGATGAAAATCTTTACTTTGGCATTTACTACGCTTTGATATATTAATTTACAAAGAGTACTGTTTTCGTATGCATAATTTATTTATTGTCCTGGTATTACACCCGGGTTTTTAAGCTGTGGGCCGCTTGACGCGAACCGTCACTCAATGCACTAAACATTCGAGACTGAATTCGAAATCGTTTTCCAGTGACTCTTGTTGTGTTATTTTTTTACTGTCGACATTGTTGTTATATTTTTTATTGTAATAAAGTGGTTCATTGTTACGTTATCCGTTGTTTTTCGTTCATTTTTGTATGAAAGGATGGACTCCGATCCGAGTACGACGACTTGTAAGTTGTTTCCCGTAAAAACGGCTCTTTTATCGAAAATAGAAAAAATCATGGTAACAACAGAACTTTATATAATATTTCTAGCGGGCCCATACCTTGAAATCCCCTGAAATGTCACTTTGTCAATGACGAAACTTTGTTTACATTTTTTCCGTGGGGTAGGATTAAAAATCCGGGTTTTATTATAATATTAGATCCGTACACCGAACAATACTGTTTATATCGTTGTGACATATTAAGGTACGTAAAAAATGCGCGTATGTCCGTCCGTACGTAACCGCTGAGCACTCGCGACTGATGGTTGCCGAGGTATGCTGAGAATTCGTGGCGCGTAGGTATAACTTGCGTTCCGGCCGTTTGTATGAAGACGGTGTACTGCTCCTTTTCTCTACTGTGATTGAACCTACATTATAACCACATGCCGAGCTAGCGGGTTAAAACAATAGCGGTCTGAATGGTGATAAATCTGTTCTAAAGCTCGCTGATGGGGGAACGTCTGTAAAAAATGGCTGCGTTTTGTTCTCAGAAATACCTACTAGCTTATGGCCTCATTCCAATGTTTCAAAACATTTGCATGTAGGTATTTATCACTTAAGTTTTACTCAGACCTGAATTGTTTTTAAATCTTTTAAGAGTCAACGTGCAAGCCATGATGGCTTAGTGGTTTGACCTATGGCCTCTCAAGCAGAGGATCGTAGACTCCGACCCGAGCTCGATCGTCTGTCTAAGATTCTAAAATTACGTAATTTAATTATTATAACTCCACTATTAAGGCGAGGTTACACAGTGTGGGCGCTGATGTAACAGTAGTCAGCTACTGTGCCTGTGTGTGTACTCGCATGGCAGTAGCTCGACTCGCCTTGCTCGGTCACACTAGGAAGACCAAAAAGTTACACACCGTTAAAGCTGCGTTAACAGGTAGTTATAATTTCCATTAACTTTTTCCATTGTGACACGAAAATTATCCATACAAAATGTATGATTAATTTTCGTGTCATTAATGGAAAAAGTTAAACGGTGTGCAACTTTTTGGTCTTCGCCCACTAAGCAAACAAATCGTGCGAGTTGACGACCGAGCGGCGTGCGAGCCGATGCTTATGGCATGGTGGCGGAAGGCGAGTAGCGAGTAAAAACAAAAAATGTTGAAGTAAGTACACAATCATGCAGTCTTTTCAAGCATTAAAATACCTACTCCAAAGTTGAGACTGCAGACGCGAGAAACTGTCCCACTCGCACATGACAGTAACTCGTATGACTCTTCGGTCACACGGTGCGAGTAGCTGCACCTCGGTAACCGACTCGGTCAGCTCGCATGCCAGCTCGCACTGTGTAACCTAGCCTTTAGGCGATGGATAAATTATGGGAATAAACGGAGGTATTGTACCTACCTAAATTACAAAAATCACTTTCAAGATTAATTAACTTTGGAGTAGGTATTTTAATGCTTGAAAAGACTGCATGATTGTGTATGACATTACAAAAATAACTTTTTGTACTTACCTACCTATATATCTATATACCTACATAATCTTTATCAAAATTTCACGTCGATTCGATCATTAGAAGGGAAGAAATTCGAATAGCAAGATTTGAAACTGACAAATTTATTACATACACATACCTACATACACGAGTGCGAATCGAGAATAAGCATTATATTTATTATTCTGATTATTTATACCATAGCCAAAATGGTAAAATTTAATCCTTAAAGCATCGTCCTATCCGTCTAGTTGTCTGTCTATCCGTATGTTACAGTAGGTACCTACATATTTTTTACGGAAACCAAAGGTGCCACAAGTTTAGTATCCCACTAATATTATGAATGCGAAAGTTTGTAAGTCTGTTTGTTTGTTTGTTATTCCATCACGTCTAAACCACTGAACCGATTTAGATGAAATTTGGTATACAGATAGTTTGAGTCCCGGAAAAGGACATAGGATAGTTTCAATCCCGGAAAATTGCATGGTTCCCGCGGGATAGCGGTAAACGAATTCTGCGCGGAGGGAGTCGCAGGTAACTATGATTTTAAGGCAGTTATCCTTTGCAAACTGCCACATACTTAGGTATCAATTTCTGCAGTCAAAACTAACTTTCTGAGACAAACTAGTCCACCGGACGAAGTCGTGGGCACAGCTAGATTATAATAAACGTATGTAGTATGTTTCTTGTGCACTTTTAGCAATAGGTCAAGTTTATGTAGCGAATCATTTCGTTTCCCATAATTTCATTTGTCATACCAAAAGTTTCCCATAAAATTATAATATTTTGACTAACGATATGCATGCAAAAAAACCACACACATACAAAACAAGAAGATTAAGTAAAAAAGAAGAAATTATAACTAAAATATTGCAGTTTTTTTATAAATTACGTTTTATAAGAATGCAGTAGGTTAGTTAGATTAGTTTAATAATCATTCTGACACTGACAATAATATAGTTGTCGAAGTAAATTGCTTCATGCATGACATGAAAAAAATAGAAAACATACAGCATATTATGAAATTCAGGCAAACAATAGCGAATGATTCGATTGTGTAGTGTTATGGTATGGCGTAACGTGTGCGTTCCCAGAATAATGCCCGTATCTTTATTTTGGGAAGGGTTTCTTCGAGGTGGAATGAAAGTAGTATGTTTCTAAATTATTAGCTTACTTGCGAATTTATTAGGATTGTTTTTGTATTCTCTGTCTCACTATAAGCGAACGAGCTTCTTCTGTTCAGTTTTTTTTGCTGCACATCGCCTTAAGGGCCAAAGACACTAGGTGCTTGCCTTTGTTAACCGACTTCAAAAAAGGAAGAGGTTCTATGTTCCAAAGTTTGTATTTTGTTTTTATGTATGTTCACCGATTACTCAGTCAATTGTTAACCGTTTTTCAAAATTCTTTTTTTATTCGAAAGAGTATTCTTCTGAGGTGGTCCCATTGTCACCAAGTCAAGATCTGATGATGGGATCCTAGGGAAATCGAGGACAAACCTCAAATTTTATAGGCACACCTATGGCGATTTTAGCATTTTTAGCATTAAAATGAGCATTTACATTCAGAAAGTATCATTTGGTAACCTGGACCTGATGAAGAAGACCGTAGATGACCAATGGAACTCATCAAAGCTAAGTAATGCTCGCTCGTCTATAAACAATCATGATTAATATAAATTCAAATTCAAATTCAAAATTCAAATGATTTATTCAGTAAATAGGCCACAATGGGCAATTTTACACGTCATTTTTTTAAACTACCAGCGCTTTCGGAAAGACCATCATTGCCAAGAAGAATGCGCCGCAAGAAACTTGGCAGAAAGTCATTTTTTCATATTAGATATACTTAGTTAAGGTTTCTTAGGTAAGTTTTCTTTGTCTTCTTCTTATTAGTATTATTTTATTTAATTCAATAAATATTTATATTTATTAATTGAATAGATAAAGTATTTTCGTGTATTTTATTAATTACAATAATTGATTTAATTTCAAAGACTGTTTATTCAATTATAAAAGCAGTAAATATTTTTTAATTTTAAGGTAAATAAATAATAATATGTCATAATAAGTAATATAATTACAAATAAAATACTTAAAAACTATATTATACAATTAAAGAAAAAAAAATACAAAAAGTAATAATAATAAAAAAAATAAAAATACAGGGATGTATGGGGTCCCTTAGTTACAATACTAAACACTAACTATATCTAAACTATATCTACGTTCAGTGGAAGTGTAGAATGCTTCCACCGTCATAAATTTTAAAATATACCTAGATAAACGACTAAGACGAAGCTTTAAGTTAATGATTCTTTCGAACTGATCTGATCCTGAAGCCAGAAGGTATCAACGGAACTCTGTTATAAAACAAAGCAACTAAGTCGTGTTTGGGCTTAATGGAATCGTTGTGAGATGTAGGTACTTTGGCTACGAATCACTAAAAAGTGAGAAATAAAGAATTTTTTTAACAAAAAAGCAAAACCGACTCCAAAAAAATAACAAAAAATAGAACCTACTACAAAACCCTTGAAAATATTTTTCTAGGTACAGTCACCAGCACCAATATGTGACACAACAAGCGAGCATAAATATCTGATACGACTCTATTTCTCGGGCCGGAAGGACGTGTCAGATATTTTTGCATGCTCCGTTGTGGCAGATATTAATGCTGGTGACTGTACGTACTAGCTCGAAGTCGGTGATTCAGCACGACCCAGCAGGAGGAATTGAAACCCATAGTATGTAGGTGAGGTAGACGACTATTGTCCCACTCCTGCTGGCTCGTGCTGAGGCACCGACTTCGAACTAGCACGTGCTAGAATAACGTGCGTGCGTAAAATATTTTTCTAGGTACGTACCTAGAAAAATATTTTCAAGGGTTTTGTAGTCGGTTCAATTTTTTTATTTTTATTTTTTTATTTTTGGAGTCGGTTTTACTTTTTTGTTAACAATTTTCTTTATTTACTTACTTGTGACAAGTTTTTTATTTATTTATATGAGGTGCTTTATAGGAGATGGGTGCACAATTATAACCGAATGTTTGGCGGCATCTATTGGGATTAAAAGTCACATCGTTGGAAGCATCGAGCCTCTTAACGAGCCAGTTTTCACAGTCGGGAAATTGCAGATGCGTTGCCAACCTAGAGGCCTAAGATGGGATGGCTCAAGTGCCAGTAATTTCACCAGCTGTCTTACTGTCCACGCCTAAACACAACAGTGCAAGATGGTATGGTAGATGTGTTTCACTTGTCCCTCGATCGCCTCCTTACAGTGGATACGCTGCTTCCACCGTAGCAACTGGGGTACGTGGGAGGCCTTTGTCTCACAGTGAACATCCTTCGGTTGATACTCGTATGGTGATGATGTTGAAAATATGAATGGTTCGTAAACATTAGTTTTGCATGGTTTTCCATAGGTAAAGAATAAATAACCAATCCATAATGCGGCCTGCGTTTTGTAGAAGTGACGTTTCTCGACGACGTGTTCGCCTTATAAATGAAATGAAATAAAATATTTATTAATTCTCAATTAACATAATTATGGTTAGATAAGGTGTTATATTATTGCTTCACATGACATGTTCAGCCAGTTAGGCATGTGAATATCTGAGGTCAGTGATTTAGTCACCCAGTCGATACAATACACAGCTTAATAATTAGGAATTAAACGAACTTACCTAGTGAAGTTCAATTCCAATTATGCGAGGGTTTCAACCGAAGACGATTATAATATTACAGTGCAGCTCGTGAGATGGTGCTATCTTCCTCACACATTTAGAGCTATAAAACTAAAAAAAATAAAGCTTCATTTCCGGTTCCGCTCCCCACCACTGCGCGCTAGCAACTCTGCGCCCGCGTCGTCTAGCCTCATTTTTCAGAGCAATTTTTGTGTTATATTCGGGTTACAAATATTTTTTATTATTTTTTATTGTATGGGATGGGAGGGATGGACGACCTAATCGTCTTCGGTTGAAACCCTCGCATAATTGGAATTGAACTTCACTAGGTAAGTTCGTTTAATTCCTAATTATCCTTCGGGTTTCAACCGAAGACGATTATAATATTACAGTGCAGATGTTCAGAGCCCAGTAATGTTAGCCAAGGCCGTTAATAAGAAAATAATAAAAATATATTTCAAGGTAGAAGAGTAAATCTATCTAACTACCTAAACAATAGGGTACTTGTATTACTCGTATATTGTTGATTTGATTCTCATATGTACAGCCTAAGGTTTTTTTTTTTTTTTTTTTACCAATAGGTGTAACCTTGTATTTATTGTATCTAACTTTATTAATGTTTAAAGAAAGATTAAAATAGTATTCTTACATGGCAATGCTTGATTGCCGCAGCCCCAAAAAACGTTTTCATTATTATTCGTTTTTCGACTCCTATGCGTTAGCTAGCATAGCACTTATAGAATATACTTAACTCCAGCCAGGAGTCTTGCGAACCACATATAAAGACTGTGGGCAGTGGTATCGATACCAATATCTTAGTACCTTTTAACCCAATGTGCCAGGGTGCCAGGGTTTAGACAACCAACTTTTACTTATTATGTGTATATGATATTTTTTAGTCCTAACAAAAAAGGATATTCCTCGGAGCGATCGCGTAACTAGTTAATCTTTGATCTAGTTTTAATTATGTACGTCTGCACATCCAGTAACGTGCAGCACGACTACTGGGGATTTTATGGATGTTAGGTAATCTCATTAACAGTTAATGAGCCCCAGACCTAAAGGTTTAATAAAATATCTTATTTTAATCACAATATCGTTTTTATGTATTGATATATTTTCTATTTTGATTGAACGATTTGCCTGTATTCTTTCGGCAGAGCACGGCAATAGCTAAGGTTTTATAAAACAATTTGATAAGGTCACATTTTTGTACGGATGTTATATTGATATTGGTTCAATAGATGTATTACATCTGGTTTGGAGGAAAAAACCTCCAAACTCTTCATAAATCGAGTAATATTCGTAGATACATCTATAGATCTACAAGGCAGACCTAAGAGTGTTTAAACTGTCGAAGCTATCCCTTTATTCAATTTTTAAAGTTAAACAAGTAACTTGTTAGCTATTTAAATTAAATTTTTACAGAAGTGCCACAAGGCTGGGTTCATTTAAAGTTGTAATTGCAAAAGGGGCCATTACTACATCTAAGGACGCTTGTGGTATCTAGATTATCAATGTCCTAATACTTTGGTTGCCATTGCCACCAGGACTGACTCGCAGGAAGTAGGTAGGTGGCATTTTCTGTAAGGAGAAAAAAGATTTAACAGGTCCAAAAAAACAAATTATGGATGACCGGTAAAAGCGGTATTTTACCATTAAGAGGTTTTCCGTGATGTCTAAAATGATTTTTCTATCATTCGCGTTATAACTAAGGTTTCGCGTATATATGAACCAGTCACTGTATATCACACAAGATATCTTATAAGACGCAAACCAAAATGTTTCTAATGTTCACACCACTATAATCCGTTAAATTTTAATAATTTATGTTATTAATTCGGTGTAAATGTAATATATGTAGTAGTGGTGTTATCAATTGTTAACTAATAGAACATCATCATCTTTTTAATCTCTCGAAATTTTTAGGCCATAAAACACGGTACTTAGTTGACTCGAGTGTGTTTATATGACAAGAGAAAAACAAATGAGTCCCTGTATGGTTACCGTTGGTGCTTTTTGGTTCCCACATGCATTACCACACCACACCCAAGGGTGTTGGGTGCTTCATGAAAGCGTATGTGGTAAGTAATTCGGTTTACGAATTGGGCAGCATGAGGTTATGTTATCTCGCCGCCATACAAAATATCAATTTAAATAATGATCAATATTCATTTGTTAGTTGTTATTTTCAGTACAGCATCAGTGCTAAAAACTATAACTTACTGTACATCCAGTCGTAGCTGACAGCCGGAGCATGCGGAACTTTGAAACGCTAAGAATTCTGCAAAACAACTTCTAAGCATGAATGCGTCTCGATTGTTAATCAGTTTTTTATTAGTTTGAAAGAAAAATAAAATAACATAAAAACCATGTTTGTGGTATTGCATATACACACACAGAGTTTGCAAAATGAAAAGTTGCGAGCTGAACCAGGTTGCCAAACGTTAGGTACGTTGCGAAAAAACAGTAACCGGTAAGGTCTTACTTTGTGCTAATACTGGTAATTTCTTTAATTCATTGCTGGTAGTAATTAAGTTGGCAAAATAGTCTACAATGAATAAATGAATAGTTCTCAGATATCTAGTAAATCAGACATACCTAAATTAAGTGCTCAAGCGCTGGTTTAAGTATGTTTGTGAGTACAAACCTTTCTTTCACATAAGTCGTACTCTGTTTCTGCATTTTTATTTTTATAAATATGTTTACATACATTTAAAGATTAGTTTTGCTATAAAATAGCTGTGCTGTAATAGCTTAAGCGTTGTACAATAGTCACCCATGATAAAATATTTATTATCCTCTACAGATTTCTAAGTTCTTGTCAATTTAGTGTAAATCAGTGTTTGACTTAAGCATTGTGAGAATTGATAAGACGAATTTTTCGTCACATGGGCGACCACAGACTCACTAATGCTCCGGTATGTATCATCAATATCCGGGTTCCTCGTCACACACCAGCAGGTCAGCGAGAACGCTCTGACCGGTGACGGTGGAGATTGCTTGCTGACCGGGTATTTGCTGCCGACCCGGGCTAGTAGGTGTATGATTGAGTGTTAGGTTGATACACCTTGTATCCTTCTGGATTCAATTCTATTTAGGTAGGACAGAAACTAGAGTTGGTACCAATTATAGGGTAAGATAAATTCAGTTTTTAATTATAGAATATCAATTAATTATTGTTATTAATTATTAATTAATTTAGAATTATATTATTTAGATATCAATTATTTCAGCTTTGGGTTGAGTATTAAAAGTTCTGTTTTGTGATCCAAAACCAAGATAACTTAATCGTTTGTGAATCTGCATCACTCATCGTAAAAGTAAAAGTAAGTAAAAGTGAGGCCGGTTACAGCTACCTGCGGCGACTTCTCGTCCAGTGGCGACTCGTTCCTCAGCGGCTCCTCCGTTTTTGGCGCTGGTCCGGCGGGCGGCGGCGGCTCGGCGCGGTAGTCCCACGGCGGTCGACGGCAGGGGCGCCCGACACTCAGTCGTTGCTGGTATGCGCGGCGGCGCCCCCCAGAGTTTAGAGCACCTCGAGATCTTTTTACAGTAGGTGGCTTGTATAATGCAATAATAATTTATTAAGACGAAGATTGACCTGATTAGTAGGTTTAAGCATACTTACATCATCTACGCTCTTTACTTGCGTGCAGTATTGGAGTATTGTTGCACATGTTATATATGCGATTTACGCGGAGCAACAAGGACTCGCACTATAAAAATGGAGTATTGTTGTATCTATATGCTATGTATATATGGTTCCTCTACGCGATTTACGCGGAGCAACCAAGACACACACTATAAAAGTGGAGTATTGTTGTACCAATATGTTATGTACCTCTATATGGTTCCTCAGACGCGATTTACGCGGAGCAACAAAGACACACACTATAAAAGTGGAGTATTGTTGTACCAATATGTTATGTACCTCTATATGGTTCCTCAGACGCGATTTACGCGGAGCAACAAGGACTCGCACTATAAAAGTGGAGTATTATTGTACATGTCATGTATTTATGAGTTTTCGACGCGATTTACGCGGAGTAACAAAAGGCTACCACTATTAAAGCGGGGTAACAAGATATCGACACTGCTGACAGGTACACTATTAAAATGAATTGTATGTACATACGTACATAATTATATTATATGTCAAGCGTCCTCGACACGATGTACGTGGAGTAACAGGACTTCTATACTACGTATTAAAGTGGATTGTCGATATGTACAATTAAGGAATTTTAACAGAGTCTCAACACTTTTAAAGTGAAGCAATATATGCATTTATTATCCTTAACGCCACTTGTGTACAGTACCAAGACCGAGACATTATTAGAGTGAAATGTAGGTAGGACTTTAGTTAATCTTTAACAATATTCAAGTCATGTAAAAATAGAAAAGGTTTGTGATACTTGTGTCGTGATTCAACACTATTTAAATGAAGAGTATAAATATCATCAGTATATTCATTTGAATTTGGGACGTACGTTACGTAGTTTAAATATTAATAATTACATCATAATTTTATCGGTCTGATCAAGACGGTCAAAATATGCGGGTAGGTGTATTTTATCATCACCTAATTTCTGTCCGCAGCTGTATTCCAGTACAATTTTAGTGCTGTTTTTAATACAAATAGTAATAATGATTATTTTACCTGACTCGCTAGCATCATAAGGATCATGTTCCCATCTAGTGTTGTAACTATTACCTGTCGTCACTTTCTAATGATTTTGAACAACGTGGTTTTTCCAATGATTTCTGCACTTTTTTCACTTAATATTATCATAGCCAATAACTCTTGGCATAAGCTTTCCCATTTATGGAGCACCGGGAGGTGTGATTCCGATAACACAAAAACACGTAATGAGGCTAGACGACGCGGGCGCAGAGTTGCTAGCGCGCAGTGGTGGGGAGCGGAACCGGAAATGAAGCTTTATTTTTTTTAGTTTTATAGCTCTAAATGTGTGAGGAAGATAGCACCATCTCACGAGCTGCACTGTAATATTATAATCGTCTTCGGTTGAAACCCGAAGGATAATATTAATATAAATACCATGGAGGGTTGTTTGTTCAATTTTAAGCTAGGTTAGTAAAAATAAGTTTCTATTGTAATTCGATAAAATATATCTATTTGTTAAATATACCGTTATCGTCTAAATACAACATTGCTGTGCATCAGAACTTTGAAGCTTGTTTACTTTTTTCAACTTTTTCCTTTAATCGCACTCTTTGATAAGGGAATTTGCGATCAATTTCCCTACAAACTCAGGGCTAAGAGGCATTAAAGCGCCATTTGTTTAAACTTTTCTCGAACTTTCGAGTCGTGCGTACCTATTTGTTGGAGCGATTTGCAAAATTACTTCCACACAAGTTTGAAGAGTTCCTGCGGGATCCCAGTTCAACTCTTGTATACGAGTATTGAGAAAACTTCGTAAATTATTATAACTTACTTATAAATCCGTAATAACAATGCAATGGCTCGTTTTGGAACACATCTACACATAAAATTGGCTTTTGATTACTCTGTATCCATTTTTATTGTTAATGGGATACTTCGCAGATATTCATTAACTGTTTACTGGATGAGGGAAGGGCTTAGAAGGCTCTAAGACTGAGTTGGCGCCTCGAGTGGTTAATATAAATTCTGTTTTTATTGCCGTCTACGAGTTCGCGCGTAATTTGTGGCCCAGCTGTTTGTTTTACTTTACGGGGTCGTAATAAAAAGTGCCTGTAAACAATAGTCTACAAACAGTCGCATAACACAACTAGTTGAGAAAGATCCGCAGTTTCTTCAGCCGTACCTTTACATCGATGTTGGAGGTATAATAGCAAGGGAGGAGGTAATGTCTTGTTACAGTGGTTGCTATGAGAGAAAATTACACCCGCCTCGAGGCCAAATGATTAGTGTGTGCACTTATGTTTATACGAATGTTGAACCCTTCTGTGCCGCTAACAAGAAAAGATAGATGGACCTGGTCATTTTCTTTATACAATTTAAAAATGCTTTTTTTTTAACGTTTAAAAGTATAGTGAAGATGTGAATTCAGACTTAGTTTTCTTATCAAGTAAGTAGCAAGTAGGCGAATCTGATTCGATAACGAAAATACCTGTATGCTCTCTCACTATACCTACAGGAAAACCAATTTGCATATATGCTTTAAAATAGCTAAGTGTGTGTTCTATAATACGAATAACTGACATTCAATGTAATCCCACGCTTAATGCAAATAAATTCAATTTCATTTCGATTTCATTTCATTTCATTTCATATTCATACGGTTTCATAAAAGAAACACACGTAATAACACCCTACTATAGTATACTAATATTATAAATGCGAAAGAACAGCTAATATCTAAGTTTGTCTATAAATCTTTGAACGAATTACCATCAAATTTTTAGATGGTAATTCGTTCTCTCGATTCTAAAAAGTCCTATACGATAAGATTATTTTTAAGTCTGTCAGGGTATAAGACAGTCAGCTGTTTGCTTTATAATCTTCAACAGTATCGTTGCCTTTGTTTTACAATAGGGTAATCCGTGTTATCTTCACATTGTCCCATGAAAACATGTATTTATTGATCGGAGTATCGAAAGCGGCGTCACGGAATCTGAACAGATGGCGTCGAGACAATTCTCGAGCTCATTCTTGTTCGAGATCGCTGGCCAACCTTCCCCGTGATATATAGCTGACCCGATTCCCTTCCCGTTTGCTGCTTTTTAATCTTGTGATTTATGTACGCGCGAAAAACGATTTTTGAATACAATGAAATCCATTTCGTTGGGATCAAATTTATTTTCTTGTCTTGAAATCAAGGTAAGAAGGGACGTTTCTTTCACGTTATATAAATGATTTTGATTAACAAACGTTGTAACTATATAATGCAATGCTGCTTATGCTAAAGTTATGTGACGTTTTAGACGTTTATGTAAGCTTTAATGTAAGTTTATGTAAGTTTCTTAGTTTCTAGTTTTTGTCCACTAAAGAATAAGCTCAAAGCTCCCTGTTAAAGATAAATAATAGCTTAGTGAAAGTAAGTGGTAAAAGTAAGCAGCCCCGACTTGAATTTACCACAATGTCGCAAGTTAACCTTCTTAGCAGATGTTTTAGGCTTAGGTCGGGAAATCTTCTTTGACCGAAACAAAGATATTTAAAGTAAATGTTACCTTAAACTTCATTACTTTGTTAATACAAGATTATGAAATAAACATGAAGATTCGTGCGTTTGTTAGCTAATGCTATATAATTTACTTAGCAAAGTTATATTTCGACTCTACGTTATGAATGTTCCTCTGACTAGACATTTGGAAATAATTATTATACTTACTTTATTTATTTTTCTTTTTCATTTATTATTTACCTACAATTACATATTTTTAATGAGAAACAGGTTAATATTCAAGTAATGGTCTCTAATTACGAATGCCCCCACATTTTGTTTTCATAATTATCCTCAGATTTCCAACCTGTTTTTCAGTAAAAATCCAGGTCCTTTTGAATGGGTTCTTTAAAAAAATCATAAACGACTACTCATTAAACCTACGTAACGACGTAATATTTTAAAGATGAGGGAGCATTTAAAACAGTTAAGCGAAAAAGGGCCGCTGCGAGCTTTATTTAACTGGCATACTTTTGAATGAAAATTATATTTCTAAAAGAAACTGTACCTACTTTATTATATAGTCACGATAGCTAATGCTTTAGCAAAACGGACAAGATGTTTGAAATAAATTCAATATGTTGCGGCATTGATTGCCTGTTCAAGATTCTGAACAAGGCTTTATGCCTTTACTTTTGCCTATGGCTTCATTTTATCTTCCTTCTGCAATTTTTGTCTCTCTCTTACATTCAACACAAGCCAAAAATTGTGTCGCTCTGCTAATAAAATTTTAATTATTTAATAGTGTAATTTTTAAGTTTCAACAAGATCTATTTTTAATGAATGTTCCCACGGAACATTGCCCTTGGTTGTGTTGTAAAACAACCATTTAATATAAACTTAGTAGGTACTGAAGTTTACGTAGAGAAACTTTATATTGCATGTTGTACCGTTTTAATACACATATTTTATAATTATCTGAATTCTTATTTAGAACTAAGTTGAGACCTTTTAATTTTCCATTCATAAAAAAAAATCAACATCTGTTGTGGCATATTAACTACTTAGATGGTTTAAAATTTTATATGCTATATAGTTAGTAAGCTAGATAGCACTGTTTGGGCCACGAACTTACATATTGTTATACACAGTCAACTACGTTCGATCAGCAGGACTAGGTACATACAACCTCTTAATTTTCGCAATCAGAAGAAATAATAACTGGGCGACAAAACTAAAATCAGAGTTTCAGGAATAAAAACCAACCTAGCTCGATTGTTTGCTCCCGATACCCCACAAACAAAATTTGGTTAGTATCATTTCATCTAAAGCAGCTGGTCTACGTAGCAAATTAGCAATTGGTCTAAGTAGCAAGTGGTCTAAGAAGCAACTGGTCTAAGTAGCAACTTGTCAAAGAATCAAGTGATCTAAAATTCTTTGACTGAAAGTCGTCGGAGCTCCGCTTCGCAGAGCTCCTATTCCGAGTGGCTGAGGCGCTTCGCGCCTTGACGCAACTCTAGCCTAACCTACCTATGTTTTATCAAGTTATCGACAAAAACACTTTAGAACCAGTTGCTTCTTAGACCACTTAAATTGCTACTTAGAGCAGTTGCTTCTTAGACCACTTGCTACTTAGACCAGCTGCTTATCTTAATCAGTTATCTAAATCTTAATTATTGACTATCATTTAATTAAACAGTAAGAGTCTAGGCCACTATAGTCTAGTATAGGAGAAATTAGATTCACCCTAATCCCCTATCAGCTAGATCTGAGTTACGAGTACGCAATGAGGACGCTTGATAGCAGTTCCTGCATTTATCTGCATTGCAAATGATCTGCATCAGCATACACTATACGAGTGTAAGCTCCGTGCACTGCGACGGCCTAACAGCATTATCACTATAGAAATAAGTTTTTGTTAAAATTTCGTTTATAATACAAGCTTTTTTGCTGACTGTTGTACTTTTGTTGTCTGTACTTGTATTGTACTACATTTGCATACCAAATTTCAAGTCGATACCATTAACCGTTGAAGAGTTCCGTCCTGTGGAGACGATCCTGGCCGGACTACCAGGATGACACTACCAGATTATTGTAATGCACGCAATTTACATAAGTAGTTTCAAGTCAATCCAACTACTTGAAGTTGGTCGAATTTAACTTGCAAGATTTGATTACAGACAGACAGACTGACAAACAGACAACAGGACAGGTGAAACTAAATAAAAGCTTATAAAATCGCTGTGCTTGTACGTTTTGAATGATAAAACTAAATGCAGAATTTCTCGGTATCCCATTGTCACTTATGTTTATGTCTAAACAAGAAGTGTGTTGTTTGGCTCAGTGTTTCGATCCATATTGACATACATTGATTGAGCTGCTTTTAAACAGATCTAAAAAAAATCAATAATAAAAAAAATCTGCAAAAACTTCCTTTCAAATTTTAATAGGACCAAATAACAAAAAAAAACTTTATTAGCTCGTTAGCTCTGAGATAATAGACTCCATTTGTGAAGCCGGTTAAAAACAAAAAAAATATATAATTTTTGAAGTTCTAATTTGTCTAGGTAAGTACTGACTAATTAAAATATGCCGCAGATTCCTAAGAATCCGTTATTATACCGCGACAAATCGTGTTTATTTTGAAAATTGTTTGATTTTCCGTAAATTTAAAAAATTACGTGCCCAAGTGCGAAAGCAACTCTTAGTCTAAACCAAGCAGACGGCAATAATATTATTATAGCTATCTTTCCTGCTGGAATTGTTCATACAATAAACTGTGGTTGTTTCCAGAAAATTCGATTCAGCAAACTTCTTTATAATTAAAACTCGGGATAGTGAACTCAACAGCGGTACAAGAGCGAATAATTCATAAGAAGGTTAATTAAATTCGTTCTCCCGTAGCGGTCGGAAGGAGGTACTTACTTATAATATTGAATTAACCCTAGCCATCTGATTGCATACGTTGCGGCTACCCTCTTTCAGGTAAGTCCGTCCTGCACTGGCTCGAAGCGATATTACCTAATGAAGAGTTTCGCGTCACGTCGCTTCAGGCAAGGGCTTCCACACTCAGGAACGAATGGACCTTTCAATGCTTTAGAATAAGATACCCTTCTGATCTTTACTTCTTTCATTACTCTCGTGAATATCACGCGGTAGTCTCACGGGTCCATAAGGAATGAAGTTGAACTGGGAGCCAAATTAGATTTCCTTCAGTTTTAAGCGCATTTGCCGCGTCTGTCCTCGTTTTACCAAGTTTCATTAGACGGGGCATTTATATTCAAAGTATCTTCTTGTCCCGCATGAACTTATTCAGTGGCATGATAGTAAATTACAAAGCTTAGTGGGCGATAATGAACTCATTCTTTGTAACCCTTACTTTTTCTTTGCGGCCTTCTGTCGAGCTAATTTACAGTCCAAAGTATTTTATGAGGGTCGTACCTACTAAGGATTTGTATTTGTGTTTAATTTATTTTATGTTAGATTAAATTCAAAAGACCGCTTTTCCTGGGATTAA